>NC_090440.1:1930261946-1930565104 GCF_031143425.1 Pleurodeles waltl
CTCAGCAGCAGGGCAAGGCTCGAGCTGAGATTCGCAGGCATGTCATACGTAGTTTGGTTCACACTTTCCAACATGGCCATATGGTCCTTTTCTGGAGCAACAGGAAACTGCCGGGGGAAGAGGAAGGTGGGATTATGACAAATATTTAGTGGGGTGGGTGGGTGGGCTAGAGAATGAGGAGTTCATGTATCCCCCCCTGAACCAGTGGCGTAACAAAGGATCCAGGGGGGCCCTCACACAGTGCACTGGTCTGAGAGCTCCAGAGTGAGCTCGGAGGGGAGGTCTCTAAGTACTTTGCAGGGGGCCCCTCTTGTTTCATCACGCCACTGCCCTGAGCCTCCAAAGTGTCAAGTATGGTCAAGCCCGTACCTTGGACAAAGAACGCCACGACATAGAAGAGTGGCTTGTTTCATGGCATAGACGGTGGGCGACAGAGATGGTCTTTCCCAAACACCCCCCGCACATAGATAGATGTCAGTGATCCACTCACTCCTGCATTAGGGCACTACAATCACGTTATTTCTCTCTCAAATGTCTTCCAGTCAAGGTTAATTCACTCCTAACATTTCTATAATCAGTTCTATCAGTAAGATGGCTTAGAGGTCTTCTGTATCCTCCTTCTCGCTGCTGCCCTTTTTCATTAGTAGAAGGCAGATGGACCTATGGAAGGGAAGGCCCTTACAAATCATTCCATAGGACTTTACAGCAACCTCTGAGGGTTCCTGGCAAGGACAGCGCTGCAACTCCCCAAGGCCTACATCAAATCTTTAATACTGCCAAGTGATCTCAGACTCAGCTATGAATCCAGAACTCCCAGCCTATATAACATTTCAGCCCAAGAGGTTCATTGGAAAGTAAGTTGAGGATCTCATGCTGCTTGGGTTGTAAACCTTTACAGACAAGCAAGGGAGGTGATCAACCCCCCCCCCCAACCTCGAACCCTCTACCCCACAACTCAGGGTCCTACTGACTCTGAAGTAGCCACATGGAAACATGTTAGGGCTCTTTAAAACACTAAAGTAAATATTTAAATTAATGGGTGAAAAATGTTATGTGTAAAAAAAAAAAAACAAGGCAGTCAGTCAGTGATCTTGGTCAAAATCAATCTCCGATTAACCTAAACATGCACAAATGTGCGGCAGATGTTGTGTAGTGTGCAGTGCACATGCCAGACATATAGCCATACATACTCACATAAACATCTAAAAGCCACACCTAACGTAAAAGATGCATTTGTAAAACAGTCATTTAACTTGGAGTATCTTTGTGGTGAATCACAGATGTTTATTGTTACCCAACTCATTGATACTCGTTTTCTCGACACCAGAAGGATGAAGGCCGAAGTGGACATACCAGGATTTGGACCTGTGACCATGAGTTCAAACACAGATCCCTGAGGTAAATGTGTAATTCTAGTAAGCAAACGGACCAGACAATCTGTTGACGTGCAAAAGAAAATACACACATGCAACATGCACATTCCATACATCTAGCTTAATGCAGAATGCAATATTTTAGGAGCAAGCACACTCCAGGCAAGTGTGAAAAGAAACAACATGAGATTCCCCTGCCATTTGTAGGTCGAGCCTAGACAGCACGCAAGCGCTGTCTCTCGACATGTTGTAATCCACATCTGTGACCTTTAACCATGCCCACCTCATCACTTTCATTTGTTCCTTGGCCTGGCTTTCACAGTTCCCTTGATTTCTTAGGAAAATGATTCATGTTTGTCCCGCCTTGAGGCTGCATTGTTACCGCCTTGCAGACTGACCCTGTTACATGGATGATTGCACGATCAGCCATATAGCTTAGTGCGGTGCACTATTTTGTTCTTTTGCCTCATCGCTTGACACTGCGTGGCCATATGTTGTTTCCTTCTCTTCCTTGTTTTGGGCCTGCCGTTGTTTCTTTGTGATGTCTAAGCACTTTACATGAGGACGTGAAGTTTCATACAGTGCGAACTCGATCAGAAGAGCACTTTACATAACTACGCATATATTGCGAACGCGATTGGAAGAGCCCTTTACATCACTATGTGAAGTTACATATAGCGTGACATTGTACTTATTTTTATTTTCAAACAACATATTACTCTTGTCTTCCCTCTCCCATAACCTGAATGCACAGCGTAAAACATTTATCAAAACCGGGATGTGTTGAATTGATTGCAGAGTGCAGTACCTTATGCGGCCAAAAAAGGTCCCATCGGACACAAGGCGACAGCCTGTGACACTGCACCCTTTTCCAGCTTCTTTCACATTACAACAGTAAATGTTGCACGCTTTTTTGCAGCCAGCATATTACAAGTATACAAAAGTTAATGTAACCATGTTGTTCATGCTTACATTTCACATGCTTTACTTACTCTTGCATTCTCTATCACTGTTTGCTTTTTCCAGGATGTTTTTACTTTTTTTTTTTTTACTTGAGTTTTCATATAGCGATCGGAAAAGCACTTTACATCACTACATGATGTTTCATACAGCGTGACCCTGTACTACTTTCCAAACAGCATATTACTCTTGGCTCCTCTCACTCATAACCTGAATGTACTATGTAAAACGTTTCGCAAAACAAACACCATGCTGAAAAATGAAGTAATTGAGGAATTTAGCAGGATTCAGTACCTTATGAGGCTAAAAGAGGAATGAAGGGACACTTAGGGACTGCCTGTGGTACTGCACCCTTTCCCTGCTTCGTGCACATTACAACAGGAAATGTTGTAGGCTTTTTTCAGCCAGCATATTACATGTATAAAAATGTTAATAAAAGCATGTTGCGCCTGCTTACATTTCACGTTTTACTTCATCTTGCAGTCTCTATAAGTATTTGCTTTTTCCACTATGTTGCTACTTTTTTTCCACAGCCACCTTATTACTCTTGTCTCCCCTCCCTCATAATCTATTTCCCATTATGGGGTTCTCCAGCACCGCAAGTTCATACGACTGGCAATAGTGATATGTAAATATCAGCATTCCATTGCATACAAAAAAAAAGTAAAACAAAAATGCTGTTTTCAATACCAATACCTCTAACTTTCACAAATGTTAGACCTAATGCATTGCAAATGCTTGTTTTTTAAAGGCTGCCCAGCAAACATTTAATTTTTTTTGTTTTTCAAAAACAAACTCCCAAAACAGGAGTTTGTTCTAAAAAACTAAAAACTAAGGACACCCCACACCAGGGAAGTTTTTTACCCATGGTGTGAGGCACCATTATTGTTTTTTCCTATCCTAAAACTGGGTGGTGACGAACAAGAAAAAAATAAAGGCATTACACCGTTCACTCTAAATATGTCAAGCAGTGTAATGCCCTTCTTCCGATGACCCCTACTCTGTTGAGCAACTGGAGGAAGTTTTCTGTCAATGTAGCCAATGGGGGATCCCTCAACAGAATACTTGAGGTCCGTCCCTCTCTAGATTAGAGGTAGACTGAGGTATTGGCTGGCAGGGTACTACTTTACGTTTGCAACACAGTAATATGTCTGCCAAACTCTTAATCAGGCCCTGTATTATGATTCCCTTCTTACCATCTGCCATGCTCTAGGCTTTAGTGTCCTATACTGCTTTTCACTATGACCTTTGAGCTTACTGCAGTTTTATACATGTTATGTTATGTTTAGGTAGTGGCATTTATGTGGCACACCTTCTGATCGGGTAGCAAAGTGGCATGATTCCTTGATTACCACTGCAGTCTGATTCAGCTTATGGTGAAGTGCTACGTTTACTGTTCTCCAGTCCTCTTCTCCTTTTGATGGTTATGTTATAATCACACGGTTGTGGGTGCAGAATATTAGTGTTAAATGGTTATGGCATGACGCTAAAGCATCTTCAAGATCAATAGGTATGTCTATTTTTCAGCCAGCTGATGGGGTGGGTGCGGGTGATCTGGGTGTTTTTTTTATTAATTTAATTAATTGGTCTCCTATGCACATTCCACTCCAGATTCCTTCAATATAAAATACATTTGCAATCTAGATTCCATCCCAAATAACCTTAAAGTAGATTGCTCCTGCAGGCAGTAATATCAAGAGAGGTGGTAGGTACTGGTCGTGTAAGCAGATACCAGCACCTTCTCCACATAAGCGATTGTCTAATGTGTTCCAGGAACTAGTTATCTAATATCTATGTCCCCTGATATCTCTGTTTATGTCATTATTTCAGCTACAAACCATTTAGTAGTCTCCATTGTCAGTTTGTTCCAAATGTTAAAATGTTAAAATTAGCAGATCAGAGTACATGTACATACATGCTATGACACTGATGCTGGTTTGCTGAAATGTGAACATACCATGTTTAGGATTCACGTTTTAGCTACTTTTAGGCAGGTGGCTACGCGCCTGGTGATGCCCCTTTGTAGCAAAGACAATTATTTGAAGAGGTACCTATGCATATGCTGTATGAATAACTAATCCCATACAAACAGGCACTGCTACACTCCTCTGATGAGGTCTAATAAGGGGTAAATAAGTATGAGGAGTTGCACTAAAAGAAAATCTGAGCCAATACTGAGCACATGAATAAGAACTACAATAACTATGATGCATTGGCGCAATCTAGTTACTGAAACTGCATCTGTGCTGCAATAGGGTAACTGTGGAATCTACGGAGGCAAGGTGTACAATGCAACTTGAAAGTAGAAAGAGAGGAAGGACTGTTAAACTCCCCCAACACCCTTCATAAGACATTGATGCTAGTTTGTAGCAGTGCGACCTTAACACACGTTTGGTTCCTGCCTATTTGGTTACACTCCTTTACCTACTGATTTCTCTGCAGTGTTCATTAGCACGTTAGTTCTAATTAGACTTTTTGTTGAATATAATCTATCAGTCCTCATATGTAGAAGTGATGTGCTATGCAATCTGACTTCATGGCTATCAGTACCTGTGCTTGTGCTCTTCATTCAATGACCTTCATGGCCATGAAATGTTGTTCATTTCATCTCTCCAGCTTATGAGGGTTTTGGAGTTTGTTTTAGTCGCCCACCTGCTAAGCGGTTCAGGCAGTAGCCTCTGTAGTTTCCGGTTTCTCCACAGTAGGCTAAGACTATTTGAGTTCCAAAGTTCTGCGAGGAGACTCGTTTTACATATTTTCAAGCTCTATTTCCAGAACGCCCGGTCCTTATTTCATTGTCCCAAACACATAAACTAGGGAACCCACTAGCTAGACCTGATTGTATCTTTATTAAACATCCTATTGGCAATCATTCTTCACAGTAAAACCTGTGTTAAAAAGCATTGCTAATCTGTGCATTCTTGCCATGTCTTACTATTTATTGATTGCATCAGAGGCCAATTATTTCTTCCTGAGCTCATCTCCTATGCTCAACCTTCCACTGTTCTCTCTACTCTTCTTGGTAGACAAAGACTGACAATGTTATTTTTGGATCTGATATCGAGGTGCAATGAAACATTGTATAATTTTAAAATTCTGTTTCTTTGCTATTTACTCCAATGTCATAGCCCCCTCCTTCAATTCTGGGACGATGCCTTGTCAAAAGTAGAAAGTCCATCCAAAAAGTCCCCCACCTATCAGTCTAGCATTTTAGTCAGTCAGATGCTAATCGCATTTTGATACAGGGCCAGCTAAGAACTTACCTTACCAACAGCCAAGGCATAGAGCAAGACTCCCATAGACCACCAATCCACAGAATGATTGTAGGGTCCTCCATGCAAGACTTCTGGAGCTAAGCCCAAGAGGAAACAAAGATCTTCAGATGGACATCACACACAGAATGGAAACCCTAATGCCTCAATCTAGGGGCACTCATCTTTATGAAAGACATCACCACAGGGAGTGGAAGGACTTAGGCCCTCATTATGGCATTGCCGTCCGCCAATGCCATCCTGCCATCAGGCCGCCTGTGTGGCCTGAACTTCGCCGGCCCTATTATCGCTTCCCAACTGGGCCAGCGGGCGGAAACAGAGTTTCTGCCTGCCGGCCCAGTTGGGAACAGGGCCTTAACATTGCAGCCAGCTCCTAATGGATCCGGCGGCAAGGTGGCGGTGCAGCAGCACCCATCATGCAATCCACTGCCCGTAATTCAGGCAGTGGAATGTGCGATGTGGCTGTGCATGGGGGCCCCTGCACTGCCCATGCCAAGTGCATGGGCAGTGCAGGGGCCCCCAGGGCTCCCCCTGAGGCCCCCATACCGAAAGGCTGGCGGATGGGGACTCATAATCCCTAAGGCAGCGCTGCCCTGGCGGATTCCAACTGCTAGGACCGCCACGGTCACAATGTCACGGTCGGACCACCAATTTGGTGGCGGCCCAACCACAACTGTGACCCTGGAAGTATAGTGACCGCCAGGGTCATAATGACCCCCTTATTGTCCAATGCAATGCGCCCTGGTCCCACAGCTGGACCGACCAGCCTCACTCCACCACTAGTGCTTGCAAAGGTCATTCATTGACTGAGGGTGGCAAGAAAAGGACTCAATTTTAAAGCCAAACCCCCTCTCACTTACGCACTGAGGAAGACACAGAAGGAAAAATATTGTATATCCAATTCTTGCCACCCCTTGCATGTACATGAGGGGGAATAGGGCTACAAGGAGAGGAAGGTGTTTGATTATTAGGTTTCGCTCACCCCCGCCCCCAACATGTGTTGCCACGCTTTTATGTATGTGTTTTTTATGCTGCATGTGATACAGGCCTGGTCATCTGCTAACACAATTATTGTTAGTGTATTTAAAAGACGCAGTGTGTGGTGCAAGTACAGGGCTTAGAACTTAGGCTAACTTGTCATTTGTGGAGCTAATAAATATGTGGTTAGTTTGTAATGTTTTGTTTAATTTCCACTAACAGAGCGGCCAACGGAAATTTCCACTCTGGTGCATGCATTGTTGATTAGTGCGGATGCTAAAATATGGCTACAATGTAAGATAACCTTGTCTCAAAGGAAGAGGTTGGCTCGTAGGGAAGAAGAGAAGTAGCAATGGCCTTCGGAACATTTTGAACAATAAGCATTGTGTAATGATACAAAAGTCGAACATAAGCCGAACCTTCTTCGCTCCATAGTACCCCATGCTTAAGAAAGGTATTTAAAATTCCAGTGAAGGGGGTGGCGTAGGACACACGGACCCATTGGGGATACTGATTTACTGAGTTCCAACTTTAGACTTGAAGGTGCAATAATGTACGTATTGCGTGACATGGCATATTATGTAACTCTCACACAACCACGCTTAAGACAGCTAGGTAAAACTATAGGAATGTGAGATTAAATGTGATTGCATTACTTGTAGATGAGTAATGTATACCAGGGGCTGCCCGCCCTTTAGGGCGGATGGGCCACCCCCCCCCCACCTCACCTTTTGCCCCTCATGAAGAGTGTCTGTCAGGCTGAAAAAAGGTCAGCCTGACAGACACTCTTCATTTTCAGCTCAGACAGCCAGGAGTGAGAAATGCGTGATTTGCGCAGACTCCTGGCTGCCTGAGCTGAACTTTGCTGGGCTGAGGAGGTCACAGCTCCTATGGGAGTGACCTCCTCGGCTCAGCAAAGGTGCCTTGAGACCCTCCCCTGGGTGACGAGGAAAGGGTCACCCATTGACTACGACCTGGGTGCTTCAGGTTTAAGCCCTGAAGCACCCTGGGCGAGTGTCAATCAGTGACACTTTGTCACAGAGTGGGGTGGGGTCAGCAGTCTCACTGACCCCATCCCACTCTGTGACGAGGCTGGGACTGCTGCCTTCCCTCATTGGCTGACCAAAGGGAAGGCAGCAGTTCCAACCCTCCTGGGACCTCTGCGGCTGAAGGTATGTGTGATCTTTCAAAATGAATGTTAGGTGCGTGCATGCATGTTTGAATGTTATGAATGTTGTTAATGGATGTGCGTGCATGTCTGTGTGTGAAAGAGTGAGTGTTTGTGTGTGTGTGTGATTCCACCCCGCCCCCCTCCCTCCTAAAGCTGCCGGCCGCCACTGATGTATACTACAAATAGTGTGAAATGCCAACTCTTATCTGTGTATGCTGATTTTGAGGCATGGGGAGAGGCTCTAACAGGACTGTCGAGCTCCTAACATTCCTGCTTACCACAGCACAACTGTGTAAGAGAGGAGTGAGAGGCACCTGCCAGTTTCCCTTTTCTCTGCAAAAAGGATAAAGTTTCCTTTTACGAACCGTGATATATATTGGGTGTCACCCCAATAATTTGGGGATAACATAACCCCTTCACCCATGTAACAGAATTACCTGGCTGTGGGTTTGACAGCAACAATGCATTCTTATGACTGTAAAGAAGGATTTGGAGCTTCACTTGTCCATCATGCCATATTCAGATCATGACTTAGGCCCGCCCTCCCAGCTTTCCATGTTGGAAAGATGATTTGGGGAAGGGTTCGAGGGGAGCCCTACCCTTTCCTGTGCTCAGAGAGTAAACACGTATGTCCCCCCATGTCTCACTGTACTGTGTGGGTGTGGGCGGGTGGGGTGGGGGGGGGGGGGGGGTTTGTTGATGCAAGTTCTGCTATTTCGCCCAAAAACGGAGAGCGCCGTAGGGGAGGATCTGATGCCAGCCTTGCTTTCTTACCCATGTACTGGAGGGTCCCGCAGATAGTGTATGCTCTCTCTCCAAAGCGAAGCTGACGTGAAAGGCCGAAGTCCGTCACTTTTATATGTCCTGAAGGAAGGTCGGGACACAAAAGTTTAATTAACGTATCATGTGTATTCATTCTTCGTGGACACACCTTCTTGTGTGCAGATACATTAGATAAAGACGGTATAAAACCAAAACTGCATTGAGAGAAAGGGGACGGGGCAGTCAGATACACCAGAGAGACAGGGAACCAGCAACAAACATTTATAAAGCCGGATAAAGAGACAGACCAAGAAACAGACAGCCAGAGACTTCTCATTTTCGAATATGTTGGTTTCATCATGTACCTTTCTTTAAAAAAAATGCATCCATCTGCCTTACCCATCGCTGCCAGTTTAATATGCTGAGCTGTTTTGCTGTGACACTGAGGCCCCCGAGTATGAATGCTGAAATATCCATGTCACACTATAATGCAAGTGAATTAGTGTATTTTGCATTTTATAACATTTGAGGAGTCGGGGAGCTGTGCCATACTCTCATAATTGATTTTTACAGTAGTTTCCTGTACATCGTAAGTACAAACTGTCAAAGGGCATGGGTCTGTAAAACTCGGGGATTCTACAAACACCAAAAGAGCACCATATGGTGGAGGTATCTGATGATCGGCGATGTCACCTGTGGGGAAGGGCATGTGGTTTGGCTGGATCTGTGTCACTGTCCATGTTCCCAGAATAGCTGGTGATTCTGTGAGAGCTTCAGATGATTCAATATGTGATTTGTTAGAGTGTCTGCCTCTAGTAGAGTATTTTGTATGTATGAGAGAGTAAATGATAGGGAGGCTCGACATCTGTGTGAGAGTTTGCGTGAAGCATGGCTCTCGTGGGCACAGCCTCTTCCCTAGATCTTCTGTGTGAAAGGAAATCTGCTGCTAGAGTGAAAGGCCATTGAAATGCTGTCCACTAAGACTAAGCTATTAAGGCAGAGTGGGAAGGCCCGGCCTCCTGGTACCTGAAGGCGAGTGCTAGGCAACGAGCCTACAAACACAGATTTGGACCAGACACCTACAGGCACTCCCATGAGAGACGATCCCAGTGCATGTCTGCAACTCCACTCTCTATGACCTGTTCTCCATGTATACATGTAACTCGCTCTCACTGGCATAGAACCCGGAATCATGGTCTGTTCCTTCCTCCATCCATCAGTCTGACTGTGATCATATATATCTTGCCTTATAGTGCCAATTTAAAAATCAATAAAATACCAAAACAGCTTTTTCCCTACATAACTTCATCCAAAAATAATCCACATAAGAGCTTTAATGGCAGTGGTAGGCACCAGTATGCGATCGTTAGCACTTACCCCTCTCATCCAGCAGTATGTTCTCCATCTAGGGAGACAAACAGAGTGATGGTCTTAGCAGCCATTTGCACACCTGCACTGCTACTGTGCCAGCTAGGCACAGAACACTTACCCCATTAGCACTATATCTCTCCTAATTCAACATCCCTTCTTCCCTCCATATGCAGTCCCACACTTCTTGCACCCAACTGCCTTTGTCTCCCTTCGCTACCATCATGTCCCACACTTCCAATCTTCATGCCCACACTCATCGCTTGAGACCATTACCTCAACATTCTCATTCATTTCACATCACCTCCATCTCTCCACACCCCATTCAGTCACCCCATTCATACCACAAGACCCCTAATCTACCTCTAAACCACTCCAGCAGGAATGTACTTCCACCCATTTGCAAAGCCTTCCCTCCTCATTGTTCCTAATTCCACATTACCATGTCACCAATTCACCAGCTATCCACGCGTCCGATTCCTATCTTCACAAGATTTCTAGGGCTCCCACACCAGTCACCACACTCTCACTCCTCACTGCCATATCCCACCCCTATCTCCGCATCTCATTCCTCCCCTAACACTCCCTTCGTCCATCCAGATCACGCTCTCTTAACATCTTGTTCCTACGTCCCCATTCCTCGTACCTTTACATCACGATGTACGATTCCCAGGTCATGGAGGTAACCTGAAAAGAATTGTGAGATGGATATTGACATGAACAGTAACGGAAGAGCATAACAATGAAGCACCTCATTCCCCAGACTTGGAGACACCATTAATGCCAAACAATGTAGCCCACACTGGAGGCCCCTGTGACAGGTCGACAATAACGAAGGGGCACCAAGGGATTCCCTTGTGCCAATTCCATGTTTCTACGAAGACAATATCATCAACACACCTAAGTTATCGCAAAGCAGGACGTGACATGCGTACCCCTGAGACGAGCATTAGCGGTGTAGTCCCCTTTTAAAGTATGTTTCAGGAATTGTGACTTCAGTGCACTGCCCTAAACATCAATAAATGTGGTACTGTTGAATCTTTACACTGGTGATACACATGCTGCGTAAAAAGGGAAGAGGACCCACACCCGAATCAGTAAAAATCCAACCAACCTGGAGCACTGCAAACTAATAGATCAACATACCCTTCTCTAAAGACTCACTCACAGATGGTTGGAGGCGGCTGCGGAGCAAAGGTGCCTTTGGCCCTAATGTTATTATAGAAAATAAGCCTCCAATCCACTCTTACGACAATGAACAGCATATGCGGGGAGCAATGTACCCCTCATAAACCTAGGCCCTCGTACCACTGCACGCGCTGCACTGTTGGTATTTACACACCAGTGGGGATTGCAGATCTACCCTGCTCTACTGGCAAATCACTAACACTTTGTTTCTTGACCCTTACCATCTGTGGCAAAAGATGACAAAAGATTCCCCTTGACTCACACGGTTTCGCCCTAGGTCAATACCATCACCTCCTAGAACTGACCGCTCTTAAGTACTGCTGCATATGTATATATATCCCAGACTGAAACAGGTCTTCAGAGGCAGTTAAACTGGGTTCTTATCCTATGTAAAACAAACAATTAACATAACTAAAACCAAGATCATCACCTCTGGTACTAAATGGCATAAGATTAAGGAAAGACTGTCTATTAACTTGAAAGACATGGAGAGACCTGAAATATTCAAATACCCTGGATACCATTTAGTCCAGACTTTGAGGTGTGACTTGCATGATGAAATCATATGTGGATGTGTTGCGTCAATCATGAAAGTTATGTCTTACTCAATAATGACTTTGGTAGTTTACCAATGATCCCAATTTTGAGGGCAGAGGAAGGGACAGTAGCACCCATGGTAATGTATGGGTTTAGAAACTGGGGGCCTGGGGAGAACAGCTCCATCAAGGCTTGCAGTAGTTTAGGGTAAAATTGCAGTAGCTTAGGGTAAAATGTAGAGGAGATTATCAGGATTACCACAAGGGACCATACCATGTACCATTCAAAGAAAGCTTACTGTAATACCATTATCTACTGTTGCCACTCAAATGTTTTTGCTCTACTGTACATCACTGATTGTCAAGGGGGGCACGACTTCAGCAGAGTGGGCTTAATATTGGTATTTGCTTGGCCATAAAGATAATTACAGTATCTACTCTTCAGAAAGGATACACTGGAAAATATATGTTATTCTAGGTCTTCTTCAGCTTTGTACACAAAAGAAAACTATATTAAAATGGAGACACAACGATATGATTCAAATGCTATCAACCTCAACCAATTGTTCATAATTATATAACGGAGAAAGTGGAAGGTGTCCAACAATTTTTGATTGACTCCCCACTCATTAGCTGATTCAAATCATTTTCTGAAAATGAGACTTAGAATATATATATAATGCCATCCCATATTGTTTTTATTTTTTTAATCAAAGGCTTCACCGTAAGAAAAGATTCTGTTTGTGTGCAGATTTGCTATAGATTCTCTCGCACATACAATCATGCATTGTCCCTTCTTCACATTCTGGAGAACATTTTTGGGCAAATAAACCTCCTACCTGATAAATCACAGGAAGCGCAGCAAAGTCATCTGTTATTGGGTGCCTCAGAAAATGTAATGAAGCGCAGCTACAGTTTCTGCCAATATATATCCCCTCCCTAATGTATGATTGGGAGAGGCAGCAGCAATTTTTACATTGTATCAATTCGGTATGTTTGTTTTGTGCGTGTTATATATTTTTGAATGAAAGCTAGACAATAAAGGAGATGGTGTAAAGACTAGTTACATGTTACTTGTAACCTCTTTAAACATAGGTTTGAATTCAGCCAGCTTTGACAATCTTTCAGTTTGAGAACCTATATAGAGGACCTCGAAAAGTAGACTTTTATTTTATTTAAGATATTTGTTTTTACAAATGTTCAGCATGCACCTGGTGACACTATGCTTCACAGTACTTGTATCTGAATAGGAGATCCAATGAAATAGAGGACACCTGCGAAGTTTTAAGTCAACAAGGCTAGATACATACCAAGCACAGACACCAGTTCAGCAGCAAACAGGCGGATGGTCTCTTCTCCGAAGCGCCCACTGGACATCCACAGCCTGTAGAGATCCCCATAGCTACAGTAGGAGCACACTGCCATGGGAAAAAAGCATGCAAAACATCAGACTGTGCGTTACTTATGGACCAGCGTTATCACTGGGAGCCAATGGGTGATAGCAGGAATAAAAGGATGTGCAAGAAAGAGAGTAGATCTTGGAGGAAAGTAGGAATTGACAGAGCAGCTGTGAGAGGAAGGCTGGGTGTGCATGGTATGTTACCAATATTTTAGCCCATGCATCTGACACTCCTGTTACCTCTTATCAGTTTTTAATGTAACAGAAAAATATTTTGGTCCCTCTGGGGGAAAGATATGAACTAACCTCCATGACAGTGGTTGTACCACTCATGTTTGTGAGTAATATATCACATTTATTAGAAACTTAAATTCCACAATTTAAAGTAAAGTAATCGAGTTGCTCCTGTATAACGGCACAGTGTGAGTGAATTATATGTTAGTTAGGAAGGTCTTAGGTCGTTCCATGAAAATTAGCCAATTGTTTAAAGCCCTTTTTAAAACATGTTGGCGTGGTCCTAGTTAAAGTTAAGGATCTGCAGCCCTGATTTAATCAGGTTAAATGCTTTGGCTGATAATTCAGCAGCACAGTGAATCCACTGGATCTTCCTGAAGCCACTAGATGGCAAAGTAAAAAAAATGGTATTATTAACAACACACCAGGGCTACATGAAATGGAAGGCGAAATTGGTATAGTTTTACTGTTAACACGACTAGGATGTGTCTGAGTACAATCAAATCGGGGTGCTTCCTATTTCAATATTCTGTCGTGATGATGACCCGCCTGAATTAATTTCTTTGATTGGGGTCGAAACGTCGACATTGTATTAGAAAATGTGGATTGGTTATTGAAAAAGTCAGCAGGCTCTCGGTACCTATGGTTATAGGAGCTTATTTGAGACGTCATGCTTTTAACCACAGTTTGGTTTTAGGTTTCATGTAAGTAGCACCGCAACACTTATACTAACACATAATTCACTCACACTGCACCATTATACAGGAGCAACTCGATTACTTCACCTTAAATTGTGGAATTTAAGTTTCTAATAAATGTGATATATTACTCACAAACGTCATCAGTACAGAAAGTTCTTTATGTTACAACCACTGTTGTGGAGGTTAATTCATATCCTTCCCCCAGAGGGACCAAAACATTTTTCTATTACATTATTCACTTACCCAGGTACTGGGTTAACCCCATTTCTTTAAATTCTTATCAGTTTTTAGCTGTTCGGGGTCACACAGCCACTCTTGTTGTGTGTGGCCTGTGTGGAGTGTGTGATACTGCTTGTTTTGGCTGTGTATATTGTAGCAAGGCTCCGTTGGTCTCCAGAAAAAAATCAGGATGGGTGGTACAGCCCTGTGAGTTGATGTGCATAAAAATGCAGGATATGCTCTTAAAAGCGGGGTGTAGCATTCCAGGAGTGGGGCAAGCCTAAAGCAGTAACATGTGCTGAGGGAGTCATAGAAATGTTGTATGAATGCTGTAGGGTTTATAGGGTTTGATGAGGTGGACTGGGATCGAGCAGGGCGGATAGCAGTGAAAGAGTGGGTATTTTGTTTCAAGTAGCACATCTCTAGTGGGTTTGCTTTGTTGTTGTGGTTAATGTGGAAAAAACGGGAATGGTATGCAGAAGAGGTGGTTGCTTACATTATTAGACAAACTCTTGTGGGAAGCCTTTTCTTGTCGGCCCAGTGGGAATCACTGGTTATTGGACGGTTTCCAAGGTAGATTCTGATTTTCACCATTAGTATTTTTATTTAAAGGTAGGTAAAATCTGGCAGTTCAAAAACTCAAATTGCAGACATTTCTGCGGCATTGCACTCTTGGAATATGCCTGCTTTTTTAATGTAGCACGATGGCACCCTACATAACTGTATCCTTACTCACTTCCCGTTCTGTGTGATACATTACTATCTACTTTGAGCATGTGCAGACGAGTATGTCTAATGTTTGCTGATTCTACTGTTTCAACCTGTTCTCTGTCACAAGAATTTTATGTATTATTGATACTGAAAATGTACACTACATTTTGCTTCAATCATAGGTTTGTTCAGGAAGGGGGTTTTCCTGATTGCCTCACCCCTCTATAAAGCGCTTTGACATGGGGTTTCTCAGCATCCTAGGTTTTCTCAGCTCTACTGGCTTAATTTTCACGGTGAATGAGGAGGCAGATGTGAAAAAAGGATACAGTGATGCTTTCTGGCTGTATGGTTGGCGCTCTGCTTCTGTGTCTAGCTGGGTGCAAGGGTGGGCCAATTCAGCTGGTCTCAGACCCTGCACTAAAGTTCACACACAGTCCCAAAAGTCCAGTATCCCTAAAACCCACCAATGCATGATTCCCTCACACAAAATGGAACTAGAAAGTCGTTCTTCAGCAAACAGAGCTACTGTAGGTTTGGTAGTCTGTGTTCAACATAAGGCCAGACTAAAAACCAAAATTAAATTATTAAAAAAGTTTACACCCGTTCCACGCTGGAACAGGCCATCAACTAGAATCGGGGTTTGGAGTCTATAACTGAGTCAAGCGAGTCTACACAGCTCTGAAAGCGGCCCTCTGGCTGTAGACTACCTGGTAACCTTTCAGAGTCGCAGAGTGGCTGCTCTGACCCTAAGTCCAAAAGGAAACAATTCAGGGTGAAGCCAGTTATGGGGTCTAACGGGTCTCACCAGCTCGAGTGGGCTAGTACCCACAAAGGCATCACCTAGAAGTACCTAAGTTTCGGGTCCTATATTGGCCGGATGCAGATCAGATTTTTGGTCGCTGGGCCACTCAGTAGAGCTACAAGCACAACCAGTCCGTTCTGAGAACTGGGGATTTGAGTTAGGGTCTAAGCACCTAAGCACATCTTTAAACAACCACATCTTTGGACGATTATAGACTAAGGAGATGACTTAAAGGTCAGGTCGAATGTGCCACCCTTGATGGACAAGGCAAGCCAGCAGGTAAACCACCGGCGTAGCGTATTATGGAAGCTTTAATAGAGCAGTTTTCTACCTTACTTTAAAGGTTTCCTACCTTACTTTTGGGGATTCCAAGGTCAGATTTTGCTGCTTTTTAGGAATCTTTCAGTCTTTGAATTATAGGTAATGAGTGCTTCGAAGATGGCTTTCCAGCTTGTAGAATCTCTCACCATAGAAGATTGGCTTCTCTTGTGTAACTGGCATGTCATCTATAACATCAACCAATCTGTTTCTTTATGAACAGCGCTGGTATAAAGGTGATCCATCTGCCCTGCGGCCCGACAAATTCTTAGAACAAACAAAATCTCAGCACATTGTGTATTATCTAAAAAGAACCCTTCTCTAAAAAGTTACAGAGCCAAATGTTGAGGATTATTGGGCGGAACAGTAAAGATCTGGAGTAACAAAGATTCACTCAAACACCTAAATAAATGTGACCTGGATGCCCATATTGAACAGTAACAATGCAGGCGTAATTATGCAGGGATTATAATATTTACAATATACTGGACTGTGGCTTTGGCTTTAAGACGCCAGCGAACACTCACTTATGAAAAGATGCTCCTTTCCCTGCCAGCTGTCCCCAATGCTGCGAATAAATGGGTGGCTGATTTGACGCTGGAAGAAAAAGAAAATATAAATATTGTGTTCAGCTTGAAGTTCAAAGCCATGACAGTGCCTCACAAACAAATTATCTAGGAAGACGAGTACAGCATGGGCAGTGCTGGTTCAAGCTTCTCTCTGACACTTAGAAAGTGTGCAGCTTGTCCCAGGGCAGTGCAAGGTACCCACACACAGTAGAGAACAGCAATGCATGATTCCCTCACACAAAGAAAAAGAGCAATGTGAGCCACACCAGTGCAGCTTTAATTCATACTATGTGTAGCACGACAACAGCAGTACATGCTTCCTTCACACAAAGAATAATGAAGAGAGAACACCAGAGAGAGAACATCAGTGAGAAACACCTTCACACTCAGCACAAGAGCAGCAGAGGAAGTTACAGCGCACGTTCACCTACAGACACAAAACAGGTTGTTGTAGTTGGACTCTTGCTCCAGGCAAGACTGCTGGTTTAAGGATGATAGTACTTATGTTTGTAGGTGACTATGCCAGACAACAAACAAATCCCAACTGTCATCCCAACCCTCCCGGCTCACAAGCAGCACCTCACCAGAAACCCAAACAGTAAAAAGGTGATTTGTGGTAGCCTTTATGCATGGACTCAAGAGTATGACATCTTAGGGAGTGTTGCGGTTAAACGGAGATTACCCCTTTCTCACATAAACACCATGTCTCAATCAAACACAGGCAATGAAGAAGATGCAGTAAGGTTTCAATAGGTTTTGTTTAGCAAAACTACAATCTGCGATAAGTTGCATGGGCTTTTCAATGTTTATAACGTCCAACCTAACTGCATGATGGAACGCAGCTGACTTTGTCCATGATATATACAGGACATGGCTGTCTGATGATATCCATTGCAGATGACACTATGGCCCTTATTTGGACCTCGGTGGTCTGTTTCAAAGACCGCTGAGGTACCGCTGTGCTGAAGACTGCCAATGCAGGCGGTTTTCCGCACAGAGTATCATGACTGCTGGCAGCCCTCCACCCTTTTCCGGACGGACAGCCGCCAGCAGCCACACTGGCGGTCGGCGGTGAAGTGGAGGCTGCTCCACCGCCACGTCATCAGAACACCGCCCACCGAACCACATCCCAGGATTTGGTGTGGCGGTGTTCTGGTGATGGGGAGCTGGTGGCAGAGCAGCCCCCATGAATCCCGTTCCCTCCCAAAGGATCACCGGACCAGGTAAGGTGATCGTCCTTTAGGGGAGAGGGGTGGGGGGGTGTTGTGTGAGTGCATGGGGGTGTACGTGTGAGTGTGTAGAGGGGGTGTGTGAGTGCTTGTATGCATGCGGAGGGTGTGTTGTGTTTATGGGAAATGTGTGCGCTTATGTCTGTGTGCGTGTATGTGTAGTAGTTGTGTGAGTGTGTGTGTGTAGGGGTGTGGGGGGTATGTGTGTCAATGTTATGGGGGGTGAGGGTGGGGAGGAGGGTCCTGCCACCTTTGGGGGGTGGTAGGGAGGGTTGTGGGAGACCCCTATCAGTGCCAGGGAACGAATTCCCTGACACTGATAGTGCCTACCGCCATGGATTTCGTGGCAGTACAGAACCCCACGAAATCCATGGCGGTATGCGGGGTCGTGATACCACTGGTGGTCTGTTGACGGCCGCCGGGCTGGAGACCGAAGTCTCCAGCCCAGCAGTCGTTACCACCCTGGCGGTCGGAGTGGAGAAGTGGCAGTTTGGCATGGCGGCAACCGGCATGCTTGTAATTTCATTTTTTTTTACCGCTGGCCTGTTTGCAGCATTACCGCCACTTCAGCACCGACTGCCAGGGTTGTAATGAGGGCCTATGTTTGTCAGGGAGTAAATCCTGTTGGACAGAGTGTGCCTGCCATTATCAACACCAGATAAAGCCTTTTCTAAGTTTTCCTTATCTATCTGCCTTAAACGTGCAGCAGCTTCTATCTGAGAAAGTGTCTAGATCTCATTATACATATCATAGATGAATGTTTAGAGCGTGGCTTTCTAGGACCTAGCAAAAAGGCCTGCAAGTCTACATCTTCAGAAAGAGTGTTAAGATGTTCTTTAACTGCGGCTAATGTGTTAGACTGTATCCATTCTTGTCACAGTTTACCCATACTGTATGTTGTAACTATACCTGTGTGTTGACCCGAGACGAAGCGAGGGTCTGGCTGGCTAATCTTGAAACCGCCTGAGGAATTCAAAAACGTACCTGACATCCATTGGTGTCTGTTGGCCAAATCAACCACCCCCCAGGAATGGAAAGTGAAGAATTATAAGTACCAGAATGTACCTTTGCATCTAGCTCTTCCTCAGTGACATTCAGGAAGAATTGCCAACCATTAAACTTCACCAGTGTGGGGACACTGGGCGTGTTCATTTCTTTCATGTTTGCTAACCCCAGACAGGATGTCTATTGAATGGTGTCATTTAAAAAGATAATTTGCACATGAATCAGGCATGCTCTAAATAAAGCTTCCCTACCCTGTATTTGCCAATCTTGTGTTCCCCATACACTCTTTAAATCAAGAGTGTTCTTCCAGTATTCATAACCTTCAACTGCAAGACGGGAAACAAAGGAGTCTGAATAAATCAGCTTTGTATCGGTTAGCAACATTTTCCTAATTTTGGAAGGAGGTAATTTGAAATAATATGACTCAGGATTTTTCGTGTCATGCCCAGAAAATTAAGTAAACGTACCTGTATAACGTTTTGGGCTCCCTACTGGTGGTGTTGAACAGTGTTCCCACTGTGTGTAATTAAGTACTGGTCTGTGTCTAGTGGCACGGTGCAGGTAATAATGTCCCCAGTCATTATAACAAAACATTTCCCCATAATTCATTGTATGTCTATATACATCATCACTTTCAAACACTGAATAGTCCTTCATTTCAGTTAACATGGAATCAACTGTCTGGACATCCCAATCATCAGATACAACACCAGGTGTAATTACTTCTGTCATAGAAATTTTAAATATATATGGAGCTTGAATGACCTCAGTAGGCCCGTATATATCGAATGGAACGTTGTCCTACACAATCCCATCAGGAATTGGTACAGCTGAAATGTTCACAAGGGACAAGTCTCTTCGGACCTTATGTGAGGAACGATATGGAGTTAAGGCTTCATCCACAAGCTCAACTTTGGAGCGTTCAGGAAGGTAATTACCATTTATAAGCAAAAAGAAAACAGTCACAAAACCAATCCATAGAAACAATGCAAAAAAATGTCAAGCAGAACCATAAATAGTTCCATGGGTGGAATAAATAGTTATTTTTAAGCCATAGATACAGTTTACGTGTCTTTGAAACATTTTCAATCACTGGGGTGTATGAGTCTGAAGAAAAGTAATCAATGTCGATGAAATAACCAGAGGCAGTCTCTGCAAACGCGGGAGCAGGCGCATTACTGGTGGATGGATCCACTTCCCGTGGATGCTCATAGTAGACGGTGTCATCAGTCTGTGTAGTGTTGGTGTAAAAAAACAGCCAAATCTTGTACAGGTGCTGTTGTTGGAGTAGTAACTGGAATCAGCAAGAGCTCATTTTCTGCCACCCACTCCCCCCCTCCCATGGTCGAGGAGGCATTTGTAGTATCGCTGGACATTGTTATGTAGACCGAAGTAGTGTTGTTAATTCTACTTTGAAGAAGTATGTCCTGTTGGGTAGTAAGAGGGTGTCGCGTAGGCTCTCATTATCCTAATGAGACTACTGGATTTTTGGGTAGCAGCGTCGTTCTCAGTGTGGGGGACTAAGTCTAACCCACGGAGTAGGACCCTTGTCGCCCTCAATCCGGTTTGCTCCGGCTAACTAGCAGTGCCTCATCTCTCCCAAAGGGAAGGGATGATTGGGCAGCCGAGTGCATGACATCTTAGAGCTTCTCATGGAAGTCATGGTCACTCAGATCCCAACCAGTTCTCTCATACCAAGTGTGGTCTCATATACAAATGACAGAGGCAGTTTAAGTTTTACAGATTGATTTAATAAAACAACAGCATTTTAGATAACAAGGCGTGAGCCGCAATAACCAGAACCATATAACACAGTAGGATTGAAATAGTAACGAGGAGAGTAAAACATAGGAATAACGCTATCATAGTGCTACCAGATTACGTTCTCTCTTTTAAGTTATATTTTGAGCACAGCATGTTAAGTTCTAAGTTTGCCTTTCAGGTTCCCCGGGAGGACATCAACCCTCATACCTGAGCAAAGGCCTGTGATCTGGATCAGCATCTGCAACAGGGCAGTCAGCGTCTAGTTGTGGTTCCCTGGTCGGAATCTCCCTCTTACGTGTACTAGGACTAGGAAGTGTTTTTATAGTCAACACGCCGGTGTTCTAAGAAACGTCCCTACGTAAGAATGTGTACTTTTTACGAACCCTAAAGACTAAACTCCTACCACGTCTATCGGCAATGTACCAGACTGTATCCTTGACTGAAGCACAGAGCGAGCAAAAATGTATTGTTTGAGAACTCCGGTGCTGAAGTAAGCTAAACAGTGTGATAGAAGAAAATAAAACAAGACCGTGAAACTGGTTATTGAAAAATAACAGTACGAGGCTAAATAAAATGCATCTAGAACAAAGTGCACAGAGGCCTAATGCTTTAAGCAAACGCGCAAAGGCTATATTAAAAATGGCTACACTACACCCTCCCCTTGTCGGTAGAAAGTGGTTCTAATCGAAGTTTAAAAAATGCCCTATGTCAAAAAATAAACTACTAAAACCTTATACAATTTCAACTCAACAAGTCAAGAGGACACCAAAGCACAATAATCCTAAATTTAAAAATAAGCATGTGGCTAAGAGCCATATTCATATAACAGTGTCAATTTAGACCAAACCCAATTCAAACGGTGGTCATTGAAAGGAGGAGGTTCTCCACTTCGGCAGATGACAAGACCGGAAAATCCACGCCAAAAACTGTTAAGGAGCAGGTGTGTTCCAGAGCCTCAGAATCAACCAAGGCGGCATCCCGTGCAGGGCCTATGAACGAATTAATATCAACTTCCTCCAGGAAGGGTATTTTGTAATCAGCCTCTCGAAGCAAACGCAGCCGCAGCGCGCATGTCTGGGAATAAGCCCTCATCTGGAACATCAACCACTGTGGGCGCATTGCTGTGAGAGACAGACGTCTAGTGCATGTTCAAACGAGCACCACCGGCACCGAAACACGGGCTGCACACAATCCAAAACCGGTCTGAATGACAGAGACCAGTCACACTCCAAGGCCCATATTTATACTTTTTGACGCTAAACTGCGCTAACGCAGTTTAGCGTCAAAAAATTTAGCGCCGTCTAACGCCATTCTGAAGCGCCATGCGGGCGCCGTATTTATGGAATGGCGTTAGCCGGCGCTAGCAGACCGGCGCTGCCTGGTGTGCGTGGAAAAAAACCACGTAGACCAGGCAGCGCCGGCGTAGGGGGAAAATGGCGTTAGGGCGTCTTAAAATGGGGCAAGTCAGGTTGAGGCAAAAAAATCGCCTCAACCCGATTTGCGCCATTATTTTCGACGCCCAGACGCCATTTAAATGACTCCTGTCTTAGTAAAGACAGGAGTCATGCCCCCTTGCCCAATGGCCATGCCCAGGGGACTTCTGTCCCCTGGGCATGGTCATTGGGCATAGTGGCATGTAGGGGGGCACAAATAAGGCCCCCCTATGCCATCCAATTTTTTTAAAAAAAAATAAAAAATTATACTTACCTGAACTTACCTGAATGTCCCTGGGGTGGGTCCCTCCATCCTTGGGTGTCCTCCTGGGGTGGGCAGGGGGGGTCCCTGGGGGCAGGGGAGGGCACCTGTGGGCTCATTTTGAGCCCACAGGCCCCTTAACGCCTACCCTGACCCAGGCGTTAAATAGTGGCGCAAATGCGGGGTTTTTTGACCCGCCACCTCCCGGGCGTGATTTTTGCCCGGGAGTATAAATACGACGCATTTGCGTCGCCGTCATTTTTTTAGACGGGAACGCCTTCCTTGCATCTCATTAACGCAAGGAAGGCGTTCACGCAAAAAAATGATGCTATTTGCCCATACTTTGGCGCTAGACGCGTCTAACGCCAAAGTATAAATATGGCGTTCGTTTTGCGCCGAATTTGCGTCGAAAAAAACGACGCTAATTCGGCGCAAACGGAGTATAAATACGGGCCCAAATGTTCCAGGAGTGTTGCTCCGAAGTGCTGCATCATGCGTTCACGACACAGGTGCGCTGTTGGGAGCGCCCACATTTGTTCTTGTTGCGGCGGGACAGCCATTGCGGAAAAACAACAGCAACAGCAAAACACCGGCCAATAAAGCCAAAGTGATCAGAAAACCCCCAAAAATGCTTCCAAAAATTGAATGAATAGCCGAAGGTATTAAACCGAATATGGAAGAGAAGGTGTGCACAAAACCAGCACCCACGGCTTTAAAGAAATGTGCCAATCCAGCTGTGCTGGACGCATTAAATATACGTCCCACGAGTTCACCAAAGTGACTCTGAAAGTTGGCATTCAACAGGGACTGTATTTCCGCTGATGACCTTGCCACCTGAAGTGCGTAGGTCTCGCGCGTAGATGTAAGGGCCACATGCTTTTGAAACAATAAAGCCTTTAGTCTACTTAACTTGTCGAAATTCACCTTGGAAGTAGCAATGTGAGGCCAGATATCCGCTACCTCCCTTAATTTAGTGGGGGGAAACAACACATTCCCGCAGCAAGTAACGACCTTGGTGACTGAAACAACATAAACTATTCCGGCCCGCATGCCACAACAGTCTTCACTATTGAGGAGGACGTAGCTGCCGTTTGAAAGCACCTGGAATGTGCGTTTAATCAAGGGGACCGGAACTCCAGATAGCAAGCCAAATTCGCAACCAAGGCATTACATGCCCCATGCAAGGACAGCTGCTTACAAATCATCGAATGGCTGACTGAAGTCTCGCATTCACTACCGCTAAGAAAAACCTCTCTCATGCCATTAAGACATTTGTACAAGAAGGGAAGTTCCCACACCTCATGTATATAACTGTCTCCCAGCTTTTCATATCTGCCTACCGGAACATGTTTTAAACAAGAAGTGAATTGTAGTGTAGAAATAGGCAGATTAATAACCCCGTGTATCAACCACTCAGCTGAGGGAATCTCGGCCATGGTAAAAGGCAATCTTTCTAAATTTTCAATGTTTAACATGATATAAGTCGCCTCCTTCTTAGCCATCAGTTGTTGTTGACGTGTCAAATTAAAGGAAAAAAATATCTCCCTGGCTCTGATGTGCTGCCATGGAACGCGACCTGCCTTCAGTGTCTACCCAACTGCATAATGGACCTTGTTTGACTTTGTCCATGATATAATGAAGACATGTCAGATCGTATAATGTCTATAGCAGAAGAAACAATGTTGTCAATGGTATATATTCGGTCGGACAGGTTGTGAATTCCATTATCTACAACAGCTAATGCCTTTTTCAAATTTTCCTGATCTATCTGCCTTAATCGGGCCACAGCCTCTTGTTGGGAAAGTTTCCATATTTCATTGCACACTTCGTACAAAAAACATTTCCTACGTGGTGTCTTAGGGCCTGACAAAAAATCTTGCATGTCAGTGTTATTAGACAGGAGAGTGAGATGTGTCTTAATTGCATCTGGCGTAGATGATTTTAACCATTGTTGACACAATTTTCCCACGCTATATGTAGTTATAATTTCAGCATGTTCAGGTGATATGTAGCGAGGGTCTGTCCTACTCGTCCTGAAACCCCCCGGGGAGGTGACAAAACGTTGATGACACCCGTTGGTGTCTATGGGCCACAATAACCACCCGCCCGGACGTGACAATGAAGTGTTAAATGTACCATTCTGGACCCAGTCTGTAAGTTCACTAAAGGTGGCATTGATATATTTCTGCCAATCCTTCATTTTGGTAGGGACAGGTATACCAGGCATATTCAATTCTCTAATCGTTGCTAAGCCCAAACAGCTAGTCTGTTGCACAGTTTCATTAAAAAAAATTATCTGGACAGGAATGAGACATGCTCTAAACAATGTTTCTCTACCCTGTGTCTGCCAATGTTTTGTTCCCCAAACACTTTTCAAATCAACATTTTTTGGCCAATATTCATAGCCTTCAATTGACAGTTGGGAAACAAAAGAATCTGAGTATATGAATTTCGTATTAGTCAACAACATTTGCTTACCTTTATACGGAGTTAACTTAAAATAATATGACTTAGCATTTATTTGATGATGCCCAGAAAAATACGCAAATTTGTCAAAATATGTTTTAGAACTCCCTTGCGGGGGAGTTGGGCAATGCTCCCATTGCGTGTAGTCAAATATTGTCTTTGGACTACTGGCTTTATGTATAAAGTGGTGTCCATAATAATTATAACAAAACATGTCACCATAATTGTCTTTAAACTGGTAAACATCTTCATTCTCATAGACAGTATAATATTGTAATTCAGTCATCATGGAATCAACTGTCTTCACGTCCCAATCATCAGATACAATGCCTGGTATTACGATATCATTCATGGATAACTTTAGAACGTACGGTATTTGAATTATCTCAGTGGGACCGTATATATCAAACATCACTTTAACCCACACAATCCCATCCGGAATTGGCACTGCAGAAATGTTCACAAAGGACAAGTCTCTTCAAACCTTATGTGATGAAAAATGTGGCTTCAACACCACCTCCACCTGTTCAACCGCTGATCTCTCAGGAAGAAAATGACCATGTATCAACAGAAAAAAGGTAACGACAAACCCTATCCACAGAAGAAATGCTATCATAGTCAGTAAGAGCCACAGATAGTTCCAAGGAAAAACAAAATACATATCTTTAAGCCAATAAATCAGCTTACGTGGACCTGGGTCAGGTGTTGAAGAGGCAAATGATTCCGACAGACCATCGTCGTTGTTGGCAAAGTACCCAGAGGCAGTTCTTGCAAAAGGTGCCGCCGTATTCAATGGAGGAGTAGGTTTTTCTCGCGGTGGTACACTGTAGATAACACCACCAGCAACATCAGTAGTCATTGTGACTCGATCAAATGTTTCCAAATTATTCGTTGTCAGTGGAACAATCGCAAGATCATCTTCCACACTCCCTAAGCTCGGAGAGGCAACAGTGTTGGTGTAAATTACTTGGAGAGGAACGTCTTCCCCAGTGAGAGGGATTCGGGAACTACTGGACGTTCCTCTTGGTCTGCTGTGCAGAATCGGCCACATGTTGTAACTTGACATTGTCGATAGAGACAAAGCGATTTTCTTTGGCACCTGGCAACGGTGGTAAAATAACAGTTCTTGTTCCGTGTATCCCCAACACAGGGACTGGTGCTCGATAAGAAGGGCCAAATTATTTTTTTACTGCGACCTTTTCACGCACAAGATCCCCAACTCTGGGAATCCAACCAGTAGGCGTTACTGGCACATCCTTAATTCCTGTGGAGGCAGCACTTTTAGAAGAGTTATCTTCACGGAACTGTTGTAATTCCTGCAAAACAGTGACACGATCATTTATGTCAAAAGGCCTTTCTGCCGCCTCCACACCAGGACCATCTAGATCCGGAACAAACATTCGTGTTCTGAACAGGCACTCATATGAAGTACGACCCCCCAGGGACCTTCTAGGCACATTATTCAGTGCTCTCTGTACTCCATACAGGTGGGTTAGCCAACTACAACCCATACCTAAGACTCTAGCCATTAAGGATTGCTTTAAATCGCGATTTAAACGCTCCACTACAGAATTTCCCTCGGGATGAAATGGAGACGAAAACTGGAGCTGGACCCCCAACGAAGCCATGGTGTCCCTGAATGCCCTTGAGGCAAAAGCAGGGCCCTGGTCTGAATGGAACGCCGCAACTGCATATGTACCGACAAAGACACGCAAATCTTTAATAACAGTTCGAGCGGCAGCCGAGCGTTGTGGCCATACCCACACAAATCTGGAGCAAGAATCTACAGCCACCAGAAAATATTTGTATGCACTGTCTGGCGTCAGTGGACCACAATGATCCAAGTACACACATTGTAAAGGTCTGTTTGATATTAAGAGGAGCGTCTGCGGCAGGCGCTTAGCCGTTGAAACTTTAATTTGTTGCCAGATGTCACAACAAAGGACATACTGCTTCGTCTCCTTATAGAGACCAGGCCACCAGTAACGGGCCTGTAATAGCGAAATTGTGGCGGCCACGCCAGCATGCGCAGATGCCACCCCCTCATGCGCTGCATTAATCAATTGAGGTCTTACAGTTTTATTGGGGATCTCGCGTACGCCTACGCCTGGGATTTTAACCTCAGCATTCAGCATACCTCCCATTAAGTATTGATATTTATTAGGAAATCCTTTAGGATAAGGCGTGCCATCAACCGTAGCTTTTATGGCAACCAGAATCTCTGTTTCTGGTTTGGAACTCGAACGAGTAACTGCGGCCACAATGGCAACTGGCACTGCTGACTTTGCGGCTTCATCAGCCAAAGTATTCCCAGCAACGTGTATTCCAACGCGCTGGTGTCCAAGAGTATGTACAACATGGACATTAGGTAGCGTCTCCTTCAGGTCTGCTACCTTCCCCCACAGTAGTCTGTGTTTTATGGTGTTGCCCTTTGAATCTCTGAACCCATTCAACTGCTAGTAATGTAGGTATTCATTAAAAGACTGGACACAGTAATATGAATCACAAACAATTAGTGTAAACTGTGTTGGATCCGTATGTTCTAGTGCCATCAATAGAGCTTTCAGCTCAGCCAACTGTGCCGTACAGTCCCCTAATGTTTGTGTATAAGTATGTTGGGGTCAGAATTTCTCCCCCTCCATATGTCCGCTCACTACTGCACATGCAGCTGAATATTGGTGTTTTGTTCCCACCGCCGGTTGCGCAGAGCCATTGGTGTACATGACTACTTGATAGTGCTCAATAGACAACGTGTCAGCGGGAACTGGATATTCAATTTCATATTGCAGAAATTCCTGAGTCTGTAACTTTGGGTCCAAAATGTAATCTACATCAGTGGCTGTTAAAGACGTAGCCCATTGTATCCATCGCGGGTGTAAGGCTTTCGCGTTAGGAACACTTGCTTTCGTAACAGCCTCTAGGGCCGGAATAGGGGAAACAACTATAATGCGTTTGCCCTGGGCAAGAGGTCGTTCTTTAATAACAGCCATCTGTACAGCAGTGAGAATTTTCTCTGTTGGTGCGAATCGTTGTTCAGCAGCCAAATACAAGTGAGACTTGTATCCAATCAGGACTGTCTCATCTTCATTAAATGTGACATACGTAAACCCAATGGCCCCAGCTATTACCCTGATGACCAAATGTGTCTTATTGTCCCGTGTATGTAGATGTTTTGCAGCTAGAAGATCTGCTTGCAACTCTCGAAGAGTATATGTATGCTCAATCGTCTAAAATGTGCTTGAAAAATCAGGACGTATTAATTCATATAATGGTTTTATGCATGTAGCATAATCAGGAATGTACGTTCTGCCAAAATTTTGAAATCCCATCAATGATTGGAGTTTCTTAATCATATTAGGAGGTTGCAATTGTGCACATTTTTCTAAAAATTGTGGCGCTAGGCTCTTACTTTCGATTGACAGCTCATATCCCAGGAATATGACGCTGAGGAAGGCAATTTTTGACTTTTTGAAGTTAAATTTGTAGCCAATGTTGGCAAACCCTACAACAATGCGGGCTACTCATCTTAAATGTTGTAGTAACTTGTCATCTGTAAGATATATATCATCTACATATGACAATGCTTCAGGGTCCAACTCGTGCAATATTTCAGTCACACGAGCCGCAAAAAGTCCTGGGCTATTCTCATACCCCTGAGGCAAATGACAGAATTTTTTCTGGGAGCCTAACGCACTAAAACTTGTAAGGTCCCTACTTTCGGGTGCTATATTCTGGCAGAAGAAACCATTAGAGATATCTAAGGTTGTTTTGTACTTTTTCCGCACAATGTTGTTCATTAGTGCCGCGCTATGTGAATTTTGTATAGCATATGTACGTGTATGTCAGTTCAAATGTCTGTAGTCTAAGACTATTCTATATGAATGATCCGGTTTAGCTACAGGGAATAAGGGATTATTCATCGGTGAGACACAGGGTTCAATTACTCCCTGGTACTTTAATTGTGTAAATATTTCTCTCACCGGTGCCCTTGCTTCATGTTTTATTGGATATTGCGGTTGTGGCTGAGGTTCGCCTTTAACCGGAATTACATGATATGGATAATCCCTATCCCACCCTACGTGATTTCTATATAAGGCAGGTGCTTGTGCTAGAGTCCATTTGATGCTATATGACTCTGCGAGTTCCCCTGGAACAAGTGGTGAGAACGAAGGTTTAATAACCTCCTCCCCAACTGGGCATGTGCGAACAAAGTCAGGCGGCCAATCCTGTTCAGCCAGCAAAATGTCATATATCTTGA
This sequence comes from Pleurodeles waltl, assembly GCF_031143425.1. Taxonomy (NCBI): domain Eukaryota; kingdom Metazoa; phylum Chordata; class Amphibia; order Caudata; family Salamandridae; genus Pleurodeles; species Pleurodeles waltl. Next base: position 1,930,290,925 of record NC_090440.1, read on the forward strand.
CTACACGATCCCAAAAGATTGCGTTTATAGTGCGTTCAATGTCTCCTTCCAATTGTAAAGTCACCGTATATACCCTATCGGGATCAGAGACACGCATATCTGCTGTTTCAACTTGTATGAAGTCATCAGTTGCTTTCACCTCCAGATGCTCTAGAAGATTCCGGCGAACTATTGTGACCTTTGCCGCGCTGTCTAACAGTGCTAGTGCCCACATCTTGTTCTTCAAGAGAACTCTCTTCCTGTGTGGCATGTCTAATAGAGACTGCCGCCACCTTTTTCTTTTTAAACTGTTGTTTTTGTTGTATCGGTTTCTCTTCCTTCTTGACAGAAACCCCTGAAGAGCGTTGTGATTCCTGTCTTGGTCTCACGTACTCTGTTCTCCGCTCTGAATGCCCACCTCTCTCATTTCTCTTTTCCGATGAGTCCTGAAAGGAACGAGATTGGCGTGTATCAGTGTATTGATATCTATCAGGCATTTTAAAGCTATCCCTATTTCTGAGATTATACCTAGTCTGCGGGGTCTCCGCTCTCGGAGATTCTCCCCTTTCTTTTTTAGGTGTCTGTTGTTTTTTCTCCCAGCGCTTCTTATTACCCTCAGGTTGCTGTTTACTATTATCTTTACTAATTTTTCCTTGAAACTGTGGTTTCTGTGGTCTAGCCCCTAGGATATCTCGACTGATACTGGAATATGTTTCCGCTATTATTTTGGGCAGTTCCCGCTCCTGATCTAGTTGCGGGACGTCGCGGAGGCGCATGCGCACCGCTAATGCAACTGCCTCCCCTTTAAGATTACTTAGTATTATTGAAGAAACCGTGGCAAAATTGCCCATCAGTTGCATTCCCAAATCTAAGGCTGGGTCAGCCCCATAATCATCCTGAATCTGTTTAAGCACTTCCGGTAGGTTTGCCAATATTGGTGTACCGTGTGCTGTTGTGTAGAGCGCGGCAAACACCGTGCCCCATGTATTACAATGTTCCACTATGGGAACCATTCCAAACGGTAAACACATTGTTAATATCCTATGTTTATCCTGAGGTCCCATATGGGGAAATACCGCCTCCAGCGTATTAATTTTTTGCGCCAGCCAAAATGGAGTATCTTCCCGTTTGGCTGGAACCTTACCCATGATAGAGTGTACAGTCGCCGGGTTTATACTTGGAGCTACTGCATGTTGTTGAGCTGGAGCAGCACGCGCTGGGTTTGTGTTTAATGTCTGCATCACAAATTGTACTAAGCGTCTATATGTAGCCGTTAAGTCTGTATATAAACTACGAACTTCAGCCACCGGCATATTTGCAACCGCAGGATGTGGTGTATATGTGGCCAATAAAGGCCAGGTCGGACCATCATTACTCAGTGGACCTAACCTTACTGGTAATATTGTATGGGGTAGGGCGCCATCAAGCCAATTATTATGTTCTTGATAAGATAGAGGTATCTCTAAATATGCGTACGCCCTGTACTGGCCAGGTGGATGCGCAATCGTGTATGTGTGAAATTTATCTGTATTCCCATCAACTGCGGGAAATGTGACCCAAGAGTAAAAAAGGTCTGTTCTATAGGCTGCATGGGCGGCCACCACAAACGTGACTGGACCCCCCTGGATCGTAAGACCATATGCAAGCAAATGCACTGTGAGCGGATGTCTCTTATTAAGAGCTCTTTGTATTACCTGGGGATTCGCCATTAGAAAAACAGCGACGGTTCAGAGAAGGCACACCAAAAACGGGGTCTTTCCTTTTAAGGTTCAAGCTTGAACAACCATCTGCTATATCTAGGATTACCTATATTGTGGTGGTGGGAATCCTCCGTGCCACGGACGTCTCCGATAAAGGAACTGAGGGATCATTATAATATATGAGACCAAGAGGGACTGGTGAACCTGAAAATTAGAGCCAGACCAATCGTTGGCAGCGCCATGTCGCGTAGGCTCTCATTATCCTAATGAGACTACTGGATTTTTGGGTAGTAGGGTCGTTCTCAGTGTGGGGGACTAAGTCTAACCCACGGAGAAGGACCCTTGTCGCCCTCAATCCAGTTTTGCTCCGGCTAACTAGCAGTGCCTCATCTCTCCCAAAGGGAAGGGATGATTGGGCAGCCGAGCGCATGACATCTTAGAGCTTCTCAGGGAAGTCGTAGTCACTCAGATCCCAACCAGTTCTCTCATACCAAGTGTGGTCTCATATACAAATGACAGAGGCAGTTTAAGTTTTACAGATTGATTTAATAAAACGACTGCATTTTAGATAACCAGGCATGAGCCGCAATAACCAGAACCATACAACACAGTAGGATTGAAATAGTAACGAGGAGAGTAAAACATAGGAATAACGCTATCATAGTGCTACCAGATTACGTTCTCTCTTCTAAGTTATATTTTGAGCACAGAATGTTAAGTTCTAAGCTTGCCTTTCAGGTTCCCCGGGAGGACATCAATCCTCATACCTGAGCAAAGGCCTGTGATCTGGATCAGCATCTGCAACAGGGCAGTCAGCGTCTAGTTGTGGTTCCCTGGTCGGAATCTCCCTCTTACGTGTACTAGGACTAGGAAGTGTTTTTATAATCAACACGCCGGTGTTCTAAGAAACGTCCCTACGTAAGAATGTGTACTTTCTATGAACCCTAAAGACTAAACTCCTACCACGTCTATCGGCAATGTACCAGACTGTATCCTTGACTGAGAGTGTATCTCCTTTCGGAGTTCTCCGGATGTGGAGAATATGCTCTCTGATTTTGTCTATCTTGAAATTGTTTCTGCTTATCCCAGCACTTCTTAGGACCCTCCTGTGCTTGTTTAGTACCTTCCTTAGGGGTGGTACTCTGTAATTCGAGTTTCTTCGGCTTGGCTCCCAAACCATGCCTTCCTACACTGGTATAGGTATCGGAAATAATTTTCGGTAGGTCTTTCTCCATGTCCAAATGTAGAATCTCTCGGAGATGCTGGCGTACAGCCAGTGTTACCGCTTCCCCTTTAATGTTACTGAGTATGATAGAGGAGACTGCATCGAAGTTACGCATTAATTTCATCCCCAAAACTAGGAATAGTGCAGCCCTGTGCTCATTCTGTATTTGTTTTAACACTTCCGGTAAATTGGCAAGTGTCGGGGTACCATGTGTAGTAGTATAAATTGCAGCGAAGACTGTACCCCATGTGGCGCAGTCATCCACCGTGGGAACCCTCCCAAAGGGCAAGCACATTGTGAGAATTCTATGTTTCTCCTCTGGTCCCCTATGGGGAAACACAGCTTCTAGCTGATTCGTTTTCTCGGCTATTCAGAATGGTATTTTCTCTCGTTCTGTGGGTACCTTCCCCATGATAGTATGCAAATTTTGTGGACTAATCCCAGTAGCCAATTGGTATCCAGCAGGTGCTGGTGGTGCTAGACGCGCTAGTGTAGTGTTCAAAGTTTGCATTACGAACTGAACAAGTCGTCTGTAAAATGTTACTAATTCAAGATATAAGTTCTGCAGGTCTGCTGCCTGCAAATTTTGCATACCTGGGTGAGGTGTTTATGTGGCAAACATAGGCCACGTTGGCCCATCGCCACCTAAGGGACCTAATCTCACGGGTTGCATTAAATGTGGTAGGGTGGCTTCAAATCAGTTCTGATGCTCCTGATAAGTGAGCGGTATTTCATGATACTGGTATGCTTGGTACCATATAGGTACGTTTGCAATTCTGTGGAATGTGAATGTAGTGTTGTCTTCCTTGGGAAAGTGTACCCAGGAATAAAATGTTTCTGTTTGGTATGCTTCACTAGCTTCCATTATGAATGTAACATCCCCGCCCTCTTCTCTTAAGCCATGCGCTACTAGATGTAAAGTTAATGCATGTTTAGCATTCTCAGGAATGTCCATGGCGTTAGCCATATTGTATAATAGGTATAAGAGATGGAACACCAAATGGGGAGTAAAGTCCTTTTATGAGTTCGAGCTCGAACAACCTTAAGCCTAATTAGGTAGTCCCTGTTCAGTTCAGGATCTTCCCCAAGACCACGGACCTCTCTGTATAATGTTACTTAGGGTACCTGTTGTCTGTGAGACAGTGTTAATCAGGGTATCTGTAAATTAGGGCCTAAACACCGTTGTTGGTGGCGCCAAGTCTTAGTTGGACTCTTGCTCTAGGCAAGACTCCTGGTTTAAGGATGACAGTACTTATGTTTGTACGTGACTATGCCAGTCCTACAACAAGTCGGAACTGTCGTCCCAACCCTCCTGGCTCACAAGCAGCACCTCACCAGAAACCCATACAGTAAAAGGTGATTTGTGGCAGCCTTTACGTATGGACTCAAGAGTATGACATCTCAGGAAGTGTCGTGGTTAAACGGAGATTACCCCTTTCTCACATAAACACCATTTCTCAATCAAGCACAGGCAATGAAGAAGATGCAGTAAGGTTTTGATAGGTTTTATTTAGCAAAACTACAATCCGTGATAAGTTGCATGGACTGCAGCTATTAGGATAATGAACAGTGCAAGAAACAGAATGGTAAAGACAAGAGTCATTAACACAAAGACCTCCACCATCTTGCAATATCAATAAATGACATGAAGTGTGTAATATGTCCTAATACCCTAGCGTAGTGAGCTTAACCTCTAAACTAAAAGAGAGCTAGGAATGTTAAACCTAATCTGCCAATGCCATGTGCATGAGAAGAGCCCCCAACCCTTGTTACCTTGGAATGAGGTTTCTAGCTCAGACTCCCCAGGGACACGAAGACTGGGCCAGCGTCAAGGTGACATGCAGCAGCGATAGCATCTGGTCAGAATCCCTCTGACTATCTATTTAAGTGAGGAGTATTTATACAGATCTGCATGGACCCCTGATGAAGGTCTGTTCCCAAACAATAGATAACAAGGTATGCTTAGGACAGTAATTTATATAAACAATTCCCTCCAAAGTGTGAAGAGGGAAAGTACCTCAAGTGAACACCTAAAGTTTGTTTATCTTTGTTGCATGATATTGATGACTTAGCGGGGTGGCACTGATAACCCAAACTAAAACATGGGCCTAACTAAAAACAAGGCAGCCATCTTAAAAGATTTAATTAAATAAATGCGCTAAAACAGAGCAAGCTAAGTAGGGTAAAAGTCGTTGGGTGACGGGGGCACGAGTCTGCAAGCCAAAGGCTAAGCTAACTCCTATATCCCATTAAAACAAACTAGGATTCACTACATGGTCCAGAGTGTGCAGCTTATTTAAGCATAAGGGTTAGTCACAGCTTCACTCACACGCAAACAAGGACAGCAGCAGAGCAAGCTTACCTTGCACACAGCACTGGTACAGCACAACAGCAGCATTGCAAGCTTCCATCAGAAAAAATATGTATAACACAAACAGCAGCAGTGCAAGCTTACCTCGCACACAGCACTAGTGCAGCACAGGCAGCAGCACTGCAAGCTTCAATCGGATAAAAAAAATTATAACACAAATAGCAGCAGTACAAGCTTACCATCCACACAGCACCGGAACAGCACAGGCAGCAGCACTGCAAACTTCTTTCAGAAAAAATATGTATAACACAAACAGCAGCAGTGCAAGCTTACCTTGCACACGGCAAAAGCAGCAGCACTGCAAGCTTTCTTCAGAAAAATATGTATAACACAAACAGCAGTAGTACAAGCTTACCTTGCACACAGCAGCACTGCAAACCTCTTTCAGAAAAAAATATGTATTACACAAACAGCAGCAGTGCAAGTACAGGTACAGCACTGCAAGCTTTCTTTAGAAAAAATATGTATAACACAAACAGCAGCAGTACAAGCATACCTTGCATGCACAGCAGCACTGCACCCTTCTTTCAGAACACAAACAGCAGCACTGCAAGCACAGGTATAGCACAGGCAGAAAAATAATATGCATAACAAAAAAAGAAGCAGTGCAAGCTTACCTCGCACACAGCACCAGTACACCACGTACAGCCGCACTGGAAGCTTCCTTCAGAAAAATTATGTATAGCTCAAACAAACAGTGCAAGCTTACCTCACAACCAGCACTATGTATGAAACAAACAGCACAAGCTTCCCACGGAAAACAGGTGCAAAATAGACCGCAACAGTTCAAGTGTGCCTCTCACATGAGGAGTATTATGCGTTCATCACATTAGGAAGTAGCAGTGCACATTTTTTCTTGTCCACAGAATGAGTACAGCACAGACAGCAGCAGCACATATAACTACACACCAAGAGGCACATCAGCAGACCCAGTTTACCACAGAACACCAAGCAGTGAGTATGGCGCAGACTGCAGCAGTGCAAACTTCCCGTGCACACACAGAACAGGTGCTGAATGGTCAACAGCAGTGCATGCTCCCATCGCACACATACAGATCAGGCAGCAGCAGTGCAAGCTTCCCTCGCACACACAGAACAGGCGTGGAAAGGTCAGCATCAATGCATGCTCCCAGATGCAGATCAGGTAGAGCATAGACAGCAGCAGTGTAAACTTCCCTCACACACAAAGAACAGGTGCCAACTTTTCAACAGTAGCGCATGCTCCAGTGCATGCTCCAGTGCACACACTAACAGATGATGTAGAGCACAGGCACCAGCAGTGCAAGCTTCACACATGCAACAGGTTTTGAATGGTCAACAGCAGGGCATGCTGCCATCACACATACAGATCAGGCAGAGCACAGGCAGCAGCAGTGCAAGCTTCCCTTGCACACATGCAACAGGCTTTGAATGATCAACAGCAGGGCATGCTCTCATCACACACATACAGATCAGGTATGAGCAAAGGCAGCTGCACTGCAAGCTTCCCTTTTACACACCGAATAGGCGTTGAATGGACAGCAGTGCATGCTGCCATCACACACAGAGATCAGGTAGAACACAGGCAGCAGCAGTGTAAGCTTTCCTTGTACACACAGAATAGGCATTTAATATTTAATGGACAGCAGTGTATTCTCCCAACGCACACATACAGATCAGGTAGAGCACAGGCGGCAGCAGGGCAAGCTTCCCTACTACACACAGAATAGGCGCTGAATGGTCAATAGCAGGGCATGTCCCATCACACACATAGAGATCAGGTAGAGATCAGACAGCAGCTGTGTACGCTTGTGATTAATAGCTCTAATTCCACATAGTCTGTTAAAATGAAATAGTGGGTGAAAAAACTCAGTGACACTTTTTCACGATAAAAATGTAACCAGAGGTTGTTTAGTAGATATATGGGAGAATGTAAACAACCACAGTACATCAAACATGAACCTGAAATAGAAAACACAAACATCCAATGGAACCTGAATCCACATATGTAAATGGGAAACGAGTTATTTTAACCTAGAATACTATTATATGTCATCTGTAGCAAGTGTTGACATATGCTACCCATCCATGAAGGAGAAATGCTGAGATACTATTCGTATCAGGAAAAGTCATAACTCAAATCTTTGGAATTCAGATAACCTGACTCTTAGGGCATGAATGAATGGTTACGCACTGCTTACATTTGTAAGGTTCGTGTTCTTGCAGACAGGATGAGCCGCAACTCAGGGTTCCATGGTTGCTGCCTCCACTTCTATTTCGAGGCTCAAGAACCACAAGTCTCTAGCAGGTTACTCCCGACTGACTGGATGCAACTATCAAGCAATGTCGCTGTCGGCATGGAAAGACGGAGGGTGCCTAGAATTGGTTGATCTTTACCCGGGTACCAAGTTTATAACTTTTGAGAAGGCACGCGAGGTGTTCAGGATTGGGCTGGGACCGTTTTTGCAGTTCAACAAATGGGCGCGCTCGGCTCAGGAGGTGAGGACCGGCTTCCCAGAGACGCCGTCGCCTCTGCCTCCCTTGAGATTCACCTGGAGGTGGGTGGGGGGAACAGATAGAGCCACGTCTCTAAATATCACTGAAAAGCGACGGGTCCGACCCCGTTGCGGGCCTGACAGACCCCGGATGGCGATCTATTGTCTCCATTGAGAGACGCAGAGTGGGCAACAACTTGTGTGCAAAGTGCAGGAATCTGCCATTAATGCTTGACTCAAACTGGCATCCTCCAGTTATCTCCAACCAGAACCGTCCCTTGCCCAGGAAGGGGGTCAAGGGCTGGTTAAAAATATCCGCGATATGATAACGAAGGACTAAAACCACTTTAAACTGTCAAATCAGACAGAAACGAACAGGCAGGGACAAAGCTGGTGCAAGATGAGAAGAACGCTGCTGTTGACATAATATTAATGCACACAGCTCAGAATATTGGCGGCCTGGGCCCAGCTCGCCCATGCTAAAGGCCGGCCTGCTTCCAGCACACATATTTGATGCCCGCTAGATTACAGAGGATTTACCCGCCTAGAACCTGGAGTGTCTCTACTGTGGTGAGCAAGGAGCCATGTTTCTGCACATGACAGGGATGAGTAGTAAGCTATTGCAGTACTGGAGAGAGGCGGCCTTACAGCTTGAGAGTGTGACTCATGTCGACCTTACAACAGTGCCTGTTGGGTATAGTTCCTAAACCCAAGCACGGCAAAATGCAGCATAGATTTGCAACCCTCGGCTTACCTCTGGCGCAGCGCCCAATAGCAATACACTGGCTGTCTTTGAGGCAGTGCTTAATTTGTAAATAAAATCATGCCAGTCCCCAAAGCTCTCCTCTTAAACACAGGGCTACTGCCATTAAATGTGCGAACACGGAATAGTGAGGCAGCGTAACCCTGAAGCCATCTCGGGTCTCTACAATCCATTCAATTCCTTGAGAGCACTACACTGGTTACCCGTTGCCAGAAGATGCACTTTCAAGCTGCTTTGTATCACCCACAAAGCTATACATGGAACAGGACCGCTTTTTATCAGAAACAAAATAACCAAATACATCCAATAAAGAAACCTCCGCTCAAGATTGGCACCCCGCCTTAGAACACCACCATACAAGAAAAAGACTATAGGTGGTACATCCTTCTCCGTTCAAGCAGCCAGACTATGGAATTCATTAGCCCCAACTATAAGAGCCACAGATAACTTTCTTGTCTTCAGGAAACTACTCAAGAGTTGGCTCTTTCCTTCATAACCACCATATTCAAACAACTATGAATTGCTATGAATTGCATATGCCTATGTTGATAAATATTTTTTTCAGATTATGTGTATATTTCTAGTTATGTATAGTTTCTATAGGAAATATATATCGCTACTATGTCATAACAATAAAATACACACACACTCTTTAAACCTGTTTGACTAAGTATATTTTACCCATGGTTCTAATTATGTATTGTATGTGCATATGTGTGTGTATTCATGTGTGTGTTTATGTATGTGTATATGTTGTTTCTGTGCTTGGCATGTTCGTGGGTCATTGCATGGCTCCTGGGTGGGTTGTTATACTGATATCTATGAATTCCTGCTCTCATCTTATCACACTTATCTACCCATCATCATATGTCATGTCTCTATCAAACTATCCTCCATTCTCACTCTGACTCATCCCAAATCCTTTCTACTACTTTCATCTCCTAAATAACTCTGCCTAAGCTCTTCCCTCCGCTTCCACATCTAACTCACCAAACCTCACTCTACTACCATGACCTCCCACACAACCCTACTAAATTCTCCCACATTTATCTCACCCTGCTACTATGCTCTCCCTAACCCTTCAACATACTCTTCCCTCCTCCATCCCCCTTTACTCATCCCAAGCCTTTGGGTTGAGTAAATTAAGGAAATACTCCCAAATTACACTTCTGGATTTCTTTCCTCCTCCACCCCTCCATTACTCCAGTCAATCTAACTAACAAACTCTCATATCCGCGGCTCAAATTAACTCATAATAATTCTAAAACTGTACTCATTATTTCCCGATACTAATCCATCACTAATTCTTGTTGGGTTCCAGAGTACCGTGCTACTCACCGAAAAGCGCTTCGACACCTCGTCAGGGGTAGTAAGCGCTATATAAATACGATTACAATACAATACAATTTACAGCCACTCCCTGCCCATTCAGCTCGCTCTTGCAGCTTTCACCCATTGTGACACTTTTTCGTTTTTCTCTTACTCCGTCTTTCCCATATGTCTTTTGCTCGCAGTAAATGCTTGAGGAAGAAAATTAAGTGCCTGTGCCCCGCACCGGAAACAACAAGCACAAATTAAGCACTGCTTTGAGGGGCCCGACACTTACCAAATGGCATCGGGACACGAGGAGTGGGTGCTGGCGGAAGAAGTGAGGCTAGAAAGAGTACGAAGGGATGAGGGGCGGAGAAGTACATAGCGCGCTGGACGGCCATGCTTCTGGCTTTCCATGTCAGGCCTACATGATGGGAGCGACACTTAGACTTGCGACTTAGAGGGCAATTAGCAGATGGCAGTGGCGGTTTCTGCACGAGGGCGTCGGGGCTCCGCCCTCGTAACTGTAACAAAAAAATAAAGTGAAAGAAACTCCCCTAACTCCCTCCCTAAAATAAACGCACACACCTCTTTCTTGCTTGGGGCTGGGGCCAGGCTCGGGGCTACTGTGTCACGTGACATGAGACTGGCAGCATCAGGCCAGGCCCTCCCCTGACTGAGTCTATGTTTGCCGGGCTGACAAGCTCACAGACTGAGGCCTGTGAGGTCATCAGCTCGGCAAAGACATAGCTCAGAGGACCAGTCTCCACCCCCTAATGACGTGTGTATAAAGTTAGCCCCGGGCGCTTCAGGTTGAAGCCCTGTAGCGCTAGGGGCTTCACGTCAGTCAGGATAGTGGAGAATGGTCACCCCACCCTTTCCCAATTTGTCACAGAGGTTGGGTCTAGCCCTGTGACAAGTTGGGAAATGGTGGGCGGGGCTGCAGGCAGCAAGCTCAAAATTGTGTCTGCGTAGTTTGCTAACACTGCACAAACATGAGGTGTTTGCTTCCCGCGCTGTGGATGGGAGTTGGATTCGGTTGGACGGTAGACTACACTGAAATCTAAGGCAGAAGGTAATACCAGCTTGCTCATTTTTCTGTCCCAGTGAAAAACGTTGCTTAAAACCAGTTTTAATTATTCATTGTTATGCCTTATGAGAGTAGTAAAAATGGAACAAAATGTACTTTTTTCATTTTTGCAAAAACTCGTGTGAATTGTTTTACGTGTAATCTAAGATGTCGTGCCCGGTATTTCCAGATGGACGTCAGTGACATTTTTGGTGTATCGGGGACAAAACGACAGGCAGGAATAATTCCCACCTATTGACAGCCGAATACGCATTTAAGTATGTGCCCTCTGATGCGTACATTTATTCTCAGTCAATTAATAAAAATACTAAAACTGGTGCATAATTCAAAAAGTTACTATTATCGCAAGCTTTGGTCAGGAGGGGGTTCTATGCAGCCTGACAGTAATAAGAGACATTTTCTGTCTCAATAATGGAAAATATTCTTAATTTGACAGGACAGTGTTTATGCTTGATTTATTTCGAAAATACACAGTTAAAAAGCATTTGGGGAAGGAAACCTGCTTCGATTTAAGACTTTTCCTGCAGCTACACACCTTGCTGAATCAGATCAGTTGTAGTGTGTGTAAAAAAACACAACCTTTTAAGATTTGCTGCAGTCAGTATGTACTGTGATCTTCTAGAAGTGCCCCCGCAGAGATCTGGCGGGGGCTCTGGGAAGAAACTGCTGCCAGGTCCAGAAGCAGGTCAACAGTGCCTGCCCGTGTCAGCCGAGTGCTGCTTATTGATTGTGAATTGTAAAATAGAGGCGCACGCAACAAACAGAAAAGAGGCCACGTTACACCACAACAGAGGATTACTGATTCGGTCACCCGGTGTTGACCTAGAAACTGACCTCAGGGGAAGGTCTTGCGCCTTCTCCGTCCACCCCCAGGTTAGGGTCCTTGAGACACATTCACTGAACCTGCACGTAGCACACACCACAAACAGACATAACACCTTGCACAAGAATTAAAGGTGCAAGTTTAACCAAGGGCGGACGCTTCCTATGTTATCGACCTCAGACAGATTAAACGCGAAGTCGGACACTGCAGCATTTTAACTTGTCCGTGCGCTTCCATGCAGGAGTCCAGGCGCAGGTCTGTGCCCGATATAAAGCACTTCCTTTCTGTTGATAGGCATTGTTAAAGCCGTGTATACACAGATATTACTAGACAGCAAGGAATGCCTTCATAGGTGTGAAGAAAGACCGGTGCACCTGCGGACAGGTATGTTGACTAAATGATGGGTTTCATGTGAAGGGTGCAGAATGACTCAATGATTAAACGTTGTAATGGGGCAGATTGACCTACACTGAGAGAAAATGTGAAAACAGGATGAGATCCTGAGAAATAGATTATTAGATAGACTGAAAGAAGATGGCTACTGCGTCCGAGTGATGTGGGATTGAGAGACAGACAGACAGGAAAACATCCGGATAGATAGATAGATAGATAAACAGATAAACAGATCGACAGATAAATAGATAGATAGCTTGATAGATTGATTTCCAATAACAGATAGACAGACAGACACATAAATCGATAAACAGATTTGCAATAATAGATAGATAGATAGATAGATAGATAGATAGATAGATAGATAGAGAATTGCAATAAAAGACAGATAGATAGATAGATACCTTGAAAGATAGCTAAATAGATAGATATATTTGCAATAATAGATAGACAGATAGATAAATAGATAGTTTGATGGATTGATTTGCAATAACAGATAGACAGACAGAGAGACAGACACATAGATCGATAGATAGATTTGTAATAATAGATTGATATTTTTGCAATAAAAGATAGATACACAGATTTGCAATAAAAGACAGACATATAGATAGATAGATAGATAGATAGATAGATAGATAGATAGATAGACAGATAGATAGACAGATAGATAGATAGATAGATTAAACAAACAGATGGGTGGATGCCAAACAGACGGATGGATCGACGGACTGACAGGCGGGTTTCATTGGCACTAGGTGAGAATCCTGCATCTGGAGAGTGGCATCGACAGTAGCCCACATCATCATTCAGAGTTTCTCAGCTAACCCCTTAAGGGGCAGATTTAAGAGCACCTAGCACCTCCTTGCGCCCCATTATTGTATTTTTTTTTACGCTAATGTGGTCCAACAAGGCCAAAATCACCTCACCAAATTTACAAGGATCATCCAGGGAGGAGCCAATATCACACGGTGTGCACACAATCAACCAGAAACAACTGCTGAGAGCAGGTTTCTAGTTAATTTAATGAGGCTTTTTGCAGCCAGTGCCCATTTTGATTGTGAAACCTCCTCCAGGTCTTCTGTGGCAGCTTCAGAAGCTTTTTTGGGGTTTGGGAGGCAATGATCTGAAGTGCATCAAGTTGCGCTCCACATAAGGCCACACCCTCCCCTCGTACAGTAAAAATGTTTCACAGGTTGGCAGGTCTGCAGGTACTAGGTTTGGCACGTGGCACAAAGACGACAATAGAGTCAAGAAACTACCATCCAGAAAAAAGTATTCGAACATCTGCAATCACACTTCCAATAATTGTGTCTTTGCTTTGGGTTCCAGTGGTAGTGAAGAAGGGTTGTCTGGTAGTCCTGGGTTGGAAGAGTTGACAACTATGTTGCCTGCAATCTTGTTCAGCTTCTGCCAGGCCCATCCTGTACATTCCACTTGACTTATACAATTAGAAGCCATACCCTTACCTCTCATGGTTCACATCTGAACTCAGGGAAACCTCAACTCATCTGGCCATCTGATGACCTCTATTCAATTTTGCATCAATGTGGTTACCTTTGGACTAGAGACCCGGCTTCTCCTAGGTAACAGATGTCCCCACTGGCAGTAACCCAATTGAGAGGAGGGTATGTAGAGCTCCACAACTAAGATCTCTGGCTTCATTCCCGTGCCTAGAGAGGGGAATGTGCATGGCTGTTCTACTCCTCTGTTGTCCTTGAGTGCCAGTTTCCTCCATCCAGTATATGCCTCTGTGCATGCTGCACTGGAACATTGGATAGCCTGGTGATAACCACTTACTAATCTCACTCAGAAAGAGATTGGTCATCAGGGAATGCCAAACTGCCACTTTCATACAGGTATTGTTTGGAGGACTGTCACCTTTTTTAGTCTGTTGGGCTGGCTGCACTGCTTTGTTCTTGCATTCTCGCTCTCTGAAACGCTTGCAACTCTCTCTTTTTGAGTTGTTAGCCTGCAAACTCCTTGATATCTGCCCCTAGCTACTGGCTGTCATCTATCATCTAGCTGGAATTCAGGCTGCCTTCTTATCACCAATGAATGCAACCACTGACTTTTGCCCCAGCAGGTGCCTGAAACTTTACACAGCTGCTCAGCTCCCAGGACACCAGCTATTTGACTAAGGACCCCAAAGCCACAAGAACAAGCCTGATCTTTAGCTATGAATGCACTCCTGGAGGCGGGGAAATTACTGAACTTGCGGACTTCAACATCAAACAGTGCTGTCATCCTGGAATTTATAGAAAACACCATAATGCTGTTGTTGGCAGTGACTCAGTAGGCACAGTGATGTAGCCAGATCAGTATCTGCATAGCTTCACTAGTTGAAGCACTAGAGCAGGCCAGGTCACAAATTGCTCCCTGACAATAACCCAACATGCAAAGCAGCATTACCAAGCCGGCATCTTCATTGCTCCTTCATGTAGGGTACAATTGATGGCCCATCCGCATTTTACCCAGTATTTAAGGATGTTCACCCTGAATGTCAACCCCAGAATATCAGAGGGACACAATACTGAAGACAAATTATAAAAAAATATAGTAGGTCTAGATTTTCTATCTCTAACTCCACATATAAATATATCTTCAAGGTACATAGATGTGGAGTTAGGAATAGTACATTTGTAATTCCCTATATGGACTTACTTTTGATACTTTGTCTCTCCATGTTCTGGTCTCCATATTCTTCCATCATGATACTGCCAGTCGATATTTAGATTCAGTAGTACCATCGTATGTAAGGGTTTGTGTAACTAATACCCCTAGGCCATTCTGCGGATGAGCGACCTGTTGAGAACTGATCACTCCTTGGGTGCAGTCAGGATATGTCCCTGGACCAGGGTCTAATATTAGTGGAGCTGGGTGGACAGGAATGGAATAGTTTTTCTGGCCACAAGTAACTAAACACCGCAACTCAGCTGGAGGTAGTCACAACCCCCGTGCGCCGGCAACTGTCATTTATTGTACAAACTCACAGGGGGCTGGGTGGTCACAAAAACTTGCATGCATGTTCAAGCTGAGATAATGAGCGCCACAATCAAAAAATTCTGTTTCGTGTTTGTACAGCGGCATGGTGCGGAAGGATGTATTCAAAGGTGTAGTGTCAGTTGGATTGATGAAGTCACCTGCTCAAAAAAGTTATGTTTTTAGTTGGGCCTTTAAGTGTTGTAATATTGTTTCTTTGATAGGTGCTAGTGTGTTGAAGTTTCTAAGTTATTTTGTATGACAAATATAGAGTCCTCATCATAGGTAGTACACCTTACATCACACCAAACTATGGGTGTTACAAATAATGTGTACGCTTGTGTGCACCGGGTTTCTTAACGGTTACTGTTGTTACATAATAACGAAAAAACAGAATAAAAATATATATTTTTTTTAAATGCAGACCTAGAAGTTCCACAGGAACCAAAAAAAAAGCACGAACTGGATGGGCAACTCGCACCTGACAGCCTGAGTCCTCATGAAAGGCCCTACTTTGTCTTCGGGGCTGAAGAATTCCTCGGCTGTGAATTGTTTTTAGTTATAATCCTCAGTTTCCAACCCGCGGTCGGTGGTGCTTGATCTCCTCATATTTAAAGTGCACAGCCATGGCCTCTCTCCCTCAGCATTTTCTGTCCCTGCGTGCCTTGTGTTGTAAATGTCAGCACTTTTTCGAGTTGTTAAGGGTGAGCACGGAAGGCAACAGGGCAGAAGTTTTTTTTCTCTCTCAATAGCAACAAGTTTTGCTCTCGATTAGTGGTTGCTCTGAATCAATCGACCTTTGTAACCTTTAAGTTTACAGGACTGCTTAGAAGCCTTTCCCTCTGTAGTGAGTTGGTAAGTTAAAGGTAGGTTTGTTTTTTTAGGGGAGTGCCTCTAAAGAGGAGTAACTGTAGAAGCCAAAATAATGACTGGGCCCTGGTTAAAAAAACATATGCATTGGTGAAAACAGCACCTTTTTAACCCTTTTACTGTGGAGGGCAAGATGCAATGTTCACATTTTCCACAGTATCTCCCTAGTGTGCTGGACATGAAGTCTAGTCCTTCAACGATGGTGACAGAAAGGTCTGCACTTAGCCAGCAGATTAGGATGTGACTACACTAATTAAGCACAAGCATGCATTTAACAAACAGTACAGATTGACACATTCAACAGAACTTTAACATGGATTTAAATTCTTCATGCCTTAAACTGCAGCCAGTCAGTTCTGGGAGACCTCAGAATTAAGACATGCACACTGTATGCAACATGTGATGTCAGGGTAACAGCACCACTATGGCCAACACAAATCAACCCAAAACACGCCACCCACAGTCCACATTAAAACCCAATATTCTTCTAACAATAAGTAATGCTCTTTGCACCTTGTCAGTGATATGAAGTGCTATAAAGTGCAACTGCAATGCAATATTCTTGTTTCTGGTCCTGAGTTTGAGCTGGACTGCTCACATGAGGAACAGGGTCAAGACTGATTTGCATATGGGTGGCTCCAAACTGGAATGGCATGGGAAGCAAAAAAAACTGATGGATTAAACCCATATCTGTGACTGGGGGTGAATGTTTGATTTGCTCTGCATTCCATCCATCATCTGTTGTTTGTGCATTTGTCGCCCCAAGTGGGAAAGGTATGCCCAGACGTGGGTCCCGTGCTTGCTATGCCACCAGATTTAAGCTAGCCTGGCTGATGAACGGTGATACTCTGAAACCGATACCAGGATGCTTGTTTCAGTGGTGGTTTCTGCATGAGGGTGTCGGGGCTCCGCCCCCATTACAAAAGTGAAAACAAACTCTTAATCTGTAAAACAAAAATGCACACATCTCTTGCTTGGGCTGGGGCCTGGCCTGGGGCTACTGTTGCTGTGATCGTAAGTCTCTTTGCACGCGACTCTCTGTATCCAATGGTCCATAGTCTCAAAGCTTATATCATATTTCAATTATTCACAGGCACCAGGGAGGAGGTCAGCAGATAGCTAAACTTCAAGCAGCAGAGAGGAAACCAGCAGAAATGTTTTCTCCAGGCACCAGAGAAAAGCAGCAGATAGGTTGACAAGTGCCAGGAAGGAAATTAGCAGATAGCCTATCAATTGGAACAAGAGAGGAACTCAGCAGAAAGTTGTCTCCAGATTCCTGAGGAACTCAGCAGATAGTTTATCAGGAGGCATGATTTACTAAATCAGCAGAAAGTTCATCACCTGTTGCTAAAAGGTAACTTGAAGTGCAGTTGCAAGTGGGTGAAGAATCTATAATCTAGTTTAGCCTTTCTTTGTCTTGTTCATTTAATTGTTTGCAAAAATGAATACAGTAGACAGTTTACTGACAAAACCATTTCTGGGAATGACACCCGACGACAAACTTCGTGTTAAAGCACTAGGACCAAAGAAATCCCGACATACACATTGAGCAGTCTGCAAAAGACCGGGGGAAAGGTTACACACGCAGGTTTGCACGAACATGGTTTGATAAAATGGAGTGGCTTACTGCCAGTTCTTCTAAGAATGCCTTGATCTGTTTCCCCTGCTTGCTCTTTGGGGGTGAAGTTAGCTGGACTAGAACAGGAGTTACTGATCTTAAGCATCTGGCAGAAAAAATAAAGAGACACGACTCCAGTGAATCCCACTTGACCAATGTGTTAAAGTTATCTTTGTCTGGAAAATCAAATATTGCACTCCAGTTAAATGAAGCCTACCGCAAGGGAGTAATCAAACATAATGAGGAGGTTGATAAGAACCGTTATATATTATCAAAATTGATTGACTGTGTGAAGTTTTGTGGAGCCTTTGAATTGGCGCTGCGAGGCCACGATGAAACAGAAGAGTCACTAAATCCCGGTGTCTTCAGAGGGCTGGTTGATTTTGTGTCCAGTATAGACAGTGCAAAGGAAGCACACTTGAAAAGTGCAACTGTATTTAAAGGCACTTCTAAGACAATCCAGAATGAGTTGCTTGACTGTATGCTGGAGGTAACAAGAGAAACCATTGTACAGCAATTAAGAAGCACTGATTACGTGGCTATGCAGGCCGATGATACAACTGATGTCTCTACCAAGACACAGTCAGTACTTGTTTTTCGCTACATTGATAGCAATTCCAAGGTGGTAGAAAGATTTTATTGCTTCTCATATCTGAAAGATTCATCTGCAGATGCAATTTCAGCAGCTATTCTTAATGGACTTAACCTTATATTACCAGAGCAGAGTGGTAAAGAGAAGTTAATTGCTCAGAGCTATGATGGCGCTAGTGTCATGCGTGGTGCCTCTGGTGGGGTTAAAAAAAAAATCAGAGATATATACCCTAATGCACACTATGTCCACTGCTACGCCCACCAACTAAATCTAATAATGGAACAGGCTGCATCAAAAATATCCAGAGTCAGAATTTTCTTTAAAAAGCTGGGTGGCATTACTGCATTTTTTTCCCGTTCTCCAAAACGGACTGAAGTTCTTGAACAGATAGTAGCAAGAAGAATACCAAGAGGGTCTGCAACTCGCTGGAACTTCAACATTCGAGCTATCAATATAATTCACGAACACAGAGAGGACCTTGTAGAATGCATGAAATCTATTACACAAAACACTACATTTGATTCCACTTCTGTATGTGAAGCAAACGGCTTCACCAGAACTCTGGAAGACAAGGAGTTTCTTTTTTTTCTTCTGCTGTTCCACAGCATAATGCCTCATGTCAATATTTTATACAATCAGTTGCAAAAGCGAGACGTTGATACTTTATTTGTACAAAGGGCCACTTCAGACTTTCTGATAAGCATCAACAAGGTACGGGAATCCATTGACAATTTGGACTCTGAATTGCCCCATGATTGTCAATTTACAAACCGCAAACTGCAGATTAGTACCTTGATACAGGAGGGAAAAGAAGTATGTGACATTATTGGGGTGCATGCCAGGGAGCGCTTTGCATTTACAAGGCATCTTGTCAGTGCAACACTACTGCATAGTGAGGTGTTTCAAAAACATGCCAAATGTTTTCCTAGTGCCGCTCTCAATGAAACAGTTGAAGCATATCCAATGCTAACAAAGTCAAGTCTACGCACTGAGCTATCAATCCTGTATGGAAGACAGGATTTTTATCAGGCTACAGGCGGTGCCATGTCTTTATATATATTTTTATGTCAAAATAACCTGCAGAAATCTTTTTCTGAGACTCTAAAGTTATTGAGAATTGTCATTACAACGCCCATGACAACATCTGAAGCTGAAAGATGTTTTTCTACACTGAAGAGAATAAAAACATTTTTAAGAAACACAATGACTCAAGCTCGACTAAATGCATTAGCCATGCTATCAATGGAAAAGGAACTAATAAATCAGATTCCAGAATTCAACAAAAGAACTATTGAAAGGTTTGCTCACATTAAAGAACGTCGTGCAAACTTTCGGTATAAATAGAAACCATGGCAATGCATGTAGTGTTGTCAAATATTGTTCCTAGGGAATACAGTTTTGGTTTAGTTTGTATTGTAAGTAACATTAAGAAATACGGTAGGTACCTTGTATGCAAGAAAGTGCACCATGTATTTAATGTATGTTTCAGTATTTTGCATTGCCTGAGAGGAATTCAGACTTGCTTATCCTTACAAAGCCACATAGCTTGGTGTTGTTCAGGGTATTAGATAATGTACCTTTCACTGTTTCTTTTTTTTTTTTTTTTTTAAAGTTCACCAGCAAATATGGCCCAGTTATGTAAATAAGCTAAACCCTGGAAAGCTTTGGACAAACTTACAAACCACAGCCAGGCAGACTGACAATGTACCTTCCATGACATACGTAATGATGGCGCATACTGACCAACAACCAGTCTTGTAAGAAGCTACAGGATTCTATTTATTGCTCTCATCTTTCCCGAGGGTATTATAGTCGTGGTTTGCAAACTCTAGCAGTACAGCAAGGGTTTTTTTAGGAGAAGGGATTTTCTGATGGCTATCTGGCTGAAGAAGCATTAATTGTTTGCTCTTTTCCAAATTGCAAAATCATAAGCTGGAATGTTTGCTGTACTGTTAGAAGCCTGTAGAATGTTTACCATATCTAGGGCTATGAGTACCACATGGACTGATAATGAGTGAATTTGTTGATTATATTTCTTGCTTTATAATGATAGACTTCCTTACTGAATCAATATGGCTTAATATCCTTTTCCACTGAAGAGCAGAGTAGATTATTTGACACCAGTGAATAGCTTTAGATCTATACATGGCGTGTTACGTCAAACTTGATTGCTCAATGCCAAAGTAAAAAGGTTCATAGTTCAAACAATGATATAAAGGTGGCACCACTTCATGTTGATCAAGTGTGTTTGTTTAGCAGAATCTGAGTCTAATCGCCATCTGCAGTGATGCAAATGCTATGAAGGTGCACTTACATTTTCATCAAAGTTGCCTGAATGTTGGCTCATTTTTTATTGATAAATGATGATATAACAATGTTTGTGTACGTTGGCACATGTTGACTTATCTACGACTACTAGTAAGATTTTGTGATGGGGCATGGGTGTCAGAGAATATATTTTATATATAAATGGGTAAACCCATACATCTTGGAGACAGGTTTATTTCTTCTTTGAACCAATACATATTTAATTTAATTATATAATTTCTCTAAAGTACTGGGTAACTAAAGTCCTTATCAGAGATGTACAAAGTATTTAATGTTAAAGTATAATGTTAAAGTGTGCAAATTTACTTTTTGAACTATTAAACCGTCTCTACACAAAGAGTTTTCGGAGATGGATATTTACTTTTTGCGTTTCAACTACCCTGGTCAAAATGTAGTTTACTTTCTATAAGATCAAATTATTATTTATTTATTCAAATAAATATTTCTTCTATCTGACTGTGGCCAATTATATTATATGAATATGTGTTTGAACTCCTGTGTGCTTGGCTTCGAACAGATGCTTCAGAAAAGAAACAGACACACACTAAAGGTAAGAAAAGCATTTTCTGTGTTGCATGTATATATTTTATCTCTCCATGTTTCTCTTTTTTTTAGTGTATGTGAGTTGCCTTTATGCATGATCTTGAGTTTCAGTATGGGAAAACTAAACAATATATCATTGTATGTGGACTAAGAAGGCATTGACTTTGTTGGACCATTCTGAATGCCATTTTCTCTCTAGCATGTACTGGCTCAATAGACAGCTCCAACCTTTTTATGCAACAGCAACATCATTAAAATGGTATTATTCTCTATATATCCGCCTGACATATTCACATGGAGAGGAGTACTCATTTCACAAACATGTTGTGAGTGAGATATCAACCCCAAAACGTCTTGATGCTGTACACATTGCTAAAGAAGGAAGTCAGGCTTGCCTACCAAGCCAGGCCAATAAAATCTATTTTGGTCCTTTTTATCTTAAAAAAATGTATCTCTATTTTGTTAAATAGGATTTGCAGAAGAAAGGAAAATTGCTACCAACCTCCTGAAAAAATGTGCACGCCCATCCCCCTTGACGCCAAGCCCAGCCCCACCACTCACAAACCTCACCAGCCGCCACTGGCAGATGGCAATTAGCAGACGATTATCGCCTCTTGGCCGCACTACGGTACATACGAGGGGAGGGAGACGGGGGCATAGACAGCTGGAATGGACAGGAGCGAGTGGTGGGAGGTGACTAGACAAGGGTGGCACGTGGTATGTCATACCGCAGACATTTCTGCATTATTGTACGATATACTGTTGCCAGGCGCAGGTAGGAGTCAATCAATGTGCTCGTGCGGAACCTACCATTGCTGTCTTACTGTCGGTGGAATGTTAACTTGCAAAAATCACAAATGATTATTAAAAACATAACGATAAGTCCCTCGTTGTAATGGCATTTTGTTTTTTAAAGGCAGCGCAAGTGCTAACGTTTGCATAGGAAATGTATTCAAGAGTTTAGCGATATTTGCCTCGTTCGTACAATTTTATTTGGTGAATTTAGGCAGCTTAAACCTGGTGAAATTTACTAGGGGACCAATGCCTGGTAAACACCAGTCTATGTAGATTTTGGTGCGAAAAGTACCATAATGGGAACGAGGGGGAAACTCGTTATAATAGCTGTTTATTGGATCCGATAAATACCAATCCCTGAAGAAACAGTTTTGAATGGGCCGAAAATAATTCTACCCCTACCATGTCACTCATAGCCAGGGCCTAGTCAACCAGACTAGTCATAGTGGGAAGGAGGTTTATTTTAATAACCCGGGAGCACACTTTACTTCGATAAGCTGAAGTAGACGATCGTTTGTTTTATCTGTAGTTTACATTTCCATGCTCACCTCATCTGTGATGCTGTACTGATTAGCGACTGCTGCCCACTGTGGAACAGGAATTTTGCTTTCTATATTAACCAAACAGTGTGAATCTGGGTAACTTCTTAGAAAATGTTCAAAAGTGGGAGTACCTAGAATGATCTAAGTGTCCTTAACACACGGTACATATAAATCTGGTTGTTGCATTACCTGTATGCTCACTTCTTCCTTGCACTGCTTCAGTGTGTCTCGTCTCATCACCTCCATTTTGGGTAACACCTGTAATAAACAAAGCTGTGCATGTAGGTTATGGCAAGGGAAAATATGACTATGACCACTCTCAGGCCTCACCCATAGACACAAACCTTCACAGCAAACACTGAAGCCTTTGTACAGTCAAGCACCTTCAGCACCGGCCCAATAGATCCCTTTGCGACAAAGCCCAGTATCTAATGAAACAAAAAAGAGAATGAGCTCATTGCTGCAGACAGAAGGTTACACTCTCTAATGTGAGGTGTACAACGAGTCAAAATGTGCCCTGCAAACCCCCAGGTTGGAACATTTCTGTTTGACTTGCACCCCAATACAATACCATCCTTTCCAACCTAGAGGTGCTGCACCACAAAACTATTGTGTGCGGGATATCGACTACCACTATGTCATCACGGTAAGTATACATAGGTCGTCAATGTACGTATATATAGATACATGTCGGTTTACTGTTCTTAACTCCAATATGTATATGGTCAAAGTGAGATGCTGCTTTCACTTCCAATTGTCCCCAGCGCTCTGAATAAATAATTCATTGATTTAGCACAGAGTAAACATTTTGTTCATTTTTGAGTATTTAAGGCGAAAGCCATGAAAGAGTGCTCAATGTGTCCGCAGGACGGGTACAGCATGGACAGTACAGATACCAGCTTCTCTCACACCCATGGAACAAGTACAACGTGTCCCACAGCGCAGTTTCGACACAAATCGGTTGAGCAGAAAAAAAACATAAGTATATGTGTAGTTAGGAATAGTACATCAACACTCAACATATATACTTACCTTGGCGATACAGTGGTCCATACACTGCAGTCGATATTATTGTAGGTTGATATTTCTGACCTCCATATTCTGCCAAACAACCAACCAGGACACACACTAGTAATAGCTGAAAGAGTACTAATGTGCTCTCTTGAGCATAGTCACACTGAAATAAAACAAACTCCTGTGCTTTAAGAATCAAAAGTGAGAACACCATTTTGTGACTGCTGAAAGACTAGTGTGCATGCCTTGCGTTGATAAGGAAATTCAACGGAAGGCAAGAGCTATTTAACAAGAATCACAAACGGCCTGATTTATAACTTGGCGGATGGAATACTTAGTCACAAGCGTGACTGATATCCTGTCCGCTGTATTATGATCCCCATAGGATATAATGGAATCGTAATATGGCGGACGGGAGATCAGTCATGTTTGTGATGGAGGATTCCCCTCCACCAAGTTCTAAATCGGACCCAAAGTCTTCAAAGTATTCATTGGTGGCAGCAGAGGAGCTGGTAGTTGTGCGCAGCACAAAGATCTGTTGCAGGGTTGATAAAGAAAATCGAGTGGAAGATGTTGTAAGGTCATGAAAAGTGTGAAGAGTGGACTCCATGAGGGGCCTACTGAGGGTCAACATAGTGACGTTTTTCAAGAACCCGGAGCACAGAATTCACCTGAGACGCATGGTGTGGGAAATGAGGTACGACAGCAGCTATCATATTAGATGACCTTGAAAGTCACCAACCAGGCATGGATGTGAGGGTTGCATCACCGGAACTCAACGTACAGGACCATCTGGGGAGTAAGTGGTATGATGATGTGCAGAGAGATAGCAACTACGGGAAAAGGAAGGTTGTGTTATGGCTAGTAAGTGCTCTTAATGTCCCATATTGAGCATTCTGTTCAATTTCATCTCTCTCTCTCGTTCTCTTACCTCGCTCTCTCTTTTTTCAAGCTGTACCTGCTGCCATAAGCACCTGGAAGCTGGAGACTGAAGAAGCGTACATCATCCTTCCAAAACAGAACTCCAATTTGCTCAAGAAACCAAGGGAAATGCTCGATGGAAAAAATGGCCAATCAGGCCTGGACTATTGACTCAAATTGTTGATGAAGCATGCGGAGTAATGTGTCCCATTCTGAAGGCCACATCTGCAGTACTCTTTGCAGCTGTGGTTGACACATCTAGAGGCTTTGACCTGTTGTAAACACATCTTGAATATTGTATACAGCTGTGGAGGCCACACATAGAGCCTTGGTGTACTGTTGGCCACAATTCCAGAGCACTGATCAGGGTGTTTATCTCACAGCTTGACCCTGTATCCAGCTGCAGAGAACATATCAGTGATATTGTGGTATTTTAAGAAGGTCGTGTGCTCTGAGATTACACAGTTTAAACCACTAGTTTTATAAAGGGGGCGAGGATTTAAAGAACTTTGTGGGGTTATGAAAGCAATATTTGAAAACATATTTTAAATGGACGATGGCAGATTGATTCACGAACAGCCTCCAAATGCAAGTGGTGGAACAAAGAGAGTGGAACTATGGCCAAGAGCAAGCAGAAGATCAGCTGTGTGCTCTCGGCAGTAAACTTACCTGCAGCCAGAGTCCAAATTGTTGTTTGATTACATTTATTTTTCTTAATAGCCAATAGAGCTGGGCAAAGGTAGAGATGAGGCACCTGTGTATAAGATTAGTAACTGTGTTGGGCTCCTCTGCAGGGATCAGCGTGTTACCTACTAAGGTCAGGTTATAACCAGCAGGGTGGACTCAGAAGTTGATAAAATTAACAATTTAGTTGAGATAATAAGCCCTTATTCATGATACAATTTAGTTTGGGGTAGGCAGCACATAAAAAGCGAATTCTACTCAATATAAACTTGATTCTTAATGCACAGAAGTGCAAAAGTGCAGTGCAGACATCTAGCAAGGGGATTAAGACTGGGGAGGCAGACAACTGATGTCAGGGTGTGAGCAACACAAGGCTAGCAAGGGGGATAGGACTTCAGGGCAGACAACCTACGAAAGGCCTTGAGCAACACAAGGATAGCAAGGAGGCTAAAACAGTGGGAGGAGGGCAGATAACCCACGACAGCACTGCAGCAACACAAGGATAGCAAGGAGGATACAACTGAGGAGGGCAGACAACCGACGACAGTGCTGCAGCAACATAAGAATAGCAAGGGGGATAAAACTGGGGGGGAGCAGACAATCTACGACAGCGCTGCAGCAACATAAGGACACCAAGGAAGATAAAACTGGGGGTGGGAGGCAGCAAATAACCTACATCAGGGATGCAGCAACACAAGCATAGCAAGGAGGATGAGAATGGCAGGCAGATTGAATAGAAAGTGACGACATGGCTAAAGCCTTCCGAAGGGCCTCTGGGACCGGGGGTGTAGGGCACATTTTACGACCTGAGCGATAGACCCTAGCAGGTTAGGGAGCATCTTGCCAAGTGTAAGGTTATAGTGACAGAATGCTTGACAGGAGGCTAAGGTGTGAGGGAGGGGCACTTCCTAGGAGGTGACACATTCCTAGCAGAACAGCTTGTTCTGGAGCCACAGAACATGGCTTGAGAGAAGTAGGCTAGTGAGAGGTCTAAGGCTAAGTTCGTAGGTGCTTATGACGGGGATAAAGTGACCCTTAACTAGTAAGGGAATCAGACAGAGGAGACCTCACGGGCTGGGGAGGCAAAAGGCCAGGAGAGCTGGAAGAATAGCAAAGGAGCTTCGCCTGAGGATGCATTCTAATAGGAAAGGGAGTGGCAGAGGTTTAACAAGGCGTGTGGGCAGGGAAGACTGGGTACTCAAGAGAGGTTTTAAGTGAGAGGCACATAGATAAAATGGATCAGGTCTATAAAAGGGCTGGAAGACAGCCCTAGCAAGCCAGTCTGAATATAGCCCCTTTCTGATCAATGATGGCTTGTAAACGAGCAGCATTTTCTATGTCAAAGTAGGTGTTTGATGATTTGTGAATAATTAGCTTCCAAACTTATTATTGTTTAATGCGAAAACTTTAACAAAGGAAATAATAATCCCAAAATGTTTCTGGAATGTGGCATCAGAGCAGACCCTGTAGGGAATAACAATCATGACAAGGCTGCATCTCTACAAGGATTATTAAAAAAAATGGAATCTCACTTTTTCCTGGCTTCCTCTAACTAACTTCTTTACGGGGACAAACGCGTGCATCAGGAGTTCTGTGATGTTTATACTACAAGAAGAGCAAACGCACTGGCATCATGCTAGCAAAGTACCCTTTGTATTCTGTCTGAGCAAATTGCCATGTGGTGATCAAAGCTCCTGCGAGAACCAGAAAACAAAGAGCAAATAACTAGATATAATGGTAAGTCACTACTATTGCTATAAAATATTAAGATTAAATATTGTGTGCTAAACTGGATAATGCTTTTTTTTCTGCCTGAAATGAGCCCTGCTACAGATGTATTAATAGCCCAAAAATCACATGCCTCCACTGCCTGGATGACAAAAAGTGCTGACCAGTTGAGGAAAGGGCCTTACTGGCTTCCCTCTGGCAAGAAAGCAGTTTCTTTCTGAAGGGGCCTATTTTGATTCTGTTACTGGGTTTGGCTGTTTCAGTAGATACATTGCGATGGGAGATGGGAGATGGGACTCACAAAAATGTAATCACAAAAGGAAACTGACACACAGGTAATCTGTACGTGGACCAAACAATAATCACTCATGCATGACATCAATTCATCTTCCTGTCAGCCAACGATTTTCTCTGGCTTGATGTTCATGAATTTTGCAACATTTCCCAGAAGATCTGACTTTTGAGATTGACCCAATTGCCAGACCGATAATTAAGAGTTTCGTAATATTATCTGTAGGAATAACAAGCACGTAAAATTAGATTTAACTATAGGAAATCATAAATGCTATTAAAAATATTATTGACGTTGGCAAATATGCTAGAAGACTGATTTAAGTCATGATCTTTCACACCATACTCTGATTGCGAGTTGACATTGAATTGTACATTCATGTCAGATCCCAGCTTTGTATATATGCAATGAATATAGCACTTGAACACCTTAATTCACTTATTAACCGTCACTGCATCGTTTCTTGGAGCACCTTTTTGATATAATGTGTCTATAAATGTCCATATATCAGACCTGCAAACTCACAAAGTGCCACTGTGTGACACATAATATCAGCTCCCCTCACAGGCTCTCCCGGTGAGGCGCCAATATCACAGCTTTTCGGCTCATTTTCGAAGGCTTTTAACTGCCAATGTCCATTAATGGGTATAGAAACACCCCAGGACATTGGCAGCAGGGTCAACAACAAGCTTTTGTTTATTTATTTTTGTAATTTTTTTTGGGAGGGGTTCGGGGCCGGGGTGGGGGCAAAAGTGCCTCTTAGGTGCTTCTCGACACAAGGCCACGTCCCCTTCCAAGGCCCTACCCCTCCTCCCACTGTGAGGTTTTTGGTGAAGTTGGCCGGTCTGATATATATCTTTGTATATACTCTGAGAATCATCTTGGTATTGTGCATAATAAACTGAGTTGATTAATGTCCCTGTAACAAGCAATCAGTTGATGGCCTTTTTAAAATTACCAAGGAAGCAGAGGCTTCCACTTCCACTGAGGGGACAATTGTTTTATTGCATCATTGTACAAAATAAGGCACATTGTTCTCTTGACTTTTTTCAATATCAATTTTAACCATTATGCAATGTTATTTAAATGTATGAACAGGTGTTGACACAATAATTAGCTTCTCATTTCTTAATTTATCATTTGAAAATGACCGTCGGCCATCACAGAACAGTAAATTAATAATAAAGTATAATCAAAGTAAATTCCAAAATGGCTGCTGGCACATCAGCAGACTCACATATACAGGTGATTTAGAATGCTTTTCTTTATGACAAAAAAATTTGAAGATTGCTGTCCACGCTTGGCGTGTGTAGAATTGCACCGACCACCATTTTGGAATTTTGTATTCCTTCTCTCTTTTAATTTTTTTTTTTTTTTAAAGTCAGCAATGCCAAAGCAAACAAGCATTGGCAAAGCCAATAGCTCTATCTCTGGATATTACAGGCAAGGCTACTTTCTTTGCTTTGCTAACGCTTGTTCATTCATCTGTCTCAGTGAATAATTAAGGGTACTCTGTGTTTAATAGTGGTCCAGATATCACAGCATTTATTACAATAGTACAACTGATGAGGTTGTTTGAGAACGCAGTGAAAACACAGGATTTTATTTAAAAAGCAACTTCATCTTTGACACACAGCTGTAAAACAACTCTGTACGACTGATGCCCAATTAGGTTAGAAGATACATTTGATTGAGTCTAAAGATAGCTGCGTTACTCTCGGCTTACTCAAGTCAGTGCTCCCTAATTGACACTTAAAATAAATAAATAAATATACCTTCAGTTGCTGTGTTCCTGCGGATGACCAAATAGGAAATTCCGGAAGAAAGAGTGAAAAGAAGTGGGGGAGAGGGTCTTCAGCATTGCTAGTACTGCCCTCCTTCTTGGATTTCTGTGGCATCCACAGCTTTTCCTTCAGAGCCCTCCTAGCAGCCAGAAGGCACTCCAGGCTTGATGTTGTCAGACCTATACCAGACAATACACTCTTCCAGCTCTGAGCTCTGATCCTCTCCATCGGGAACATGCCTTCCTGCAACAGAAATATTGGTATTGTGCTCTTATGCCCCAGGTAAGACGCTGCACTTAGACTACACACGCAGACAACTGTAGCCCTCGGTCTACATCTAGGGATGCTGAGCAAAAAAAATCTGACAGATTTGTGTTAATTGGCTTGTGGAAGACCATCATTCTTCTGTAGAGCTCACTGGGGCTGCTGAGCAAGCCCTAGTCATAGGGTGCAGGTTGGATATCAAAGTTCCCGTAAAATAGCTTAAGGCGTCCCATGGGAACTGAAGTCCTGGGTTTGTAATAGTGAGCTGCAAACAAAAAAATGAGTAAGTACAGGAATGGATGAATGAATGTGTGTATTGATGCATGGACGGAGGTATGGTTGCGACTGCATAGATTGCTGAATGAGCATGCACATGGACCCACACAAACACACACAAAAAATGGCAAATGTGTAATACAGGCCATTAGCTCTGAAGCTCAGGAGGGAGTGACAGAGGGGCACTAGCAAAAGGTGCCTTTGAAGTTGTTGGGTTGGAGTCACAGTGCTGTGAGACTAAGTCCACACCAATAGAGTCTACTCAGTGGGTCCAACCAATAGCGTCTAAACAGTGAGTCCACTATCATCCACACTAGATCGAGCTATGCTCTTTCATGCACCTCACTTTCACCGTAGACCCATCCTCGGCATTCCCAACACCAGCAAATCTATGCCAGGTCTGCACATTTTTCAAGATACCAGTCGATGAACAACACAAAGGTATTACAAAAATAATCCTGGCACAACAACTAATGAACAACAAGAATTCTAAGGTATAACTAGTAAACAAGAACTCATCTAGCTAGTCCAGTTATGACAAAATGTTTATCCCAACTGATCACCGTCACCACACTTGCCCACCACTGCTTGAATATGTTTTCGTCCATGTGATTGATTACAAGTTTAGAGGGCTACAAGGGTATTCCAATGCAAAATCAATACTCCATAAGTCATCAGTGGCGGCTGCAACAATCAGTGGCTGAACAGTGGGCTGATCTGCACCTGCATGACACAATAACCAATAGCTGACGAGACTGCCTTATTGTCCCTCTCTTGTCAGCATTATAATAGCAAAAGCTGTCTCCAGCTACACGTCAAGATGACTAGATGAGCCTCTCACACCTGATATGAAATAACTTATCTGCTTTGTAGATATTGGTCTTGGCCCCCTGTTGAAGTTTTTCTGATGTGCAATTTAGGGTGGCAAGTTATTAAAGTGAATTAATCATTTTAATGGTGCATATACTCGTGATGTTACACTTGAAACAACTTGATTATTTTGTTTAGAAGTGTGATTAATAATGTAGTATAATTATGCCATATTTTCCTGCAGGACACCATTATTTTTGGAATAGATGCAGTTTCTGGAGTTTAGCTCGTCTTGCTCCTGTCTTCCCCCTCCCAATCCGTGTACAACTACAAGTCATCTCTTTCCACAGTTTCTGCGAGCACAGAATGCTATGTCGCAGGAGGCAAACTGTATTAGAAAGCATGTTTTGTGAATGAAACTTTCCATCATATACCTGATGTGTCATTTTAAAGGATTTCTGCTGGAAGTTCCAATGCATGTGATCAAAAACACTTTGGCCCTCATTATGACCTTGGCGGGCGGCTTCAGCCGGCCGCCAAGATCTGATCGCCGGGCGGCCGTCAATGCGGCCGCACTCCCCCGCAGTGATTATGAGATCCCCGCCGGGCCAGCGGGGATCTCGACTGCAACACAGGAGCCGACTCCAAATGGAGCCGGCGGTGTTGCGGCCGTGCGACGGGTGCAGTTGCACCCTTCGGGCTTTTCACTGTCTGCATAGCAGGCAGTGAAAAGCTGTATGGGGCCCTGTCAGGGGGCCCTGCACTGCCCATGCCAGTGCAGTGGCATGGGCAGTGCAGGGGCCCCCAGGGGCCCCGTGACGCTCTGTACCGCCAGCCTTTTCCTGGGCGGATTATCACCGCCGGGGCAAATGTGGAGGGGAAACCGCCGGCCCCGGCGGTGCGACCGCCTCGGTCAAAATACCCAGGATTGCACCGCCAGCCTGTTGGCGGTGCAATTGCCGAAACAGCCCTGGCGGTCTTTGACCGCCAGGGTTGTAATGACCCCCTTAGTTCTATGAGCTATTGTTTGAGATTTTTTTTATATTATGTTGTACATCTCCGGAGAGCAGTAACTGAGGAAGCAAGCAGAAGATTTCTCTTACCTTAAGAAATGGGTTAGTGTTAAGAAATTTTTATAATTACAAAGATGTTTTTGATTGGCCAGTGCAACCTATGATCATACCAGGTTGGGGACTGAGTTGGCCATAGAATTGTTAGTGGCATGGCTGCCCTGAGAGAAGGCTCAGGAGATTCAGTAGTTCTTGGAAGACATGATCAGGGAAAGGAGGATTGAGTTGACAAAGGTGGAAAAGAAGTTGGGTTTCTTGAATTTCGCATGGCAAGTGGTGAGGGCTGTCCAGACGTTTGGCAGGAGATTGGGCATGGTTTTGTCAGAGGCAGTGTTACCCCATCACAGAGTGGGAATTTCACTTGGCGTGAGAGCAAATCTTTCTGTCTGGAGCACTTTTTTGGACGACTTTAATGGAATGTTCATGATGTTGCTGGAGGAAAACACGGCATGGCGGGTACAGATTTTTTCAGATGTGGCTGGAACGCATGGTTTTGGTCTGTTCTGGACAGGAAGGTGGAGTGCGGAAAGCTGGGCACTACACTGGTTGCAACAGGAGCAGAGCATTGCTTTCTTTGAGTTTTTTCCTTTGCTAGTGGCATTGACAGTGTGTGGAGGTGAGTTGGCAAACAGGACAGTAATTTTCAATGTGGACAACATGACGGTGGTGAAATTGATGAATCAGCAGAGGACAAAGGATTTGAGAGGTCTGTGATTGTTGAGACAATGTATACTGGGCAGCTTGTGATTGAACATTGTTTTCAGGGTGAAACACGTGCCAGGGGTGAACAATGATGTAGTAGATTCCTTATCTCATTCGCAGTGGCATCGATTCCACAGATTGGCACCAGGAGCAGAGGGCATCAAGACACCATTACCAGCAGGCATTTTGGCGTGGGGGGAGTAAAAGTGATATGGCTGGTGGGGAGGTCTTTAGCGGAGCCTACAAGGAGGAGCTACCATCTGGGATGTTGCGAGTTTGAGAATATTGAGGGACATCCTCAGAGGCTGATAATACAGGACCGCAGTGACAGGGAAGGGAGAGTGATGTGTTTTGTCTTTAATTGACAACGGTTTATCACCCACGACTAAAGCTGGTAAACTGGCAGGTATTTCATTTTATGTAAAGTTGTACTGGGGCTTTGACCTAGCTAGGAATTAAATTCTGAAAAGGGTGAGGCAGAGAACAGGGTGCTGAGGGGACCACCATGTATGAGGCCATCATATTTGAGTTTTTGCAGGGCCTTTTGACTGTTTTGCCCGATTGCAGTTATGACAAGTTTGAGGTGGCGATTTTCAGGTTATGGATGTTCTTTGGTGCATTCAGGTTGTCCGAGTTGTTGGGATCTGGTCAGGATTTGGGTGTGTTATATGAAGTGATACATTTGGAGTGGGGCCATTCGGGGATATGGATGTGGAGGCCTAAGACGATAAGGTGGGGAGGGGCAAGTGGATTTGGCTGCAGAAAGGGGGCAGAGAAGAGGTGTACCTGGTGGCTGAGTGGCATAGGTTTCAGGTTTGGCCAGGGTGCAGGTAGGAGGCAATTTTCTACCATGGAGGGAGGGTGAGGGTTACTGCTTTTCAGTTGCTGGTAGTGATGCGCAAAACCTTATGTAAAATGGGGCAGAATCCGACCAACTTTAGGACATAATTCTTTAGGTTTGGGACTGCGATTGTGCGGTTGGGATGGAACTGGACCCAGATTAGGATAGGCAGGTGGAGATCCAGGTGTTGTGAGCACTTTGTCTGGAAATAAAGGACTTATTAACAAGGGAGCGTGCACTTCCAAATACTAGCTTTTCATCCCTAGAGTGCGTGAACGGCCCGGGGCAAAGTAGGTTTGTGGCGCGGATTGTTGGACACTCTTGTGCATTGGGCAGCAAAGTATGTGGACCAGCAGATTTATGGACAAAGCCTAGGTCTGCCCCAGCAGTAGGCATGAAGTGCTATGGTGAGGGTGGCATGGGATGCACTGGGGTAATTTGTTGCCCCTTTTGGTGAAAATTATTCCACAGAGGGGTTGCCCGGATATGCTCCTTGTGCACCTGGGAGGAGAACAATTTGGTCCAGTTGTTGGGGTTCACCTTACAGCAACACATGCAGCAGAATCTGCAGTTAATCAAACAGAAGTCTGCTGGGTCATGTTTTGTATGCACAGAATTTGTGCCTCAGACAGTGGAAAGGTACGATGAAACATGCGGCCATTGATAAGGCCAGGAGAAAGCTCAACAGGCAGATACGAGTTTTCTGCATGTCATATCACATTAAGAGGATAGCCCACAGAGGTGGCTTAAAGGAGGAGAAGCAGTGTCTCTTTAGGACTGATGGGGTGCACCTTTCATAGCTTGGCAATGCTTATTATCTGATGGAGATGTGGGATTTGATTAGTAGACTGTGGAATGAGAAGATCTGGCGAAGAGGGGGAGACCACTGAATTCCTTGACATGCAGCGGGGTGGGGCTAGTAAAACGCCCTATGGGGTTTTCCTGGTTAGCAGTAGTTGTGGGGTGGGGTGCAGAGTAAGATGTAGACGTATCCACCCTGGGGGAGTTGGTGGGGGAGGGGAAGGGTTTGGTGTGAATTGAGCACAGGCAAAGGAAGGCAGTGTGCAGGATTCTTGGAACAGGACAAGGAGGCTTCATTGGAGGATGTTTTTACAAGGGAAAGCGAGTGAGAGATTGGGGAATGGAAGGAGGTTAGTGAGTGAAAGGGGAAAGAATGATGCAAGGTATGGGGCTTGGGGTGAAAGCCTGGGGAGAAGTGTGAATTGTTGGGTGAAGAAGGGGAGGAAGTATTAAAGATGTTGGATTTTTTGAGGTTAAGTAACTGCTTTTGCACCACATGGGATGAAACACGTGTCCGCTGTTCCTTCCTGTTATCCTCAGAACAATCTCAAAGCTTGGAATCAATAAACAGATTTGAACAAAATATGAGAACTTGATGGACTATTGCCTTTCTGTGACCTGTATTTTCAGCATAATTTTCAACAAAATGACCTAAGTGGGTTCTCAACTCTTGTATTCTTTAAGCCTAAAAGTAGTTTATAGAGTGTAAGCCTAAAAAACTGCTACAAACATTCGTCAATTTGCTAAACAATAACAAAGTTGCTTAAAAGAACCAGTCCTTCTCCTCTTGTGTTTTCCAGATAACCACGCACTCCGCCATGGCACAGCTTGCTATAGGTCCAAGGATGCACTTCAGTTCCCAGCTATTGAGTATGATGTGCTATATGAATGATGCAATACAGTGCACCCTCTGCAATATGTGCTTAATTAAAACGGAGACGTCAAAAAATTAAGCTGCCTTAGCTAATTTGCTTAAAAATATCACAGTGCAGATCCCCGGATTCTCCAGTTTAGTGGTATGCCGGTAGTCTGCTGTGAGAAGAATCGCAGGCAGGGAGGAACAGCCGGACGAGTGAGGAATCAATCCGTGACTAATGCAGCCCGAGGGTGGAAACAATCAGAGGCACGTTGCCGCAAGTCTGTGAAAAGTGGTGCACACCACTGGTTGGCATGCTTTGAAACATCCAAAAAGAGAAGAAAGGGTGGGGTCAGCAAACAGTCAAAAGGCAGGAAGCTGCAACAACTGCAGAACTGTTGCAGGAAACGTCGCTGTGGGAATGTCGGGATCATTATGGCTGCTGGGAGCATGGTTGAGCCGAGACCATCGTTGGATCACTGCCCCTTGCCACCTGTAGTTGTCAGAACCATTCTGCAAGCCTCACTACTGCAGCGGGCATTCCAGAACTCCCCCGGCGAGTTTCTGGGCAATTACAGGCAGGCGGCCAGCACGTCATTGCGGAGATGCTAGGTGAAGATGGCAATCAATGAGGGCTGTGCGCGGACATCCAGGAGAACATGCTGCAAGCCCACCCACTACAGGGAGGATGTGGCGAGAGGGGAGAAGAGCCAGAGGTGGCACTTGGCATGGTGTTTCAGCAAGAATATGCACCCAAAGAGTTGCTGCCGAGCCCAGGGGAGCAAAGTATGGCCCGCCAATGACGAGTTGTGCTAGGAGCGGTGAAAGCAATAGGAGACCAAGGGCCAGAGGTCACAGGGATACAACCAGTAGCAGCAGCTCAAAGGAGGGAGAACCGATGATAAAAGGGCTTGCAGCCAGAATGGAGCCCTCCCCTCCCAAAAATGGGCCTGGCCACCAGTGCTCTGCTGACCAGAAGTAGGAGCTACTAGGAAGGGAATGAGGAGGATTTAGGCAGCTCTGGGAAGGCGCTGAAGCCTGCACGGCAGCAACCAACAAGGATGGTGCTTGCTAGGACATCAACCAACAAAATGTACATGATGAACCTCAGGGGGCACTGCAGTGATGGGGTTGTTGGGACCCGAGAGCCAGGCATACAGAGGCATGATGGCGCAGGGGCAGCGGCTGGAGTAGCAACTCTATGCCACAAGGAATCTTAGAGTCCTAGGGTCAAACCCGAGCAGCTTCTAATGTAGCACCCATGGGCACAAAGCATTTGGCCCCTTCACAATGGGACAAACACGTTACAGCTTCATAACATGGTGGTGGAGGTCACCAGAGGCCACTCCTCCCCCCCCTTACATAGGGGCTGCATGGTGGCCCTGGCAAGGAATGGGTGGCACTCCTCTGCCATATTTCACCCAATATAGATGGCCGGAAGCCAGGTGCTAGCTAGCAAGGCCAGGACCCCACAGGGGCATGCACATGGCTCAAAGAGAGGAATAACCTTCTACACAGGAGGAAGCTGAGAGTAGTCTAGATTAAGAAAACTGACAGAAGTGTGGAACCCTCAGGAGGCCAGGATAGGCTGGCAGGTGGAGCAGAGAATGGTACAGACAGCAGCCTGTAACCTCCGTGGGGAGTTCAACAAGGAGACCAGGACGGAACGCACATGGGACAGTCAGGCACGTGTTGCGGACCCCACGAAGGCCTGGCCAGGAAGCACTTGGCGCAAAGGGCCGGAAGCTAGCCAGTGAATACATTTGGCCTTCACCTGGGGACCCCTTATTATTGCATGGGAAAAAGGGTTGGCTAGCTTCATTCCTCTAACCGTAAAAGAGAGGATTTGGAGCAAGGAGTTTATTGATCTGTTCTAATTTTTGGAAGTGCGACAAATGGTTGGACTTAGTGCAGGATAAGAAGGACAGGAGGGAGAGGTGCAAACCTAGAATAGAATGGTCCATTAATAACTTGCTGCAGGCATTCGGAACACTAGCCAGCACTTTTGTACAGAAGTACCCTTAGAGCACGGCAGCCTCTATTCTCTATAAACAAGAGGTCTACAAAGCACAGCACAAGTATCATGGTGAGGTATGGCTGTGATACGAGGGTTCTAGGGAGAAAATGCAGACACGGCCCATCATAGACTGGGATCATCAGGATATAACAAGCTTCACACATCACATGGTAGCAGCCTGCGTGGGGGTGAGCTTGTAGGAGCCAAAGTTTCAGGAACAGGAGTATAAAGGGAAACAGGAGTCTCATCGGCAGAGCAGCAGAAGTAGGCCCCACCCTGGAGGAAAGACAGGGAAAAGCTGTGCAACAGCATGCCTAAAGTATGACAAAGATAAATGTAAATGGGGCTAATCCTGTATATTCAGGCACATCTGCAGCAGTTGTGGGGGTTCCCATCCAGCAGTGAAGTGTAGAAAAAGCAAGGGAGCCACTGATACCATTGATAAGAAAAGATACCTCCCATGAAAAAATGCCCACGAGGGACTGGCCAGGGGTGGGTTAGAATGCAGGTCTGAAGAGGGACCCCCACCACCCACCTGAGTCGAAGAACTAACATAAATGCTCAATATATATTATAAGCAGGAAGATGCACAAAAGCTAGTGAAAAGTTTCATAGAAGACTTCATCATTCCTTATAAGGGTCCCCAAGTTGACCGCTTAACGCAAAACCTCAAGTCTGTGTCCGAGAACATAGAAGTTGCAAGGCGTAAAATAGTGAAGGAGCTTCAACTGTGCCAAGGGGCAGGCCCATTCGTGCACATGACGCTTGAACATTTTGTGGTCTTTCTGTTGGGTGCGAGTACCAAAAATGAGGCGGGACAGTTCTGGTTCATTCACCATGTACCTTAACCCACAGGAATATCAGTCAACAACAGGATGGACCAGGACTAGTGCTCAGAATCCTTGGTCAGGCTGGTTGATGAAATGGATATGCTGAGAACTGCAGGGAGGTAAGCAAGAATGGGCAAGGCAGACATCAAATTTGCTTTCTGCCTTCTCCCAATGCATACTAAGAACTACCACCTGCTGGGTTTCCAGTTCGACTGCCTTCTTTACCACAACAAATGTATCCCCATAGGTTGGGCAGTTTTTTGCACTTAATTTGAGACCTTCAGTACCTTCCTAGAGTGGGAACTAGGGGAAAGGCACCCCCCAGGATGGCGCTTGCACTATTTAGATGATTTCCTCTTCATCTGAGACCTGGGCATCTAACAATACAGTACACTACTGGGTCAGTTCATTGCATTGGCGGATGACAAAATAGAGGGCCATGCCATTTGCCTAACATTCCTGGGTACTAAGCAAGACTCAGGGCAGAGCGGAGTCTGCAGGCTGTCACTCCGAAGGTGACAGACTTGAAAGCCACAACTGAGGGTCTGCTCACCAAGAAAGCGACCCTCTGCGAGATCCAGCAGTTGCTGGGCAAACTGAACTTCGCTGGTAGGGTGATCCCTGCAGGTAGAACATTTGGCTGGACTGGCTAACAAAGGTACTTATCAAGAAACACCACAGGGTCAGGCTAAGATGCAGAGTGAAAGAGGATTTCCAGCAATGGGTCCCCTTCCTCTGTGGCTTCAACAGAACGCTGGTGTGGCATGAACCCTGGATGTCGGCTGGGCAGTTGGAACTGTTCAGGGATGCATCGGGGGAAGAAAGCTTTGGGACTATTCTAGGGATGGCCTGTTGCACAGCACAGTGGCCTGCTTCCTGATACGAGATGCAGCTGACAAAGAACATTATATTGCTCAAGCTCTTTCCGATTGTGGTAGCTTTCTCTGTATGGAAGGACAAACTCACAAGTAGGCAGATTATGCAATGGTCTGACAACCATGCGGTGGTGCAGGCACTAAGGCCCTCATTATGAACATGGCGGTCTGGCGATGGCGGAGTTCCTTATCCGACAGGACTGTGCTGCTGCCAGGGAAAGGCTGGCGGAATGGGGGCCCCCCCTGGGTCCCCTGCACTGCCCATGCACTTGCATGCATGGGCAGTGCAGGGGCCCCCTTGTACAGCCCCATCGCGCATGTCACTGCTCGATTTATGGGCAGTGATATGCGCAACGGGTGCTGCTGCACCGCTACATTGACGATGGAGCCGTCGCCATTGTACAGGCCCAGCATTCCGCTGGGCCGGCTGGCGGAAACACTTTTTCAGGCCCGCCGGCCCCGCGGAATGTTGTTTATTGGGCCGGCGGGGTCTTCACCGTGCTGGTGGTTGATATTCTGACCGCCAGCACCGAACTCGGTGGGATTTCCCACCGAGTTCGCACTGAGGGCCTAAATCTGGGAGCAGCACATTGCCTAGGCTGTTAGGCCTGTTGTGTCACCTAGTCAGCTGCCAGCTGAGTGCGAACATAGTGATTAAAGCCAGCCGTATGTCGCATAGTGATTACTGTTGCGTATGCTCTTTCTCGCTTTCAGTGGAAGAGGTTCCGACAGCTGGACACATGAGCAGAGTGGGAAATTACGCCCGTCCAGGAGGGTTGTGGCAGCTGGCACACCTGACATAACAGCACTGGTAGATCGGGCGCTAGCACCTAAGACTGCACCCAAGTACTGCAAGTGCTGGGCTCAATTGCAAGGGGTAACCAGAGCAAGCAG
The DNA here is from genome assembly GCF_031143425.1 of Pleurodeles waltl. Taxonomy (NCBI): domain Eukaryota; kingdom Metazoa; phylum Chordata; class Amphibia; order Caudata; family Salamandridae; genus Pleurodeles; species Pleurodeles waltl. The sequence continues at coordinate 1,930,329,983 of NC_090440.1, forward strand.
GCACAATGGTGTGTCAAGCCGGGATGTTGAGAAATACACATAGCAGGCATTTTCAAATGTAAAGAGCAAATCTTGGGCCCAAACGCAACTTAGTGCTGTCATTTGTTTCTCAAAATTGCACGCAGGAACTGACGCCACAGGTTCCTCTTACTGTTGGCGGCAATGTAAGGGTGGGGACATATCCAAATGAGGCAGAAGGACCCCAGACAACCCATTGACTTCACCCAACTGAGGACATTATTGCAGGTACTGCCCAATGTATGTGGGACAACAGGGAAGGTCGTCTATTCTGAGTCACATTCGCCCCGGCATTTTTTTGAGCATTCAGTGAGCTCGTGGCCCATTCTGAGACCAAACCAGCCAACACATTGATACAGCTCAAGGACGTTCACCTAGGGGAGAGTCACATGGTGCGGAGGGTTGGGTAATTTAAAAAAAAAAAGAACAAGAGGGAAAATGCAAACTCACATGCCTTGACTGCCTCAAAAACCCCTGAGTACTGCCCAGTATGCTTGAAGAGAAGGCCTCAAGTTCATACACCGGGATGGCACATGTCTCAGCAGATTCCAATTCTCAGCAATGTTGCTGATAGGACTGGGGTGAGCTAATCTGCATGCTGGGAAGTTTTGGGTCGCATTCATTTTGCATAGTTGCAGCAACCACTGCAGCAGCCCACAGTCTTGGTGACCAGCACATAAAACAGCTGGGCAGGTGGACACAGAGCCTTTAAGCTTACATCAGACCCAATGATATCTAAGTCATGTATCTTTTCGCTGCAGGGGTCCCCAAAGGCAGGCGAACCGTCTGGACGCTGGACCACTCCTACATCACTGGGGCACACCAACTGACAACCTTGCAGAAAGAATACTGGGGGATTTGGTTGCAAAACACAGTTGTGGTTTCGATGGGTAAGTCTGGGATGAGGTGGGCCCAGCTACTGTGATGGTGCAGAGAGTGTTACAAACAATGAAAATACCTGACGCAGTTCTGATTCACCTGAGGGGCATCAACTTAGCTGACCTGTGGTGGAGGCAATGAAGACAGATCTCACCTGCAGTAGCAAGGTTGGTCCATCTGGCAGAGGTCGTCTGGTCGGAAGTCATAGCACGTTTCGAATGGAGGGGGCGGTTGACCATAAGACAGTTGCGAGATCCAGGAGGAAGCTTAACATCTCTATGAGGAAGTGCTGTAGGGGCAATGGCTGGGGCTTCATCAAGCTTGGTCTCATTAAATCAAGACCTCAGGCACCTACACGGAAGATGGGGTTAACCTATCTAGGGTAGGGATGGACATGTTTTTGTTGGAGATAGTGGGAGCACTAGAGCATTTAGGATTTTCTTAGATTTCAGAATGGTGAAAAGGGAGAAAGCAGTGGGGGAGCTGTCGGCAGCTGTGGAACCAGACAGTGTTGTGAAGACAGCACCCACAACTGCCAATAATGGCACAGCAGGGCAGGAAGAAGAGTCACTTGAACAGGGTCCTTAGGATGCCTCATGCCAGGGACACTGGAGGAAGAGCAAATGGCCAATAAAGGGCCACCCCTAGGTGGACATGGCACTTGCAGCCCAGGCAAGGCCAGAGGGCTGCCTATGCAGGACATCAGTATGAAGGGAAGCCTAGAAGCCACAGCGTACAGCACCAAGGAGCATCTGAGCAAAGTGTTGTGCTGGAAGTGCTGTCAGTGCAATGATCTAAAGGAGGTCTGGTGATGGAACATCATGATTAGGGATGGACTGCAAGTAATTTAGGACCTCTGACGGCGATGCTGTTATCAAGCTGAATGATTAAAGTGATGAATGATGTATGGCTTATATAAATGACCATTGACTCATGATCATTTATGACCCATCGTTTTAATGATGTTAATATACTGCAGCCAATTTACACAGCAGAAAGGTTTGTGTCCCCATTACTCAAGGAATGAGGGAGGGTGTAACGTAGATGGCTTGAGATCCTGAGTGATCACTCGCCCATCTGGGGTGGGTTATGAAGGCACCATCAAATTTGTTTTTTCCTCTGTCCTCCTTGAAGTACACCATTGACATTACATTCCTAACAGAACTATGTAATAATGTTTGGATGTTTGCAGGAGCACTACTACAACAGTTCCTTTACTGGATAAAGCGAGAAACTACGACAGAATAGTTCATTTTTTATAGTATTAAAACTATGAAAATTCTGTGGATTGTTTTGGTGTTGTTTGAACTCCAGTCCATGTAGACTATTTTAAAAATACCTACCTTTTGTTTCTGCGTCCTAAAATCAAATATTTGGATGTGGAAAACCTTGAAAGGTAAACCAATTTAGAAAGGTTACAAAATGGATGCTTGTAAATACAGACATTGATATAGCCAATAGGTCCTGTCTACAAGTACAGTTGGTTTTGTCAATGTTTTTAGCTATGTTGTACAGCAATGTGGGCAAGAAACAACATGGACAGTGAAAGGAGGGTGGAACAAGGCAAGCCACAACACGGAGAGTGGGAGAGGGCATGCAAAAACACAGAGATTGGGTGGGGTCAAGCAACAACACAGACAGCAGGAGGTGAGGGAGAGGACAAGCAACAACACAGTCCATGGGGGCAAGCAACAACACATATACAGCAGCAGGAAGGTGGTAGGGGGCAAGCAACAACATACAGAAGGTAGGGGCAAGCAGCAACATGCACAGTAGGTAGGGGCAAGCAACAACAGAGACAGCGGGAGGGGGCAAACAATAACACTGACTGTGGGTGGGTAATGCAACACACGTACAGTGCAAGAGGGCAAGCAACAAGGACAACGGGCAGCGGCAAGCAACACAGACGAGAGGAGGTCGAAGGGTGGCAAGAATATGGAAGGGGGAGAAGTATGCGAGGGAGTCAGCTGAAAAAGACACACTCTGGAAGAGTGCTGATATACAAAGGAAAAAACAAATGAGAATTAGATGCAAACAAGTAAAGCATCCATGCTCCAGGGGAGGGACAAACACACGAAGAGGAAGGAAGGAAGCCTACTGTGGCTAGCCAATAGGAAGCAAGCAAATGAGAGTGGTAATAGAGCTAACTAATCGCAAGCAATGGAGGTCCCTGTGCCCACGGATACAAAACAAATAGTCTTGAAGACACAGTGCATGCGCTGTCCAGCAAGCTCTAATAAAGTGTTCAAATGCCAAAACAGCGTTCGTTCGCAGGCCAAGTTGTTTTCTACTTTTGTGACACAAGGGGAAGAGGGAGGAGGGATTGCTTTAAAAGACAAGGGGAAGGGGACGTATCTGTGAACAGCAGATGTGTCACCAATGACATACGCTGTAGAAAGCAGATGTCAGAAAAAGATGAAAGTAAAAAGTGCTTGCTATCTTAGAACGGGGCCAGTCATTGAAACATTAACTACATTAGATGACCAGTAAAGAGTTGTTGCCATAACAATAATAAATTATATACTGAAGTTACCACATAACATGTATTGATATACGCCGGTAGTAGACTTTATAGAGAAAGACAATGATAACACCCATGCACTTTACAAAATAAATTGATAATACTGCTCCTAAGCAGACAGCAATTGTTTATATTGAAGAAAGAAGGCACACAAGCTGCTGTAAACCGTGACAAATAGAGGCCTGGTCAGAGAAACTGCTGGGACTGCAGTGGGCCATGCAACAGGACAGGCAAAGAAGTTGCTGGGACCGTCAAAAGCAATCGAGAGGAGGAGGCTAGGGCAGAAAAGCTGCCAGATCGGCCTTGAACAACAAAGGGTTGGTAGGACAATAATAAAAAACATAGTAAAAACAGAAAAAGAAGGAATTTAAATAGAGCTTGTGATAAAAGAAAAGGAAAATGGCTGTTGCTATGGTGGGCGAAAGTAAAATGTGAATGATGTTGTAACAGACTAATAGATGAGGAGAGCTGCCTAAAAGGCTGTATAAGTAAGTATATCAAGTACATAATTTTTCTAAAATCCAAGTCTTGGCTAATGCCAGACGTAATAAAAAAAAGGGTCTAGAGGGCAAGAAATCAAAATAAAGGAACAATGGAGTGATGAAGAAATGAATAAAAGAAAATGGATAAAGGGAGATAAAGAGCAAAATATTGAAAATGTTGGATGGAAAAGAAAGAGTGAAATCCTCCCAGAAGACTGAGAGACTGAAAAAAGAGAACTGTAAGGAAAGACTGAACATGAGAAGAGAACAACTGAAGGGCTGGACTGGGGAGAAAGAAAAAGAGGGGAAGTTGGTGCACAGCAGAAAGAACAAGAAAGAGTTTGAGTGGTGAGCAGAAGATAAATAGAAAAAGAGGGAAGGCAAACTAGAATAACGGAAATCCACATGCAGCTGAGAGTGGGCAGATTGTGTCAGAGTAAGCACCTTGTGTGTGTGTCTGGTTGCGTCACAGATATAAAGAAAGTATTAGAGAGAGAGCTTGAATGACTGAGCTGCATCCCTGACATCTGATGATCGCTCCAACTTGTATAAAGTTGTAATCCATGACAGAAATGCACATCCTGGACATCTGAAGACTACTAATAAGATCTGGAGGCCACACCTACTTAACCTTCCAGGTGTTGCATCATGCTGGGGGCCAAATCCCTCTCCCCGGATAAACCCGCACCTGACTCATATCCCCCCCCCCCTCCCCCCCCCCCCCAAACTACTGCAGTCCATGAAATACCCGATTGGATTGCAACACCTCTCTGATAAAACATAAGTGACTTCTGCAGGCAAACTGGTGGGAGTATCAATGTATTTATCAATTAATAATTTATGGAAGGTTGTGATGGGGATTTGACACAGCAAAAGATGTATTTGTAAGGCAAGTGTTGGCAGGTTGTGGTAGGGAGACGGATTCTAAAAGTAAATTGAGGGACCCTGTTATGTGTAAATAGGACAATGAGATTTTTTTGTAAGAGAGAAGGCATTGATGTGTTGCTCCATGAGAACATCAAGGAGGAAAAGGCGTCTTTATTTATTTGTATGTGTTGTATGGGGTACATCGGTATATTAGGAATTGTGTACTGTGTTGGAGTTGAGGGTACTGTGTAATGAGAAGCTGTGGTGTCTTGGAGTATGGCTTCAGTAGGATGGAGTATGAAACCACCTGACAGGTATTTCATGGACTGCAGTAGTTTGGGGGGGGGGGGGGGGGGGGTTAGTCATGTGCGGGCTTATCCGGGGAGAGGGATTTGGCTTGGGAATATTTGGTGGGGTTTGAGCGAGACAATGGGGAATACAAAGGAAGGGATGTGAATGGAAGAGAAAGGAAGGATGTTTCAGGGTACTGATGAGTTGTTTGGGACTATTAACATTTTGGGGAGGTTTAAGACAGGAGGTATGTCAGGAATGTTAAATGTATTAGCAAAGTTGATTTACTGATTGTAGGAAGCTGGCTATGTAGTATACCAGTGTAAGGGGACACTATGCAGGCAACCATTACTGGTTTACAGAGGTTAAAAGTAATAATCCCAAATGCTCTCTTTTGTGGTAGTGTGAGGGAGCGGCTTAGGTTAAAGGCTTACCAGACAAGAAACTCAATATCAATGTTTAGAAACATATGTACTTTTTTATTGAATGTTTCTACACCAGAAAAACTTCAAAGAAGGTAAGTACTGTTGCAAAGTATTGATTTTTACAAGTAACAATTTCACTCAAATGCACTTTTAAACAGTAAAGAGTTTCTTTGGATCAAGTACAGTTCCTGCATAGGGGTCTTTGCAGACAGTTTTCAGGGGTCCCTTGTAAGTTGGAGGATACTAAGGAAGCAAGGTCACTAAAAAGACCAGCAGTATAGTTTTACCTGCCCTGCGGCAGCCAGGTGCAGTGGTGCTGGATGGGTCGGATGCCTTGTGCACAGCACGGTTGGGGTGGGCACCTGGGAAAAGAATGCAAGAGAGAAAAGTTTGGGAGCTCTCAAAAGGGGACTCAGTCTGTGCGGGTCCTGGGAGCAAGGGAACACCATTGGTTGCCGTGGGTCTGGGCAGTGGAGCTAGGGTGTGGTGGGTTTTGGTCAGCAGGTGCTCTTGCATCAAGGCACCAATGATTCTTGGGTGGACCTGCAAGAAGGGGATAAAACAGGGCAGCTAGCCCACTCTCATTGATGTCCTCTGTGTTGCTTACGTCCCCGGTGGCTGGTCCTCGGTTTCAGCACTGGAGTCCAGATTGGACTACAAACAAGCGCGTTGGTTACTGCCAGGGGTCCGTTACCCTGGGTATTGGTGCAGAACTACTCCGGTGGGTCCTGGTGTCTCCTCACTGGGTGGGGAATTGGTTCCAATCTTCTGGAGCACAGTGACCTCCTCCAGAGGGGCTGATGCGTCGGTGAACCCGGTAGTCAGCAGAACGGTGAGCCGGACTTTGCGATTGGTGCCTGCAGCGCGCAGGGAAGTGGCTCCTCCACTTCAATGGAGATGCTGATCACTTGGTGAAATGCTGAATGCACAGATGCAGGACGAGTCAGGTTGTCACAATTATCAGGACAAGAGCAGGTAGGTAGGCGGGGTTTCATGCTAAAAGTCCATCAGCAGTCCACAGTTCTCGCTCCTGTGGCACTTCTTGGTCCTTCTTCTTCTGGGGTCAGACAAAGCTGTTCTTCTGATGTCAGAGTAGCACCTAAATACTCAACTAAGGGGCATTTAGGGGAGTGTAGAGTAGTAGTCAATGGGCTACTTACCCTTGGGGTGACTGAACTCCCTATATGATAGCTTCCTGTGGAGAGTGGCCATAACCCTGTCCCAGAATTCCTAGTTCCACCAAAAACAAGGTTGTGGAAACTTTTTTCGTGGAGCACATCAGGATGTACACTTTAAGGGTGTGACTAGCCTGGTAGTGCACTACGCTTACCTGCATAGCTAATTCTCGCCTGTCCTGGTGCCAAATGGGCCTCAGGTCAGGGGGAACAACTCCAAGGTCTGGGGGATGCTGGGGTTGCATACCAAAGGTGGCAGGGTCTTTGAAGTCCCTGGTCTGGTTGTGTACATTTACTAGCCATCCTGCTGGAGGAGGTGATAACACCTACCTTCAGAGTAGACATTGTTTTTGGCCTCTGAGAGCGTAAGCTCTTATCTTCAGAGGGTCAGAAACATGTCTGTGGTGGCAGGTTGGTCGATACCAGTCAGCCAGTACACTAATCCCCTCATTATGACCTTAATGTGGTGGTATTATCGCCAACAGGCTGACGGTGCATACCACCACAGTATGAGATTCGCAGGTTGGCTGCAGACAACCCGCCACTTCTCCCTTCATACCGCCATGGCGGTATGAGCCCTCAGGCTGGATATGTCTATCTCCAGCCTGGCGGCCGACATAGTACTGACCATGGCATTATGAGCCAGCCTACCACCATGGTTTTCGTGGTGTTAGCAATGCCATGAAAACCATGGCAGTAGGGCCTACCGGTGACAGGGAATTCCTTCCCTGTCACCGGTAGGCGCCTCCCCCCACACACACCTGCAGCCCCCCCACCCCCCTCCATCCAAACTCACTCTCCACCCACCCCCATACACAAACTAACCCCCACTCCCTCCAATACATTCACACACCCCCACTCCCTCTGATACATTCACACACACCCCCCACCCCCATACACGCACACAACAGACACGCACACACCACACAACTGACTGCACCCCCCACAGCCACACATTATCCCCCACCCCCACTACAGTCACAGCGCCCCTCACCCCACCCCCCCATACACGGACACAGACACCTACATGCACCACGCATACACCCATTCACTTACTCACTTACAGTGACATACATGCATTCATATACACACTGGCATACACACATTCATACATGCATACTTCCAGACATACTCACACACATTCTTAGACACAATCACACTGACATGCAGACACGCACTCACTTCACCATTCTTACACACATTCACTTGCACGCATACAACCACACATACACAACACTCACAGATGCATTCACACACACACTCACACATTCATGCACACACTCAGACACACACACACAACCCCCCCACCCTCCCACCCCTCTCCCCTGCTGGACGCCCGACTTACCTTGTCCGGTGAGTAGGTAGTCCGGCAAGGAACAGGAAGGGGCACTGCTACCGTGAGCAGTGCCCCGCCAGCAGAACACCGCCAGGCCGTATTTCTGGTCATAATACGGTTGGTGGCATTCTACTGGCGGGGCGGGTGGTGCTGATGTTAACAGCGCCAGCTTACAACCGTCTACCACCATGAGCACTGCCGGATTTCTGCCCTTATTGTGGCGGAAGTCACACAGTGCTCATAATATGGCGGACGGATGGTAGCCACTGTGGCGGTATATTGGCGGCCGTCACCGCAGCGGTAGGCGGTATTTACCACCAACGTCATAAAGAAGCCCTAAGTGTCTGGTAAAATCCAGGGAGTGCCTCTAAGGTGCCCTCTGGGTGCATGTGATAATAAATCCAAGACGACCTTCAGACGGATTTATTAAGACATGGTGTGTGATACCAAACACCATAGGTTTCAGGGGAGCCATTACGTAGCTGGGTAACTTGTAATGAGGAGTGTCCAGTACATACCTTAAAGTGGCTTCCCTGTTCACTTGCAATATCTAGTAATCGAACTAGACATCACAGAGGCATAGCAAGGGTGAACTAGACATCACAAGGAATATGCCCTCACAACAAGTATAATGCACCCTGCCTTAGGACTCTAAGGCCTGTAGGAGTGACTTACATATACTTAGATACAGTGAGAGAGACATGGCACACAATGAGTGTGCCATGTTATGTTTTCTCTCATGACTTGCATCATGCCACGCAGTCTGCAATGGCAGGCTGTGATATGCTTTCAGGGGGGGGGGTCCCTTGGGGTGGCACAATACATGCTGCAGCCCTTACGGACCCTCTCCAGTACCCAGGCCCAAGCTACCAGGGGTACCATTAACTAGGGACTTACAGAGGTACTAGAGTGTGTCAATTGTACACACTTTAGCTCACTTTAGGGAAAAAGCACTGGTACTGGCGATCTGTTTAACAAGAACCCAGTGCAACTCAGTTGAAAAACCTCAGTACCAGTGAGCAAAAAGTAGGGGTGATCGGGACCAAAGGGGGCCCTTTCATACACAGATATATACTAATTTAATTAATTAAACTGTCCTAATAAAGTGTATTTTTATGCTAACTGAATGGTCTGCAGTTGTTTGTCTAATTTGCACAATAGATTGGCTGGGAGTTAGAAAAAGGCAAGGCCATTCTACCCCCAATGGGTAGCTTTCTGCAAATGGCACAGGCTACAGGGAAAGGATTGTGGGTTAAACATAAGGGGGGGGATGAATTTAAGTGACAAGACTAGTTAGGGTAGAGGACGTCAGGAGCCTCTCACTGACTCCATCACCCAGTGGGCAGACAGGGCAAGATCAAAAGTGAGCCATCTAGAGAGGACAGTTGGATTTGGAGATACGGAAGCGGTTATTTTTTATAGAAGTGAAGAAGAGAATACAGAGTAGGAACTGATATTTTATGCCACAATAGGACAGGTGCAAGGCAGATGTATTATATTAAGCAAGTCTCCCAAATCAAAATGTTTTGAAGCCACCCCCCCACCTCTAAAACATAATAGCAAGATTTGGGGAGTGGGAGGGACCGAGCTGAATGCAAGGGGACGAGGCTTATCATATCATTTCAGGGATACTTTTTCTGTAGCTTATAATTCACAATCAGGGTGACACTTATAAAGGAGCAAATTCATCAAGTAAAATAAAAAAACAACTAAAAAACTCTGCTCCCCATAACTGGAGTGTTGTGAGCCCTTTACACTCATTGATCCCAATGCAACTACACCTGCTGCTGCAATGATAGCTGCCACACTGGGTAGCAGGCTATCTCCTCTGCCTCCTTCTCCCCATCCTAACTGTGCTTGATCATCACTCCAATCTTGAAACAGGCATGCCTGTTCTAACTCTTTTTTTTTTATTTATTTTATTTTATGCAGCGCAAACTCGTCCCAAAGGAGCACTTTACATTAGAGGGGAGTTTTATATAATCACCAGTTCCATTTCAGTTACATTACACAGATTTGTTTCTTTAAGGCTTATGGAGATTAAGGGGCATATTTATAAGCCCCCACCGCCATCTTGCACACCATCAGCGTAATATTTTTTTTTAGGCTAATGTGGCCCAAGGAGGCCAAAAGCCTAGCGCCATATTTACAAAGTGGTGCAATGCATTGATAGAATGCATTGCTCCACTTTGTAACCCTTTGCGTTACATTCTGCCTGCACCAGGCATAATGTATGCAAAGCAGGCAATCACTCGTTAGGGGGGCTGAATAAATGGCGCAGGGAAATCTTAGAGATTTTCTTGCGTCATTTTGTACGGCACTTTTAACGTCTGCTCAGAGCAGGCATTAAAAGGGGACTTCCATTATTTATAATGGGCCCTTATGTACTCTGCATTAGTAGAGCCAATGAACAAGTTACTTACCTTCGGTACGCATTATCTGGTACAGACTCTATGTAGCTGCAGATTCCTTACCTTGGAATTCCCTGCCGTCAGCTTCAAATCTGGAATTTTTTGTTGAGCAATACCATGCGTGTGCCGTCGAGTGGCGTCATTTGGATCCACGTGCGTTGTTCAGCTCCACTTGGCGGCACCACCCTGGCGCGCGTACATTAGTTCTTTTACCCTCAAAAAAATCACACCAGAAGTGCAGAGTCATGGATGGAACCAACATTTTGTCTGTGCAAAACTAGGGCCCTAAAAGGGATAAACCTTAACCCTACTAGACATATCCACAGAGTGGGGAGGCATGTGTGGGTGAAAGGAATCTGCAGCTAGATAGAATCTCTACCAGATAATGCGTTACCAAAAGTAAGTAACTTGTTCATCAGATAGAGACTTCTAGCTGCAGATTCCTTACCTTTGAATAGATACTCAAGCCATAACCTCCTGGCGGTGGGCTGCAGATACCTCCACTACACTAAAGAGTCCTGTAGGACTGAACGGGCAAAGTGTCTGTCTCTCCGTACCTGATTGCCAGGCAGTTATGTTTTGCAAATGTGTGGAAAGATGCCCACGTTGCTGCCTGACAAATCTCCAGGACTGGAACGCCCCGAGCTAGCACAGTGGTAGCAGCTTTGCCCCTGGTTTGTGCTGTCAAGGTAGAACGACAATGCTCTTTTTGGGTCCACTCGGTGGAGTCGCTCCTCTTCCTTAGAATGATGCAGTGGAGCAAAGAAGGTGGGCAGGGTGATATTCTGACCCGATGAAATGGGGTCACCACCTTGGGGAGGAAAGAGGCATGAGTTCTGAGTACCACCATGTCTGGATAGTGAGATACAGTGGCTTTAATGACCTTGCATGCATCTCACTCACCCTCCTGGCAGATGTTATTGCCACTTAGAAGGCTGTCTTGATGGTGAGCAGCTGGAGGGGACAGTTGTGCAAAAGCTCGAAGGGAGCACACATCAGAAATGTGAGGACAGATATAAGTCCCATTGGGGCATAACAAAGGGCGTAGGGGAAACATAGGTACAAGCCTTTTGAGGAATCTGTGTACAATGGGGGATTTGAACAGAAAAGGCTGATCAGGCACCCGAAGAGATGCTGATAGGGCAGAAAAACAGCCCTTGAGAGTCGCCAAGGCAAGGGAAAGTATAAAGAGAAGGATATCAGAAGGAGAAGCAGAAGGATGATCAATAGACCATTCTGTACAATAATATATAAAGCGTTTCCAATGGCAGGCGTATACTGTTTTAGTGGAGGGACACCTGGCTTCCAAAATAACTTTACAGACTTCGGGAGAAAGGTCAAAAGTCATCAACGGTGCCGCTCAATCTCCACGCATGAAGGCGCAGAGATGACAGGTTCGGGTGGAGAACCCTCACCTGCTGCAGCGACAGAAGATCCTTCTAAAAGGGCAGCCTGTTCGGAGGATTGATGCTTATTATGAGAACCTGGGGATACCAGACTCTCCGTGCCCACTCCGGAATCACTAGGATGACTTGGGCCCAGTTGTTCTTGATCTTTTTGAGAACTATGAGCAGAAGTGGTAGGGGAAGAAAAGTGTACAGGAGGCCTAAACTCCACTTGTGACGAACAGCGTCGCAGAGTGATTGCCGCCATGGAAATTCCAACGCACAATACTGCGGACATTGCGCATTTTATGCAGAGGCGAACAGATCTAACCAAGGCTCTCCCCACTGCTAAAACAGTCCTTGTGCCACCTCCGGATGGAGATTCCATTCGTGATCTGCAAGGCATCGACGGCTGAGTTTGTCCACCCTGGCATTCAGTGAACATGCTAGGTGTTGAACCAACAGGGTTTGCCCAGTTGTTCCAGCCATGTTCAGAGACGCAGAGCCTCTTGACAAAGAGTCCACAACCCCACACCGCCCTGCTTGTTGCAGTACCACATCGCGGTGGTGTTGTCAGTGAACACCTGAACTATCTTCCCTTTCACAACGGGAAGAAAGTTTTCAATGCCAGTCGGATTTCCCGGAGCTCTTGCAAGTTCATATGGAGTCCGGATTCTGCCAGAGACCAGAGGCCTCTGATCTCCACCTCTCCCAGAGGGCCACCCCATCCCAGAAGTGACGCATCTTTCACTACTGTGAGATCTGACTGGGGAAGGGAGAGGAGTCGCAGTTCACTAACAACCACTGCATATCTTTTGCAGTTCCCTCCGAGAGCTGAACTGTGTTGGTAAGATTTCCCTGATACTGTTCCTACTGGAACTTCAGGTCCCACTGTAGAGCCCTCATATGCCATCTGGCATGTTTGACTAACAGGATGCAGTAAGCCATGAGTCCCAACAGCCTCAGAGTCGGTCTTATCGAAATCCAGGATAGAGGCCGAGATATCGGTATCATAACCTGAATATCCTGGACTCGCTGCTTGGGAAGATAAACCCGAAACTGCACTGTGTTCAGAACAGCCCCGATGAAAGAGAGCTTCTGAAAGGGAATCAGGTGTGACTATGGCAAGTTTATAGTGAACCCCAGCGGAAGCAGGAGGTCCACCGTAGTCTGAAGGTGGGTGACGAGAGCCTGGGGCATAGGAGCCTTCAACAGCCAGTCGTCGAGGTAGGGGAAGACTGAACCTGCACAGATGAGCTGCTACCACCGCCATCACCTTGGTGAACACCCGGGAGCACTGGTGAGACCGAAGGGGAGCACAGTAAACTGAAAGTGCTCATGGCCCATCTTGAACTTCAAGTAACGCCTGTGGGCGGGCAGGATGGGGATGTGAAGATATGCATCCTGCAAGTCCAACGCTACCATCCAGTCTCTTTGGTCTAGGGCACACAAGCCCTGAACAAGAGAGAGCATCTTGAATTTCTCCTTTTTAAGGAAGACATTGATGTCCCTTAAATCCAAGATAAGGTGAAGACCCTTATTCTTTTTTGGAATCAGAAAGTAGCGGGAATAACAACCACTGCCTACTTCTGACATCAGGACCCTTTCTATGGCTCCCTTGACCAAGAGAGCCGTAACTTCCTCGCGGAGCAAGATTAAATGATGCTCCATCAGCCGTTCTTTCAATGGAGGGATAGAGGGGGAGAAAGTCTGGAAGGGGAGGGAATAGCCCTTCTGTATGATCTGCAAGAACCATTTGTCCGATGTTATGGACAGCTAGTGAGGGAGATGAAATCGAATCCTCCCTCCAACTGGATAAATATGGTCTTGCGGGACCTCACTGGGAGGGCTTAGGTATTGCGGAAGAGGGTGGCTGGTTGGTGGCTGGGTTGTGGCTGACCTCTGACTAGAACCTCTGGGTCTGAAGGTACCACGACCTCATCCATGCACTGGATGCTGTGAAAATGGAGGAACGTGGCTGACCTGTGGGTGGCGTGGTACCCTGCCCCTTCCGAAGCCTCGAAGGGGGCGAAAGGCAGACTGCTGGCGAGTGGGCGAAGAGAGGCCCAAGGATCTGGCCGTAGCTGAGAGTCCTTGAACCACTCAAGCGCTGAGTCTGCCTTTTCTCCAAAACGGCTGAGCCATCAAAGGGCATGTCCATCAGATTTGCGTGGACATCCCCCAAAAAGCCAGTGGTAAGAAGCAGGTGTGGCGAGGAAGGGCCACTGTCGTTGAAACCGCCCTGCCCAGCGAGTCGGTTGTGTCCAAACCACACCGAATTGTAAACTTGGCTGCATCTCTCCCATCCTTGACAGCCTGAGTGGGAGTGTCCTGTATGCTGTCTGGGACCTGGGGCAGCACCTGTGCCACCGTATCCCTTAAAGTATGGGGAGAAACGACCCAATAGGCATGAGGTGTTTAAGGACCTTAATGCCAGGCTGGAGGTAGAAAACATCTTCTTGCCAAGTTGGTCCAGCCGCTTGGATTCCCTATCCGAGGGACCGGAAGGGAAGGTACCATGGGAAGTGGAGGCTTGGACCACCAAGCTCTCCGGGGTGGGGTGTTGGGTGAGGATACTAGGGTCCATAGGAGTTGGTCGATGGCGGCGGCCAATTGCCCTATTTACAGGAGCCCCTGTACTGGGTTTGGACCATGTCCCCAGCAGGACATCAGTAAGGGCCTCTTTGAAGACTCCGATGTAGCAACCCCCAGCTGAAGCACCTCTGTCAGGATGTTAGTCCTGACTGGCACCGTAGGCAAGTCTAGGTCCAAGACCTTAGCTGCCCTACGCACCACCATAGCATCCGACGCTCCCTCCTCCGTAACCACAGAAGGAAGTGAGAGCATACCAGCATCTCAACAAGTATCCAGTCCACTGGCTTCCCCTAGATCGTCATACCAGTCCTGCTCATCTAATCTGTACTCTAAGGGGTCCTCAGTCCCCCCCCATTCCTCACCTGTGCTTGGCTGTTCAAAATAAGCCTAAGGCACTGATCTGGGCCGTGTCTGTGTCATCGAAGTTGGAATCGGCGTTGTACGACGTCGTTCCAGATCATCTGGAATTAGGATGAGGCTCGCACCACCGGTAGGCGCAGGTGGTGGGTGGAACTTCAACGTCGTAACTGGCATCAGAGAAGGCCGACTGTGTGGGACCAGCACTGGTTCGGATCAGATATCGGATCCTGGGGTCCCCAATGGCGCTGAGGCCGAACTTGCCGGTGTCAAACTTGATGGGGCCCCTGCTGAACCTGCGGGGTCTGAAGACCCACCCACGGAGGAAGCCTGCTAAAAAACAAGGCGCATGACTTCGTAAAAGTCTTTAATTTGAGAAGGGTTGCTTTGGGTAACGGGGGAGATGCGAAGTTGGCATTGGCTCCGCAGAACCGTGCTCAGATTGTCGACGTCCCTGTGACGCCTCATCTGACGGGTGTGGCAAAGTCAAAATCCGCTTGGACTTCTTCTTCTTGTGCCTCTTCCCCGAGTGTCCTGAGGACCTCGAGTGTGAAGAAGAGGACTTAGGGCTCCTGGAGCGGTCCCACGACCTCCTAGGAGTCGAGCCAACCAAAGTCGACTGCTGGGCCGCCATGAGCTTCAGAGACAGCTCTCTCAAAGCTTCTGGGGCCATGTCCCGGCAGTCGGAACATGACTTTGCGTCGTGGCCCCTGAGACATACCTGGTGGGGGTCCGTCACCGGCATGGCGCGATGGCAGGTGCCAAACGGCTTGAACCCCGTCTTCCTCAATGACATCCTCGCACAGATCCGAAAAATCTTTGACAAAACGGTCTAAAAAAGGCTTGCCACAAAAGGCAGAGGATAGCTCGATCCCGGACCTGTGCTTAACTGGCACAGAAGGAAAAGAACTGACGTACGCGCACTGGGGTGCTGCCTTTATAGGCATCCGTGATGTCACAGATGGCTCCAATGACGCTGATGAGGCCAGGCGGAGCCGAACGACACACGCAGAGCCAAACAATGCCACCCGACAGCATGCACAAGGTATTGCTCAGCAAAAAATTCCAGATTCAAAGATGACGCCAGAGAATTCAAAGGTAAGGAATCTGCAGCTAGAAGTCTCTATCAGATATTTTGGCACTACTCCTGCAGAGTACATAGGTAGCATCATGAAAAATGACACTATTGCCCCCTACCCTGCACCATGGTGCACCGTATTTTAAATACGGCGCACAGATGGTGGTGGTAGGGGGACGCTAAGGGGCACAGGGAAAGTGGCCCTGCACAGAGTAAATCTGCCCCTAAGTTTGTTGCCCAGATTTACAGGATGTTGAGTCACTGCTGCGATTTGAACCTGGTTTCCCAAATCCAATGTCAGCACTATTAGGCCAAATCTCTTCCCCTTCAGAAAAAAAATGAGCTCTCACAAGTTGGCCCCTCTTGTGCACCAAAGGTGCTCTCTGCCCCAATACTAGCAAGGAAAATGAGCTCCCATACCCTTTTTTTAAAGAAAGACAGTCATAATTGTGATACAGTGGGCCCCTCGGAGCCCTGAACCCCAGTTGCACACCTACTTCACTAATGCTAGCTATTGCCTTGTGAAGTGCGCAGTCTCCTCTGCCCTTTGTTAAAAACATGGGCTCCCATCTTGACCCATCCCACTTCCCCCCATCTCTCTTACGCCCATACTAAGATGTCGCCTTTGCTTCAATTCTCTGTTCCTCTAGGTCATTGTTCTGAGGCCGACCGACCGACCGACCTAAACTAATAAAGGGGCCTGTTAGGTTAAGGAATGATGTGTGCTTTACTATGTATTTCACACATTGACCACGACTTCTGTCAGTGAAACTGGCACTTTGGTCCCGAATGTACATCTGAGCCAGATGGCGACCCAGCCTTCAAAGATAATTGCGCTCCTTGACTCCGCATCCTTGGTTAGGCTTTTCACTTTAATCACCTTTCTAGTGGTGTCAAGATTTAACTTTGGTATTGTTTATCTGTTATCACTTTTAAGTACGCCCCTCCTCTGGCCCAGAAGAAATGGGGGGAGGATGTGGTACTATGGCCAGAGTTGCCTATTGTGGAACTAGGTTTGATTCTCCCAGTCGGCTCAACATCCTATGATTCTGGACAAATGATTGACTCTGCCCGTGCCTTAAAAACACGAATGTTTAATAGACCTGCCTAGCACTACCCATCACAGGTGAAAATAACGCAAATTGGCTAAATGTCTCCATCCCCGCAGGGCTGTTGATTACTCACACAAATCAGTTGTTTATTCCTCTCCATAGCTGTAATACCCATGTGTGAACTCATATCACTTAGGAAAGGCAGGATGGCAAACTGTTCAACCCAGAAAAAAGTTCCCATGATACCCACAGCATGTTTCAATCTCATCAATGGCCTGGAATGACATGTACATGAAGTAAAGGTGCTGAGCAAACCTCGTATGTCTAACAGAAATGGAGCCAGTAGCGTGTTGGAAAAATAAGCTCATAGTTTTGCTTTTAACAGAGTACATGCAGAATACATACCAACAGCCCTTGGGTACAGTAGTTGTATTAATAAAAAGGCTGATAGGTTAGCTTTCTTCGTGATTAAACGCAATCCACACTAATACCAGTCAGAAGTAAATAATAATATCCCAATCGGTTTCTAAATCTATAGCTAAACCATCCCGTCTCATCAAAGGCGTCTCTGGGTTATGTGGTATATTAATACCGATTTCAATTGTTATAAACCCTGAAACAGTGTTATATCTTGAATTTTTACATTATTATGTCTGCTACACAACAGCAAATAAATTAATCTACATTGTCAATAAATATCAAACTTGCAAACCAATCGTTCCTGCACTTTTTCCTGGCTCTACTCTTCACTGTCAAGTTGGTAACTTACATTGAATTTTATTATGTGGTACATGCTCTAAAATAACTTGCTTGTAGGCACAGTGAATATGGGAGCTTACATGACTGGGCAAGGATAATACATGTTGGGCAAGTGGAGAACTTGGGATTCAATGCAGGTCTCATGCTGTCTTATCACTAGACCACATCTCCCTATTGCCTTCTCAGCACGATTTTATGTTGGGAATTCAAAAAGATGAACAATGTCATTCAGTCTTTATTTACGATGCAAGCAAATGGTAGCCCCCATCAATCAACATGTGACTGTGGGGCAGCGCGGTACCTCGGCATACAGTAGATACGAGGTCACCTGTTATGTTAGGAATACATTTTACAAGTCCTGGAGTTTAAGCCAAAAGCACTTTGCATTCAGGGACAAGGAGGCATTTAATTTAGTTGAGGACCTATGCGATTGACTGCTTTAAAGGATTTGTGGTTTGTCACCTTTTGGTTTGGGGCTGTGGTTCAGGGTGTGATCACATTTCTCGTTAATAGGAGCATAACTTGTTATGGAACAACAAATACTCCCAGGAAGATCATTAAAAAAAGTAAGTAGGTCTGTGAGTTGGCATACGCGTTCAGAAAAAATACAACGGTTCAAAGCCATTTCTAGACCATTACACTGCACAAAAGGGTAGTTACTGATGTTTATATCATCGCACATACGTACCAGCTTTATTCTCCTAGACAAAAAGTCACTCGAAATGTCAGATAACACATTGTAGTGTCACACATAGTTACACTAAAAACATTAAACTGTTACACATGAGCAATCAGAAATCTCGGCTGCTGTAGCTGCCGCTCATGAGGGCGCTCCAATACCTCAGGCCCGAGCTCGAGCTGTAAAAAAATTTGCAAAAAAAAATAATTCACAAAACCCTTTCGGCCTGGGTCCTCGAATTCCGCCCAGAACCAGTTCACCGACCATCCTCCTCGTGCTCTAGTAGTTTTCATGATTACTACGCCCCATTTCTCACCTTATGCGCACTGGTGGTTGCACCCATCTTCAGGGGTGATGGAGGGGCCGTTTGTGGGCGGGCCTTAGCGTGCTAGGCACCCTCTTCCAGCCCTCACGCGTAGCACTGGTTTTCGACGCTCGGCCCCTGTACTGCAGGGGCCCGTTCGCCTCCATAATCGGGTCAGAATGGTATGATAAACAACTTTAATCCGCTCAGAGTTCGTAGCCGCCCGCTGCCTGCTTGCTTCTACGAATACGCTTTAAGCTTGTCGGCGTTGCGCGCCCGGGCTTTCAGTGTTCACAATCACAAGGGAAGTGGAGCAGAGCGAGTCAGGGCCAAATGCGTGACCACGTCCCAATATTCTAAGGTGGCATCCTTAAGGTACTGATTTTTTGCAGTCGAGAAAGATGTGGGTTTCGCAATGGCCAACACTTTAGAAGAGAATTAAAAAAAAAAATATCGGGAGACTGAATATCCCCCATTGACCTCTACTGAAGGAGACACTATTTCAGGCGACAAGTAGACAAAATAAAGCCATATCTGGCTACAAAAATATGTAGTCTCCCGCCTGAATCGGATCTATTGTGATGTATACAATTCCCACAGCCTTTTTTTTTTTAGGCTAGAGCTACACCGAAACAGATAAAATGTTAGTGTTACTAACGAACATGTGTGTAGCCAACCATGCATACCAGGAATGTCAATTCATCAAAATGCCAGGGGTAGTTGAGGTGACATCACACGCCATTCGATCTTTACTTTCACTTACACATACGGATACATATATACACACATAACTGTCGCTCACATAAAAACACACTCACCCGCAAGCACGCACACAACATACAACATTTTAAAGCATTTTTAATTCACCCCAGCTGCCAGAGACGGTCATATTCCAGCTAATTGTACCCTATTCTTTATTACACTAGTAGTGAATAATGTAGCATTATTTACTATTAGTGTAATAAAAAATTGTCAAATAGAAAGTAGAGCCCCCAACTGACGTTCATAAGCACAAGCTGCCTAAGTGTTCCTAGCACTGATTTTGCCACATCTGAGGCCAGGAATTGCAAAAGCAGTGCCAGGGGCCGCAGCTGCGACTGCTGGTGACCCCTAAATGACGTCCATGACGCATACATATAACAGTAAAACGATATACATACTAAATTGCATGCTACCCGATACAAAACACTCAATAAAAAGAATAGCATTTAGGTTGACTGATTGTATGCAGGCCACTGCAGTTTTGCGATTCTGTGTCCGGGACGTTTCCTGAATAATTATGACTTTGCCACATGAGCAGGCTAATGCATCCCCTATAAGGATTTATGTTAGACCTCATAAGGAACCGTTCAAATTCTGGTCTGTCTACTCAACCTTTCATCCTCCCTAAGTCGATAAAATGAGGATCAGTTTGGGTACTGCATAACAAACATCTTTCAGTGCCAGGATACTAGTCTAAGCGGTGAACATGGGCTTTATGAATATACGTTATCCTACACATCGTAAACTTCTCCCAAAAGGGTTCCAGAGAGTTGTAAACGCAGGGGTGTGAGAACAGTTGCGAGTCAAAAAAGTGGTGGCTGGAACATAAAATTGTACAGTGTTTGCTAGGGGTTATAAAGGACTTCAGCATATAATGGTAGGCAAATTTTGTATTTAGTTGTTACAATGCATTGTATGAGTTTTACAGAGGAGTATAGTCCAAAAACATATTAAGTAGACAATGGTGCCTCAGCTAGTGGACATAACGGAGCCGATGAAATAGGTTAGAGGTTAGCAAGTGAGACAGGATATATTACTGTGAAAAGAACATGACCTGGAGTAGCAATAATGAGAGTAGTAATACAACCTCACTGGAAATAAGTAGAAAGAGTAAAGCCGCAGTTTGCATGATGCAGCTGCAGGATTTAAGCATAATAAAGAACTGGATTGCAAATTAACACAGAATAAGTAAAGTGCCTGTGCTGGCTTTGAAAGGAGGTCGCCCACTCATATCTTATGGATCTAGGGCAGTGCCACGTGTCGGCAAACAGTGAGTAGGAATTGGATATCTGCCCCAGTAGACTCCGTTACAGTAGTCCTCTTCTATATGAATGTCGGTGCTCAGAGTATAGGTTTCTTCGAATTTTAGCTGCCACTAACTTCCAGAGGTTGGATTTCCTATTTTTTTCCTACTGTTTGGCAGTGACGATTCATGAACCTATAAATAGGTAAATAGTAGTAATTACCAGGGGCAGCTCCTTCGCAATGGCGAAGAAGCGCCACCCCCTGGTTAAGCCAGGAGCTGAAAAATAAAACAATATGTCATTATGTTTTATTTTTCAGCTCCTGGCTCAGCCAGAGACATATGAAGGGAGGTGCAAGGCTGGGCCATGGAAGGGGATAGGGGGAGTGGAGTCTGTGCACATCGAAGTGCGCATGTGTGTTGGGCCAGCAGTCTCAGGCTGGCCAAACACACATGCGCACTTAGGTTTCGTGCTACACAGCCGGGTTGCAGAAACTGCACAGGCTCCAGTTCACTGTCTGAGCAGCAGAACAAGCCGCTCAGACAAATCCTGGCGCTGCGCTCATGCTACGTCCAGCGGCGGCTTCTCCGTTAGGGCAGAGGAGCATCACCCCCCGCCAGCAGCATCTGCTGCAAATCTTTTAACAAACAAAATTATAATAAACCAGGTTTATTATTGTTTCGTTTGTTAAAGGGGCGAGGCATTGGGGATGACGAGGATATGAGGGGAGTGCACTGTGCACTCCCCTCAATGTCGCATGTATGTTTGGCTGGCCGTCTCAGGTCGGCCAAACACACATGCGCAGGAGGCTCTCTCCAGCCCAGCAACACAGTTGTCAGGATGGAGAGAGCAGGCACAGGCTCCCAGTCTGCCTGGGAGTGCCTTGGCTGGGCGCTCCCAGCCAATCCTGATGCTGCTCTGATCAGTGTCATGATTGGCCATAGGGCAGGCTCAGAGCCTGTGCCTGCCTGCAGCAGAGGAGACAGCGGAGTGCTGCGGCCGCATGCAGGTACGTTTTCAAACATTTTTTAAATTAAAGTTTACCCCCGCACGCCGCACCTGGCCCGCCCCGCATGAGGGCAGCGAGCCGCCACTGGCTAGGTCATGCTAGAGCCCCTGACATTCAGATAGAATGTAAAATTTAGACAGCCAACAGCAAGTGTTCCTCAAGTAGAAGGGTCATTAGAAGTGATCTGAAGCTTTGAAAAAACAGGGTGTTTTTTATGTGGCAGTGGGATCGCGTTCCATACTATCGGGTTGTTGCAGGAGAAGAATCAGCACAGTGTGGATTTCGGGAGAGATGAGAACCAACAGAAACAATGAACACTAACTTACGGAGTAAATGGCAGCTTTAATAGAACAGGTCTGGCATCACATAAAATTCATTAAATCAAACTCATCCTCGGCAAAAGTCATATAAAACTATAATCCTAACTAATATGTGTAAAATCCTAATCACCCCCACCCCTATTAAAGCCTCCATAGTCGCCCCTTCATTGCCCCAACCTATGATCCAAATCCTGCCCCAATGATCCCACCACAAAACTCACTTCCCTGTTCCCTTCATCACAGGCAACTGTATGCTCCTCAACCATATCCCAGACCTCCCTGCTCTGTGTTACCCTCACCCCATTTGAGCCATCCAATGGAAGATTGTCTTGTTGCTAGCAGCAGCTGCAACAAATGTCAAGGGGGACGTGGGGGAAGACGAGGACGGGGAAAAAAAAAAACATTTTTTTTTTTTACAAATTTCCTTTTTCACCATTCCCATCAACTCCTGATGCCTTGCTCCTCTTCTGGTATCCCAGCATTCACTAGGACACCAGCACAGGCTCCCCAGCAATCCTGGCGCTGCTTTCATCCAAAACCCAGCATGAAAGCAGCATCAGGATTTGTCTGAGCAGCAGTGACTGCCGCTTAGACACTGCCCTGGGGTCTGTGCAGTTTCTCCAGCCGAAACCTAAGTGCGTATGTGTGTTTGACAGTCCTGAGATGGCTGGCCAAACACATGCACACTTAGGTGCACTCTCTCCTCATCCTCATCCCCCCTCTCACCTACCATGGCCCAGCCCCGCCCTTCCCTGTACTGCTGGCTGAGCCAACCGATGGAAAATAAAACAGTGCAACTATTGTTTTATTTTTCATCCCCTGGCTCATGGCCAGGGGGGCCCGCTGCCCCTGCTTGTTGTCCCCACCAACCAAGAAAACCCTCAAGGAGTTTTCCTGCTCCACCCTAATGAAAATTCTTACCTTAAACACAATACTAAAAAACCCACTTCAAGTCCACAAATGTTCACCGAAAGCCCCAGCAACTACCAAATGTGCCGCCAATAAATAGTATCCATTCCCTAAAACACAAAGATATACCCCATCTTGCCTGAACAATAACTTCTGTTTGTAATAAGTCAGTATGTTTCAAAACTGAAATACCCATGCTTTTGCAAAAAGTTCTTATTTCTCTATTTACGTTTTTCCTCTTTCTCAATATCCTGTACATTCCTTGCACCCCTCCATACACATCTTTGTACCAACTCAGTCCATATGACATGAGTACATAACTAACCTTCCTGAATCAGAGACAGATCCCTCTTCATGCTTTTCAACAGGCCAGTACCAGCCAAACTAACTGAAGCGTTTTCACCTACATGCATGATCAGTAAATCAGGACATGCGTAGCCAGTCACCCTTATAGGTAAAAACACAACAACTTCCCCAGAGCATCCCACTTTTAACCCATCATCAAACCATTATCTGAGCCTCATCCAGACCCAGTTGTTTTCCTAAGCATCTCTTTTCCACCTGCTTCGCTGCCCAACAAACAAAGGAATGCTCCACAGTCCACACTGTTGGAACACCACTGGCGGGCCCAGCAACACAACCTAGAAAAGAAACAATAATTATTAATCTTTCCCACAAAACTATAATATATAAGAGCGAACATAATGCTTAAAACGATTTGATCTCAATCTGTCCAAAGACTGTACTTGCATGTCCGACAAACCTCATACTCTGGCTTCCTTAGCTGCACCAATTCGAAATTAATGTGTGACATAAGCCTGCACCTCCAACATAGATAGCGTTTTCCTCAAAACCTGAAAGTACGTCAAGCAGGATTGTCTTCATGTGCAAAGAGCCACTGTCCCAAACTTCCAAAACGTACACATTTCTACCAAGTTTGTATCGGACAAACTTCCTTTAGCAAAATCACTTCCTGCCCCTTACCCAACTGATCAGTCTTAGATGGTACCAGCCAGATCTTCACATCAACTTCTGAAGCCGTAACCTGAGATCTTGACAGACTCTTATTCCCGGACCCTCCCACCAAAGCCTAAATTCTGAAAGTGCTGTGAAAAAGCCACACCGTGCATAAGGAATCAATACTGTTTCCCTCTCCAAAAAACAAACAGCATACAATTGCCTGATAATATACAATAGCAACTTACCTGAGATGGGGCAATTCCTGTTCATTCGCACTCCACCCTCCCTTGCCATCCAGCTACTACCCTCCTACACACATCCCCTTCCATAGATTGTAGCCCTAACACACTTACCATCGAATTAAATTCCTGCCATGTTACCTGCAAAGGTAACAGCCTAAAAGACCAACACAATCTGACCCATGAGGAAAGGAACATTATCTTCTGGTCTGAAAGAAAAAACAGAATGCAATGGCCCCCTCCTCCTTTCCCCTGAAACCAAAAATGTGTTTGATGCTTGCTTAAATGCTCTCTTCGTAGTACTGGCAACAGACATCTCAATCAGGTTACGCACTCTCATTCTCCCAGCTCCCAGAGTTCTAAAAGGCATCCTGGTCTTTACCGCATCCGCTTGATAGGAACCTTCGGGCATCATGCTAACTCTCACTCCTCTCCTTCTGACCTTTTCTTCGCTTCTACCTCTCTAAGTAAAAGCTTAAATACATCAACAAACTCTTGTTTCCAAATTTTCTCTTTTGTTGCTTGTGTCAAATGCACCCCAGTGGCACAGACACACCCATATAGGGTAACATTTTATCCTTTACACTGCCACTCTTATTAATTTCACATTCATTTTTCTTGTTCTGCTTACCTGTAGAAGTATTAGAACTAACTCCTTGTAGCCTCCGCACCAACATTAGAACCCACCCCATCATTTTTTTCTATTTCTTTGTCTTTACCTTCTGGGCTGATCTCAGCCACCGCACAATCCCCAACACCAACTGATGCCAAGTGCAAAACCTGTTTTTCCCCGGGATTCTTAGCTTTATGTATTGCCTTCATTGTTTTACTTGCCCTCAAGTGTCTTTTTCACAATGGGTTGCCGATAGCCTTCTAACGCTGAACCCCAGTGTTCTCCTTTGCCATCTTGCTCTGGGTGCAATACACCAAGCCTCCTACCTCTGTTAGAATCACTACCCCTGACAGACTTATTCGTACACACACCCTGCCTCACATCAGTTTCCTCCAGAAATTCACCTTTCTCCAAAGATAAATCCCCTTCATAATCCAACCATTCCTCTTCCAAACTCAGCAATTCCTTATAACCCCCACCCGCACTTGTACTTGTCACTTTCCCATCATCCACCACACCATCACCCATCCGTAGAGTAGAATTGGTCTTCCTTGATGTCACAATATCCTCTCCAGGCCCATCCCTCTCTTCAGGCCTATGTCCCAAAGTCGCCTTAGTCTTTACAGGGACCTGAAACTTTATGCGTACTGGTTGAACTGTGCGGGATGAAGTCATTCTTCCCAAGCTGCCTAACTTGGGCATCATGACCGACCCAGGGGTCCCTTCAGTCGCCGAAGACTGTGCTGACTCCTCAGCCTTTGTAGCTGGCATCATTCTAGGAACAGTGCCCATTCATCATCCTGACTCAATACACCACTTCCCAGTGAGACCTCCCTATCCTTCCCACCATTCAACTTTATGTAACAGCAGATTCCAAGGTTTAACATCAGGTAACATCAGGTAAACTTGAAATTTGATGTCAATTCTGCCCAGGCAATGTTATATCACACTTCTCCCCATCCAAATCCAATATTACTATCGGATCTGGCAAATCTGCACTGCGTGACACCATAGTTGGCACTTTGGATGATCTTTACTCTAATCCCTGAGGAATAGCGTCATGCGTCAGCAGCACTTCTGCCCCTCGTCGCACATCGACTGCCACCATACCTCCCACATGCGTGTCTCTGCCAAGCTCTTCCACACACTCCCTTAAAGAAAGGCTGCGCCTACATGACAGCCTCCTGTCTCCACGTTTCTTAGCTTGCAGCGGCGGGAACTTCATAGGAGCCATGGGCTCCCCCTCTGGTTGTTCTTCAGGTAAATCCCTTGTGCGCCTCCCATGCAGACTCTTCTTTCTATATTTAAGGAACTGACGCCGCAGAGGATAACAAGCAACAATTGCACTTTTCAGTTAAGTGCAATAGAGAAAATGAAGAGGATCCAGCTGGAACGCTGTCTGCCATCTATTACTGAGCTGGAACTAGGATGCGGCTAACCAATATGCGCAATTTGTTTGGTGTAATTTTCCAACACAATTCAGTAGTTCCCACACGTTGTCTGCTTTCAGTTCACAGCAGAAATGAACGAGTGGCGAAGGGACTTTCATATTTTCACTTCCAGTTGGGCACAAATAAGGACTGATTTAAAAGGCCATCAGTTCTTTTTTTGTTCAAGTATCATCCAGGCTGGGAGTAATCTAGGGCCTAACACCTATGTGCTAGTGCAATGGAAGTAAACAAAGGCACACAGCTCACTGTCACTTCACAAGTACTTTAGAGAAACTATAAGCTGGAGGCAGGTTTTTGACCCCCCATGTAAGAGATGTGCATGTACTCTAAGAATGTTAAGCATATGTGTATGAGTAATTACATAACATATTAAATACTATTTAATTTAATTATTTTATAGCGCTACTCATCCCAGTGTAGGATGTGCTTTACATCACACACGCACACATGAAATAAAATATGCAAGTCTGTAAATCAATGTACAGGAATCTTACATAAAACCATGAGGATTTTAAGGTTCAGGAGGCACATGTCTTCCAGATTTGTAAACATTATATGTAAAGACTGCATGGTCAGGAGAAACACAAAGTCAGGATTTAAAACATTAATAAGGCGGATGGGGCAGTCTGTACTAGCAAGGCTTTATTATTACCTAAATGGACCCTTCTGTGCAAACTTGGAATAATAACAGATTGAAAAAAAAACCATAAAGATTTAAACCCATGACTTGTAGTTTCCTTGCAGTTCTTTGATACTGATTCTTAGCTCACTGTGATCTGTTATTTTCTATATAAAATACCAATCCGTGATCTGCATGTTACACAATGTACTTTGCAGCAGGCACATTAAAATTCAATGCTACTTTGTGAATGGACAAAACACAGAACTGTCCAACAAGTGCATTAACCATCAGAGTTATCTTACTATTATGATAATCTGAAAATTGCTGAGCACACAAAGATGTCTACAGCAGGTGCCTTAGCCCCATAACATATTCCCCTTAAGATATTTAGAAAGCAGCCTCTTTATGAAGAATTGAGTAAGCCAGAACAGATTTATTGTCACATTTTTCTAGGTTGCCATTTTATTTGAGGCAGATTTTAAAAAACAAAGGCACAACTTGACTGTTTTTCTTTTCATGACTTCGACTTCCGTAAATCTGCTCTTTTCCTGTGCCACACATTGGCCCCTAATTTATGGAATCATTGGGTATTTGTTTTCCAATTCAAGCACAGGGTCAGTGCAATAAAAAGGCAGTTGAAATGGCTGGGTCAAAAGGGATCCGTCATACGGTAGACAGAACAGTGGGTCTTGATAAGGACAGCATGAGTGTGGTTTGAATGCCAAGTAAAGAAATGATTTGACCTGTCATCCACCATGTGATCAGTATAGAAACAAAAAACGGTGGTAAATGCTAAATGTCCGCACATCCGTAATTAAGATGGATGACTAGTAAGTCCAAGTTACTGCGATTTCTTTGGGTGCCGATCTGGTGTGATACCCAACCACCACAGGTGTCCAGTGCACTGATCAAAACTAAGTTTGAACTGTGCTGGAAAGTTCATTGAGGAAAAATACCACGGCACTCCAGAAGGCAGTCCGAGCAGTACAACCAAATAGGAAAGAGAGTCTAAAGTTCAAACGAGGTTGTTTTTCCAATTAGTGACCTTTATTCCTGGTAAGCAAGTACATTGCACAAACAGCCAACATGTGTTTCGTCCAAAGGACGTTTTCAAGGCGCAAATAATGGGTAAAAATGGTTCACATGTGCGAGGCTGAGCAGTCATGTAGTCCACCGGTAACCAGTGGCGATCCAGGTAAAGAATTCCGGATAGTTGTAGCGTAGTGGCCGAGAATAGTGTTGTTATGGCATCAGATAAATCAGATTGGGTGTTGTAGGAGGGGGCCGTGATAAGCCAGTCGCAGACCGTATCGTAGAGTCGGTCCGTAAGGTCGGACGTTCGGGAAGTTTGTGATCGTTGGCAGGTGTCCACATCTCTCTGTCCTTCGCGATGACAGTTATACCCAACCCTCCTTGTGCCTTCCAACAGTGGGCTTCCTTCCTTTCCTTCCTTTCCTCTAGTTTCTGGGTTTCATTCATGTGGCATCGTAGCCTAGCGGGGGTACTGTAGTCTCAGCCTCATCATCACCTAATTCAAGCTGCGGGAGCAGGCAGGCTGCACCCCTTCTCTCCTGGCACAACTTCAAGCAAATAGGTCAGAGCTTCAGCAGCAGTTTTCTGGCTTTTCAAACAGGGCCATTACGCACTATAATA
The DNA here is from genome assembly GCF_031143425.1 of Pleurodeles waltl. Classification (NCBI taxonomy): domain Eukaryota; kingdom Metazoa; phylum Chordata; class Amphibia; order Caudata; family Salamandridae; genus Pleurodeles; species Pleurodeles waltl. The sequence continues at coordinate 1,930,358,379 of NC_090440.1, forward strand.
TATTGACGACCCTGCAGAAAGACACCACTGTGGGGCTCTGACAATAATGGCATTCCATTGTGCCTTAAAGTAACTACTTGTATCATTATTGTGTGTGAGCCTGCTTACTCATAGTTGAGGGTGGGGGCTGACCTGGGAAAGGTTTGGAGGCAGGCAGTCATAAAGAAAGAGAAAGCAGCCAGCTGAACGGAGGGGAACAAAAAGCAAGTCATGTGTGCGCTTTGGATACAATCAGAGGCATTAACGGAGGTGCCACCCCACCTTAACAAAACTCTCACACAGGGCCTAGTCCAGCCCAAAAATAAGTCACCCACCACTTGGGTTTTTCTCCTGCACAAGTAGGAAAAATGTCACCCATTTGTGCAGGAAATAGCCCAATCTGGTAACACTGCCTCCCCCATGAGCCCCATCAGCAACTAAATTGTCCCAAGGTTCCAATCAAGAGCCCACCCACCAATCATGGTCCTGTTTCCTTATCAGCCGTTCCACTCTCCCGACAAGCCCGGGGGGAGACACATATTTCATTTTTGTATGATATATCACAATCTTTTAATATTTCACAAATAACAACCTATATTTTATATTAAAAGAGGGTATACATCACCTGCTTTTCCTTCTTTTTTATAATCCTACAAAAATTCCAAAGACACCAGTTATATTACATTCACAATATATCATAGTCTCTGTAGAGAAACATGCTTTTTGCAGGTTACCCCCCTTTTCCCCCCATTTGGACTATTAGCTGATGTTTTTTGACTTTAAGAGTGCCCTGAGGCCTGATAACCAGACCTCAGAGTCAGTGTTCCGACCCGTTACCAAAGATATGCCGAATTGGCTATACCCAATTGGCAAGTACTGACTTACTTATAAGTCCCTAGTATGTGATACCCAGGGTACCAAGGGCATGTAAGGCAGAGGGTCCACCCAGGGCTGCAGCACTGATTGTGCCACCCTGTGTGTGACTAAGTACAAACATGGCACCCAGTCTGCAACTGCAGACTGGAAAGGCAGTGCCACACTCCAAGTTCAAATTTGCCATTGCCATTAGTGACAAAGTCCCTGAAGTCCCTTAATAATATATATATATATATATATATATATATATATATATATATATATACGCCTCCCCTAAGGAAGGCCTATAGAGCCCTATGGCAGGGAGCTGTATATTATTAAGCAAGACATATAGGGCCAGATGTAGCAATGTCAGAATTTGCAATTCTGAAATTGCGAGTCGGTGCGACTCGCAATTTCCAAATCGCAATTCCTGATGCAGAACGGTGTCTCAGACACCGTCTGCAAATCGCTATGGGATCGCAAAGACCAACCTCATTAATATTAATGAGGTGGGTCGCATTTTGCGACCCCATAGCGAGTCCCTGCACTCACAGGGATGGTGGCCTGCTGAAGACAGTAGACCTCCATGTTTGTGACTGCTTTTTAAATAAAGCAGTTTTTTATTTTTTTTATTTTGCAGCCCGTTTTCCTTAAAGGAAAATGAGTTGCAAAATAAAAAAAATAACGAAACCATTTGGTTTCGTTTTTTCAGAGTAGGCAGTGGTCCATTGGACCACTGCCTGCTCTGAAAAAACATTTTGGGCAACATTCACAAAGGGGAAGTGGTCCCATGGGGACCCCTTCCCTTTTGCGAATGGGTTACCACCAGTGTGACACTGGTGGTAACTGCGAATTGCTTTGCGACCGCATTTGCGGTCACAAAGCAATTTAGCATTGCGATGCGAGTCGCAAATAGGAAGGGGACACCCCTTCCTATTTGCGAGTCACATTCATAATTTGCGAGTCGGTACCGACTCGCAAATTGTGAATGAGCATCGCGATTAGCATTTTGCATGGCTCAAACTGCGATTTTCACAGTTTGCACCATGCAAAATGCTTCCTACATCTGGCCCATAGTTTCATATATGTCCTAGCAGTGAAATCCCTAAAGTTGTTGTTTTGGTAAGGAAAGTTAGTAGCCTCATTGGCTAACACAGGGTTATTGGCTGGCACCCCAGTCTGGCCATCTTCTGCCTGGGACTACTTAACTAGGTACTGTAAAGTATCAAATCAGTCATGGCATTAAATTCAACTTGATGGTCTAAATTAATGTCACTTTTAAAGTTAGGCAAGTTTTAGAAAGTTTCCGCTCTGTGAAGCAGCTGGTCCAGTGGCCTCACACAGGTCCTGGCCAACAGACAGCTTTCTGCTGTCCTGGGGAGACATGTGAATGACCCTCATGATTAAGAACAAAGGTAGCTGCCACAAGGACAAGATGTTATCTTCCCCACTCAGGAAGCCACTCAGGGTGTTAGCCCAAAAGGCAAACTTCAAAGGGGAAGCCGTCTTTGAAGGGCAGGCGGTAATAATACTCCCAAAAGACTGTCTTTTGTTCACATAGACTAGCAGGAGACAGGACCAGAGAAAGGAAAACTGTTCACAAACTGGTTTTCCCGTTGGTGTGTAGCCATTAGGTAGCCATACCTATAGGGTGGGCTACCAACCTCCTCACAGTCGAGGAAAGGTTCCAACATCTTGAGTGTGGCAAGAATACTGCACTCTGGGATTGGCAAATGCCACACATCACCTGAACTTTGTCACCAAAGAAGAGGGGACCTACTAGCCCATTGGCTAGAAGCCTAAGTGTTCCCTTGGGGCTCTTTCCCAGGATCTGATGGGCACCCCAGGCAGCCTGGATACGTTGGATTTGGAGGAAGAATCGAAGGAGGAACATACTGCTGTCATGGAAAGTGCATGAACAGAGGTTGCATCCTTGAGCATCTTTTCATCCTGTATCCTCAGCATCAGGACCACTTCATTGAAGTCTATGGCGGTTGTCCTGTAAAGTTTGGAACTGGACTTAAAAATGCTATGGTGGCCAGGTAACTGGCCATAGTATCCTTACTGGCCTCCTAGACCTCTGCCTTGTCAGAAATGGTCATCCAACTCGGTCAGAGTTGCTGAACAAACTCTTTAAAAACGTTTCAAAAGTTTACTAACTTTTTGTTGACCAGTGCTTGTTTGCCACTGCATTAAAAGCTTTTAAATGCTTTAAAAGTTCATATCTTCAGAACCCTCCAGAGGATTTTGATGTGCAAGGCTCTAAAAATTCATAGAAATATGCTCCAGATTTATATATTGTCTCTTTCTTGTTGTATGACTTTATTTTGTTGCTTGGAACTGTTAAATACTTTACACTAAGGCGGTCATTCTGACCTTGGCGGACACCGGAGGCCGCCCGCCAAGGTACCACCGTCAGAACACCGCACCGCGGTCAAAAGACCGCGGCGGTGATTCTGACATTTGCCCTGGGCTGGCGGGCGGCCGCCAAAAGGCCGCCCGCCAGCCCAGGGCAAATCAACCTTCCCACTAGGATGCCGGCTCAGAATTGAGCCGGCGGAGTGGGAAGGTGCGACGGGTGCAGTTGCACCCGTCGCGTATTTCAGTGTCTGCTGGGCAGACACTGAAATACTTTTTGGGGCCCTCTTACGGGGGCCCCTGCCGTGCCCATGCCATTGGCATGGGCACGGCAGGGGCCCCCAGGGGCCCCGCGGCACCCCCTACCGCCATCCTGTTCATGGCGGGAGAGCCGCCATGAACAGGATGGCGGTAGGGGGTGTCTGAATCCCCATGGCGGCGGAGCGCGCTCCGCCGCCATGGAGGATTCAGACGGGCAGCGGAAAGTCGGCGGTAGCCCGCTGGCTTTCCGCTTCTGGCCGCGGCTGTACCGCCGTGGTCAGAATGCCCGGCGGAGCACCGCCAGCCTGTTGGGCGGTGCTACCGCCGACCTCCGCCCTGGCGGTAATTACCGCCAGGGTGAGAATGAGGCCCTAAGTTCCTTAGTTAAGCCTTGCTGCTCAAAGCCACAGCTTGCCAGGGTTGAGCTAAAGGTGATACAAACCAGCCTGACTGAACACAAGACAGTTTTTGTGAGTGTATTCTATGATAAGGTCCCAGAGCCATATAATATAAACACCCAAATCCTTACAGTCTCCATTTGGTCTTTTTGATTCAAGATTGCATCCGTCTGCACTTCCCAGTGCTAATAAATACATAAATGAATGCAAATTAAACGCTGCATGTTAATACCAGTTCTCTGCACCCTTTGATATATAAATTCAGCTTTGGTATTGTATTGAGAAACACTTCTCATATTCTAAGACAATCCACAGGAGAATTTTCAAATGTGTATTTACATATTGAAATACAAATTGAAATCTTAATGATTGACTTTGTGCTAAGTAATAAGACTATATAGGTTGGCATCCAACAGCAAACTATCTTTCCAATTACTGACAAATTAAAAGAAAAGAAGAGAGAAAAGAGAAAAGAGAAAAAGAAAAAGAAAAAAATGCAAAAATGCCTAAACTCACCCCCCACAAAAAACAAGAATACATTAGCTAATAATAAATAGTTCCATACATTTTCAAATATGAGATAATGCCTTTCACAAAATGCACGTCAATAATGGCGTCTCCCACTTGTACTGCAAAGAGCTCCTCGTATGAATAAAATGCCCTCTGCAGAAAAAAGTAAAAACACCTAAATTCATCTGAGCCGATATAAACCACAGCATGAAAAGTAAACAGACTCAAAAACACACCCACACCAGATGGGGGTGAGCGAGACTAAGGTCCATCAGCTAATCAATACCAAACAAATAATCACAGCTGTGAATCCTATTCCTCTGTTCACTAGCCAAAATCCATAAACAGCAGAAAAACGAAAGAAACTGAAATGAAATGACTAAAACTAAAGACACATTACAAAAATACGGTGTCCCTGGTAAAATTTATGGATCCCCTGTAATGCTCACCTTGACCTCAGAGTTGTGGTTCACTAGGCCTTCTCCTAGTAACTGCTCAAAGGCTCGAAAAGAGAGTGCCTGGAGAGGCTGCCAATTTAAAGCAGGAGCTGACTAAAGAAACGGGTATCAGCAACATGCCTCACCCAGAAATGACTAATTACCATAATCAAAAGACTTTCACCAAGCTGTCCAAACATGCCTCAGAGTTAACCCCTTTGGTGCGGGCCATTGGCTGAAACGGGGGGATGGGGAAGGTGGGGGGTGCTTTCTTCCGCTCCCGGGGGGTGTGGGAGGGGGGGGGCTCGAGAACTGCCTCCCCAAGTTTCAGGGAGGCCTTGGTTGAAAGGGGAGTCACAGTCATGAAACCACTAGATGATGACCAGGTATGTTTGTTTGGGGGGGCGGCAGGGGGGAGGGTTTTAGCCCTTGTGGGAATGGTCCTATCTTCTCCCCCCAAGGCAATCATGCCCCCAGGGGAACTTACATTTAATAAAAATATGATATTGACAGGCGGTCAGTCATCCTTGTAAACAGGCAGACCTCCTTGGGCCGCAACATTTTTTAAAATTAGTGGTTCCCTAGTGAAACCATATATTTAAAAATGAAAAAAATAAGAAAGGTAGGGGATAGACCATCATCATATGGGTCGACCCCCTTCGGGCCAGTATATATATATTTTTAAATGGGTGTTTTCCCCTGGGGGGAGGCAAATAGTGACCCCCCCAGGAGAAAACTCACAATTCTAAAAAAAACATATACATATTCTGCCTATGCCAGTCTACTATCTGCAGATTGTGCAGCAGATGGTAGATTTATGTAGCATATGCAGTACATATGTGTTCACACGCAGTGAAATGGACTGTGCAGAGGCTGACTGGCCATCCTTCTGCATTTGATTACTAAACTGGTACTAATGAGGTGAAATGTTTAGCCAGACGTATTACAATGTTTACAAATCAAAAAGATAATGAAATAATACTATAGCAAAACGTGCAACATTTTGACGCTTAACCCTGTCTCATAATTTGTTGCTCTTAAGCATAATTCTAGTGACCTTAGTGATAGCAATGTGAGCTTTCACAAGGGGTACTCCTACGCACAAAATTGCAGGGGCTACTGTGTGAATGAGTGCATCTTGAGATCAAAGGTAACTTTGTAGCTTAAGGAACTTACTTTTATACTGACAATGGCCCAGCATATCCTCCAATAATAAAGTTTTGCATAAGACATGACAAAAGTATACTGTAGAATTGGGTATGTGGCAAGGTGAACTAATACTCGGTCTTTTTTAGTCTTTTTTAGTGCCTTTGGAGAATCTGCAGATTCACAAAAAATTTGTTTTTTTGTTAATTTACTGTTGCAAGCATCTCACAGATGCACACACCCACCGACTGGCTCAGAATAATACTTCTGCCTTCTATGTAGGATAGAGTTTTAGAAGGAAGGTTTTAGCCAGTCAGCGGATACCGTGTCTTGGTGGATGATAGTGCCCAGACCCTATCTCGGGGTATGGAGGACAGGTCTGAGGCAGGATCAGAGACGACATGTGAGTTAGAGGAAAATGAAACAGATTCTGGACGTGATTTTTCAGTCAGTGGCGATCCATCCGACAACTCATCTTCCAGTGATTCTGAAGGACAAGATGATGGCAGTTGTGCTGTCCCTTCACAAGCACAGTCTATGCAGCAGAGTGAACATAACATGTTAGATCAACCCAGAAAGCAGGCAGGTGTAGCAGCAAGCACAGATGGAGTGCTCTGTTGGTAGTCCCCAAATTCCGCCTTTCACTGGTAACGCTGGATGTAAAGTTGATACAGCCAGTTTTATGCCAATTGCCTACGTCCATCTCTTTTTGGATGTTGGCTTCCTTGAGCAAATTGTGCAACAAACACATTTGTATGCCAAACAATTTCTGAGAGAGCATGGAGACATCCTAGGGCCTCATTCTAGGGCACACCAGTGGACTCCCACTTCAGTTGAGGAGTTAAAGATATTTTTGGGCCTTACGCTGAAAATTGGGTTTGTGCACAAGCCATGTTTGCAGTCCTACTAGTCTACTTTTACATTTGGTAACCCCCATCTTCGCACCATACATGACCAGAGATTGTTTTTTGCTATTGCAGTGTGTGCTGCATTTCAATTACAATTCTGTTGCATGGCCTTTGGGACTATCCAGACCATAACAGCTTGTTTAAAATTTGGCCTGTTGTGGAACATTTGTCGGCCAGGTTTCCAGAAATGTATACTCCTGGAAAGAATATAGCCATTGATGAGCCTTTGATCCTGTACAAATGGTGGCTGCTGTTCAGGCAGTATATTGCAAGCAAAAAGCTCGCTATGACATCAAGTTGTACATGCTGTGTGCTAGCCCTACTGGCTGTGTGTACAGCTTGAGAGTGTATACAAGGAAGGACTCCACTCTGAACCCTGTTGGTTATCCTCCCAAGCTAGGAGTCATAGGAAAGATTGTATGAGTGTTTCTCCAGCCACTCCTTCACAAAGGTTATAATCTCTATGTGGACAATTTCTATACAGGAGTTGAAATGTACAAAGCTGGCACTGTGGCATGCAGTACAGTTCTTATGCACCGCAAAGGATTCTCAAAGGACCTTCTTTGTAAGAAGTTCCAGAAATCCCAGAGCAGTCAAGTTCTCTGATAGGCGTGATATATACATGGTCACTGAAATTCATGATGAGAGCTCTTCCCCATCACAGTTTGGGGTCAGATGGCCAAAGTTCACAAGTCCACCTATATACTTAATTACAACATGTACATAGGCAGAGTGAATAAGAACAACCAAGTTCTTCAGCCATACAATGCGAGTCATAAAACGTGCACTTGGTATAAGAAACTCTTTACCCACCTGATCCAGATGGCAACATATACAATGCATATATTGTTTATCATCGGACCGCCACAGGAAGGCTCATGTCTTTCTTTGACTTTCAGTTGACCGTCATTGAAAGTCTTACTGCTACAGAAGCAGCAGCCTTCACTTCATATGCTCTGGAGGATGTGGCAAGGATGCAGGATCAGTATTTTGCCGATTGCATTCTTGAAACAGCTAAAAAGACTCAACCATGTTGTCATTGTAGTGTCTGCTCTAAGCAAGGTAAGAGGCAGGAGAGACAGGTTTAGTGTCCCCACTGCCCATCTCAGCCAGCCCTGTGTTTTCCTACTTGCTTTATGTTGTACGATACAAAAGTGAATTGTTGGGAAATTGACAGAGGTGGAGATGACATAAGGTAAACCTTTCAATGGCAGTGCATGGATACCTACCTTCCTGGGGCCAGTACTTCACTGGCAAGCAGCCAAAGATTTTCTGTTCCTCCACTTGAGGAAATCATGGACTTGCTTATGGCCTGCTCAACACCTTTCTCAGCCGTCAAAACGTTGTAGGTGTTCCGTTAGCTGATTGACAAGTGCATTGTAGTCCACACACTGCACATAATGGTGGATGGAACATAAGCCACTTTATCACAGAGTACCCTGCATGGCAAAATTGTAAAGTGGTGACTAGATTTTTAATTGCTTTTTAGTGAACTTATATATACAACACAAAGGTCACCTTGATTGCTCACAAGAACCAGAGTAAGTGTAATAAGTCAAACAAGTGTCCAATGGGACTCATTAACCAACACTTGTACTTGCTTTGAAAGTGTGCAAACTCAATTAGCAATTTGTATCATAATCAATTTTATTGAATTAGGATACAGAACACAATTTCTTGCATGAGGAATATTTTCACAATTTAAAAATCAGGACAATATATTCAGTATGTATCAAAATTAGTGCAGATGATCCAGTGCTCAGATAGTGAACTAATATGTATACAAGAACATAGAACAACATAGAACATAGAACAAGACAGTGAACAGATTCCAAGGTTGTATATGATTTTATATCAAGCAAACATAAGTATAGATCCTGTCTGTTCATACATGGTATCTCCTGGTGATCCATCATATGCTTGAAAGCAACTTAGGGAGGGGATGTCAATGATTCCACCTGTACTTAGTACTTAGCCACACACATACACATACACAACCCCCCCGTCGGAGCACCCAACTTACCTGTTGTCAAGGGGTCCTCCAGCAGGAGATGGGACGGGGCGCTGTTGCCAGCAGCAGTGTCCGCCAGCAGAACACCGCCAGGCCGTATCATGGGTCATGATACAGCCTGCGGCGGTCTACTGGTGTGGAGCTGCTGCTGGCAGCAGCGCCACCTTACTGCTACCCGCCGGCATGGCCACAGCTGGATTTCCCCCAACCTTCTGGCGGAAATCTGGCTGTGGTCATAACAGGGCAGATGGCTGGTAGCCACGACGACGGTCTTCTGGCAGCCGTCGCTCAGCAGTAGGCGTTTTTTACCACCGGGGTCGTAATGTGCCCCATTGTGTCCTGTACCCTTTTTCAATAACATTGGTTATAAAAGAAGTTACTAATTGAGTTTTCACACTTTCATAGCAAACTTAGAAGAGTTGGTAAATAAGTCCCACAGGACATTTTATTGGCATATTACAAAGGTAGATATTCTCACTCAGTTTGAGGAATGTAGGCATTGGAGGCATTATCGGACACCCCCCACTTACATACACAAACTGGAAGGAGATGAATTTAGGACAGTGAGTGCACTGAAGGCATATGAAAGACATTTTTGATTGAGCTAGAAGAAGCTAGAGACAGAGGGCAGAGTAGCATCTTCCCCAGCCTCGTACCCGTTGGATGACTAGGCCACACACAGAGCTTTAAATCACGTCTTTATTCCTCTACATGTACCTTTGAATACCAGTATTCTAAAGCAAGCTTTCATACAACCCGTCCTCGAGGAGCCAGAAAGGTTCTGTTATAAATCATACAGGACACTACATCTCCCCCTCTGTTAAATGAAAAATTGCACATATTTTAGAAAATGATTAGACAGACATCTATATTTACATATACAGAAACATGTACAACTATATCTCTTCAACTAATCTTCTATGTGCTTTGATCTGTCGACCCGATTTGGTTACTGGAAGCTGTAAACTGTTGTCTTCAATGTGTGAAATTGCCAATGATGGTAAGGAATCAGCAGCAGTCACTAAGTTTGCACAATCAGTCTTTCTTTCACCATCTCGAGTCAAAGACGGATGAAACACAGGCCTGAAGAGAGAAGAGTCTCTGGTAAGGGCCTTTCCAGGTCTTTGGGCAGTCACCATACGTTCTTTTGTAAACACTACTTGAAAAGGTTCTGCTTTGTAAGGGGCCTCTTGTCTACAAAGACTTTCATTTTCGGTTTTTGAACCAAGTCCTTTGTACAAATTAGGTTTTCAATACTATCTCTCTCTCTCTGGTCCATTGGGGTATCTTGGTTGCCATTGCTCTCCTGAACATCAAACTTACAGGACTTTCACCTGTGGTCGAGTGAGTTGTCAAATGACAAGTTCATAAAGTAGAGTTCTGCACTGTTTTTAGATTGAGCTTCTCAAGAGTTGCACACTGCACTACTTTCTTTAGCATACTCATAAAACACTCAGCAAGTCCATTGGCCAACTTGATGCTTTATGTTCAGATGTTCCAGAAATTCTTCACATTCTTTGCTGTTAAAGGGTAGACCATTGTCAGACTTCACAATGGCTGGATAAATCCCAAATATGGCATCAAGTTTTTCGATTACTTGCTCACGTGTCGCGGATGAGGGATCTTCAACCAAAGGAAAGTGTGAATATTCACCTAGTATCACCATTAAATGATATTCATTGTCAAGTGGACCAAAGAAATCAATGGCTTTCTCTCCTAGGCATGTTTACGGAGTTCTGACATGTTCAAAGTATGCTGAGTAACTTTAGTTTATATTCAACTGGATATGTGACAAACCTTGAGTTCCCTTTCAACTCTTTCCTCTAGGTATGTAAACCAAACTCAGTCTTTGAGAGCTCTCTCTGTAGCACCAATACCACAATGTCCTTTGTGAGCCATTTTTATCACCTTTTGCCATAAACTGTTCAGAATCAGGATCCTTGATCCTTGCAGAATTACTCTTTCCTGAGTTATGGACAATTAATTTTTGGCATTTTTGTACTTTTGGTATTCACCATCATCACTGAGAGGTTGAATGCATTTGCTCCATGATTGATGTGTAATTATGGCTCTCTTTACAACCCTGGCGGTTGGTGCTAAAGTGGCGGTAATACTGCCAAAAGGCTGGTGGTAAAATACCACCAAATTATGACCATGGCGGAAACAGCTTAGACAGACAGCCACTTTAACACACTGACCGCCAGGGCAGAATCAACAGGCACCACGGCGGTAACTGCCTACAGCCAGGCGGAAGACAATGTTCCGCCCACTGTATTAAGACACAGGAAACCGCCACCTTTTCCGGGGCGGTACAAACTACATCAAAAGCCTGGCAGAAACAGATCTCAGAAGTCAAAGGACTCACATGTGGAGACACAGGGAAGAACCACAACGCCATGGAGCCCGAGCTGCACATATTTTCCCAATGTTGATTTACGTCCTACTCCACTACGAACACCAACCATCCTTCCACTATGCCCTGATGAAGGTGGCGCTTGTACTTCCAAACTTCAGATTTTGTTTGTCCACCGAAATGCGTGTCGGCTTTGAGGTTAATAAAGGATGACCTTGATGAATTCCAAGATTCTGGCCGTAATGAGCTTTAGGCCTTGATATTAAGGATTATCTTGATGAATCAGAACGTGTAGCCTGGATGAAAATTGAGGATTATGTTCATGAACTTTGATATTATGACAAATATACAAAGTTGATACTGGACAATATTTTTTTTTTTTTATTTTTGTATATTCTTTCTGATTACTCTTTATTCTGCGTAAATATATTTTTTGACCATTAGCTTTTCTATGTATTGGAAACTCATTATATGAAAAACTGTTGTTTATTTAAATTGGATTGTATTCAGATTAGGAGCCATATTATTATATCTATTATTATGAGCATGGCATACAAAGATTATTGTCTGTAGTTGTTTGCTTATATTGCTATCATTAATTTGTTTGTCCGGTGTTTCTAATTTTTATTTCCTTTTTTGTCTCTGTCTTATATGTCTGTCTCTCTGTGTTGCAGTTGAATTTGTTATTGTTCTCTATTGTAATTCAGATGATTTCGAGTTTCAGTTTTTGGTATGTGGGAGGAATTGTTTCTTTATATATGTATAGTTGTTATTTTTTCTAGATTTCTTAGTGTATATCAATAAAATTATTTTTCTGTTTAGAATATGTATTGATACTGGATTAATTCATATGTGAGATTCGGATGTGAGAGTGTGGTGTGTTTTACTCTTCTTGTAGTGCCCTTGATCACTCTCCAAATTAGATTAGGGACCCCTGTTTCAATGTCCTTTACAATTGTTTCTGTGTGTGACATATTGTGCATGGGTGGGTTGCCCTCTATGGTTTTTATTGCCCTGGCAGCCTTGCCTTGTGTGAGTTGTTATTTGGTGGGCTAGCTGATTGTCTCCAGTGTGCATGCTGTAGTGATAGGTGTCCATGCAGGGCTGTGAGTGGTCTCCATGCATTGGTATGGCATGCAAGGCTTGGCATTGGGATGAGTGGGTTGCGATGGTGGGGTGTGTGGGAAGTGGTGGAGTGAGGGTAAGGGTGGGGGTATGTGATGGCATGCAGGTAAGGGGGGGGTGATAGTAATAGCGAGTTGACTTACCAGAGTCCAGTCCTCCTCCTACTCCTGCCAGGCCCTCAGGATGCATGATTGCCAAGACTTGCTCCTCCCATGTTGTTAGTTGTGGGGGAGGAGGTGGGGGTCCACTGCAAGTCCTGTGTACTGTGAGCTGGTGTCTTGCTGCAATGGAACACACCTTCCCCCGTAGGTCGTTCCACCTCTTCCTAATGTCATCCCTTGTTCTGGGGTGCTGTCCCACGGCATTGACCCTGTCCACGATTCTCTGCCATAGCTCCATCTTCCTAGCAATGGATATCTGCTGCACCTGTGCTCCAAATAGCTGTGGCTCTACCCGGATGATTTCCTCCACCATGATCCTTAGCTCCTCCTCAGAGAATCTGGGGTGTCGTTGTGGTGCCATGGGTGAGGATGTGTAGGGTGATGTGTTGGGGTGTGTGATGTAAGGTGCGTGGGTGGTGTATAGGTGATGGTGGTATGTGGCTCTGGTTGTGTGAGTGCTCTTGCTGTCTCTCTCTGCTGGCAATTATTGGTATTCGTAAAGGGTTGTGGGTAATGTGGGTGTGTGTTTTATAGTGGTGTGGGTGTAGTGGGTGTATGGGTGTCAGGTGTGTGTAGTTTGAATTGTCCAATGTGGTGCTGTTTTGTTAGTGTGTGTCTATTCTGAGCGCGGCTGTATGTACTGCCAATGGTTTACCGCCATTGAATGTCTGACATGGTGATTCGTGGGTCATAATGTTGTGGGCGTTGTTCTGTTGGCGTAACAGTGTGGGTTTTGATACCACCAGTTTATCACTAACCTTTGGACTGGCAGATTTGTGTGTGTGTCTGTATAGTGACGGATTGGTGTGTGTGTGTGTGTGTCATCATATGGTTACCGGATAGCAGCGGCGGTATGTTGGCGGCAGTCAGCATTGCGGTAAGTGGGATTTACCGCCCATGTCATAATGAGGGCATACTTCTTTTAACTTGAGCAGGTCACTTTTGTGACTCATAGCAATTCCAATCTGTGCTAAAGATACAGCAGCTGTTTTACATGACAATGAAATTGATATATGCTTCAGCTGTTTTGGATGTAGTATCATGGCCTTGAATGAGCATTCTGGAAAGGTAGTCCGCAGGATTTCGATCCTTCCTGGGCAATGGACAATTGTATGATCATACTCTTGCAATCGTAGTCTCCATAGTTCAATTTGAGATGGTATCTTGGCTTTTGAAGTGCCGAAAATAATCAGCAAGACTTTATAATCAGTCACCAGCATAAAAGGCTTTCCGTAGAGGAATACATGGAGATGTTCACAATCCCATACTACAGCCAAACTTTTCTTTTCAGGCTGTGAGTAAGCATGTCCTGTTGGAGATAAACTTCTATTAGCATAGGCCACAATATCTCATCTTGCATTTGGGCATCCACTATGCTGTGCACGCATAGTGCCTAACCCAATGGGACGAGCTTCAAGCACAATCTCAGTATGGAGCTTTGGATTGTTTGATTCGCTTGAAAATCTTTTCACATTTTGACTACCTTCCTGGGGCCAGTACTTCACTGGCAAGCAGCCAAAGATTTTCTGTTCCTCCACTTGAGGAAATCATGGACTTGCTTATGGCCTGCTCAACACCTTTCTCAGCCGTCAAAACGTTGTAGGTGTTCCGTTAGCTGATTGACAAGTGCATTGTAGTCCACACACTGCACATAATGGTGGATGGAACATAAGCCACTTTATCACAGAGTACCCTGCATGGCAAAATTGTAAAGTGGTGACTAGATTTTTAATTGCTTTTTAGTGAACTTATATATACAACACAAAGGTCACCTTGATTGCTCACAAGAACCAGAGTAAGTGTAATAAGTCAAACAAGTGTCCAATGGGACTCATTAACCAACACTTGTACTTGCTTTGAAAGTGTGCAAACTCAATTAGCAATTTGTATCATAATCAATTTTATTGAATTAGGATACAGAACACAATTTCTTGCATGAGGAATATTTTCACAATTTAAAAATCAGGACAATATATTCAGTATGTATCAAAATTAGTGCAGATGATCCAGTGCTCAGATAGTGAACTAATATGTATACAAGAACATAGAACAACATAGAACATAGAACAAGACAGTGAACAGATTCCAAGGTTGTATATGATTTTATATCAAGCAAACATAAGTATAGATCCTGTCTGTTCATACATGGTATCTCCTGGTGATCCATCATATGCTTGAAAGCAACTTAGGGAGGGGATGTCAATGATTCCACCTGTACTTAGTACTTAGCCACACACATACACATACACAACCCCCCCGTCGGAGCACCCAACTTACCTGTTGTCAAGGGGTCCTCCAGCAGGAGATGGGACGGGGCGCTGTTGCCAGCAGCAGTGTCCGCCAGCAGAACACCGCCAGGCCGTATCATGGGTCATGATACAGCCTGCGGCGGTCTACTGGTGTGGAGCTGCTGCTGGCAGCAGCGCCACCTTACTGCTACCCGCCGGCATGGCCACAGCTGGATTTCCCCCAACCTTCTGGCGGAAATCTGGCTGTGGTCATAACAGGGCAGATGGCTGGTAGCCACGACGACGGTCTTCTGGCAGCCGTCGCTCAGCAGTAGGCGTTTTTTACCACCGGGGTCGTAATGTGCCCCATTGTGTCCTGTACCCTTTTTCAATAACATTGGTTATAAAAGAAGTTACTAATTGAGTTTTCACACTTTCATAGCAAACTTAGAAGAGTTGGTAAATAAGTCCCACAGGACATTTTATTGGCATATTACAAAGGTAGATATTCTCACTCAGTTTGAGGAATGTAGGCATTGGAGGCATTATCGGACACCCCCCACTTACATACACAAACTGGAAGGAGATGAATTTAGGACAGTGAGTGCACTGAAGGCATATGAAAGACATTTTTGATTGAGCTAGAAGAAGCTAGAGACAGAGGGCAGAGTAGCATCTTCCCCAGCCTCGTACCCGTTGGATGACTAGGCCACACACAGAGCTTTAAATCACGTCTTTATTCCTCTACATGTACCTGTGAATACCAATATTCTAAAGCAAGCTTTCATACAACCCGTCCTCGAGGAGCCAGAAAGGTTCTGTTATAAATCATACAGGACACTACATCTCCCCCTCTGTTAAATGAAAAATTGCACATATTTTAGAAAATGATTAGACAGACATCTATATTTACATATACAGAAACATGTACAACTATATCTCTTCAACTAATCTTCTATGTGCTTTGATCTGTCGACCCGATTTGGTTACTGGAAGCTGTAAACTGTTGTCTTCAATGTGTGAAATTGCCAATGATGGTAAGGAATCAGCAGCAGTCACTAAGTTTGCACAATCAGTCTTTCTTTCACCATCTCGAGTCAAAGACGGATGAAACACAGGCCTGAAGAGAGAAGAGTCTCTGGTAAGGGCCTTTCCAGGTCTTTGGGCAGTCACCATACGTTCTTTTGTAAACACTACTTGAAAAGGTTCTGCTTTGTAAGGGGCCTCTTGTCTACAAAGACTTTCATTTTCGGTTTTTGAACCAAGTCCTTTGTACAAATTAGGTTTTCAATACTATCTCTCTCTCTCTGGTCCATTGGGGTATCTTGGTTGCCATTGCTCTCCTGAACATCAAACTTACAGGACTTTCACCTGTGGTCGAGTGAGTTGTCAAATGACAAGTTCATAAAGTAGAGTTCTGCACTGTTTTTAGATTGAGCTTCTCAAGAGTTGCACACTGCACTACTTTCTTTAGCATACTCATAAAACACTCAGCAAGTCCATTGGCCAACTTGATGCTTTATGTTCAGATGTTCCAGAAATTCTTCACATTCTTTGCTGTTAAAGGGTAGACCATTGTCAGACTTCACAATGGCTGGATAAATCCCAAATATGGCATCAAGTTTTTCGATTACTTGCTCACGTGTCGCGGATGAGGGATCTTCAACCAAAGGAAAGTGTGAATATTCACCTAGTATCACCATTAAATGATATTCATTGTCAAGTGGACCAAAGAAATCAATGGCTTTCTCTCCTAGGCATGTTTACGGAGTTCTGACATGTTCAAAGTATGCTGAGTAACTTTAGTTTATATTCAACTGGATATGTGACAAACCTTGAGTTCCCTTTCAACTCTTTCCTCTAGGTATGTAAACCAAACTCAGTCTTTGAGAGCTCTCTCTGTAGCACCAATACCACAATGTCCTTTGTGAGCCATTTTTATCACCTTTTGCCATAAACTGTTCAGAATCAGGATCCTTGATCCTTGCAGAATTACTCTTTCCTGAGTTATGGACAATTAATTTTTGACATTTTTGTACTTTTGGTATTCACCATCATCACTGAGAGGTTGAATGCATTTGCTCCATGATTGATGTGTAATTATGGCTCTCTTTACAACCCTGGCGGTTGGTGCTAAAGTGGCGGTAATACTGCCAAAAGGCTGGTGGTAAAATACCACCAAATTATGACCATGGCGGAAACAGCTTAGACAGACAGCCACTTTAACACACTGACCGCCAGGGCAGAATCAACAGGCACCACGGCGGTAACTGCCTACAGCCAGGCGGAAGACAATGTTCCGCCCACTGTATTAAGACACAGGAAACCGCCACCTTTTCCGGGGCGGTACAAACTACATCAAAAGCCTGGCAGAAACAGATCTCAGAAGTCAAAGGACTCACATGTGGAGACACAGGGAAGAACCACAACGCCATGGAGCCCGAGCTGCACATATTTTCCCAATGTTGATTTACGTCCTACTCCACTACGAACACCAACCATCCTTCCACTATGCCCTGATGAAGGTGGCGCTTGTACTTCCAAACTTCAGATTTTGTTTGTCCACCGAAATGCGTGTCGGCTTTGGGGTTAATAAAGGATGACCTTGATGAATTCCAAGATTCTGGCCGTAATGAGCTTTAGGCCTTGATATTAAGGATTATCTTGATGAATCAGAACGTGTAGCCTGGATGAAAATTGAGGATTATGTTCATGAACTTTGATATTATGACAAATATACAAAGTTGATACTGGACAATATTTATTTTTTGTTATTTTTGTATATTCTTTCTGATTACTCTTTATTCTGCGTAAATATATTTTTTGACCATTAGCTTTTCTATGTATTGGAAACTCATTATATGAAAAACTGTTGTTTATTTAAATTGGATTGTATTCAGATTAGGAGCCATATTATTATATCTATTATTATGAGCATGGCATACAAAGATTATTGTCTGTAGTTGTTTGCTTATATTGCTATCATTAATTTGTTTGTCCGGTGTTTCTAATTTTTATTTCCTTTTTTGTCTCTGTCTTATATGTCTGTCTCTCTGTGTTGCAGTTGAATTTGTTATTGTTCTCTATTGTAATTCAGATGATTTCGAGTTTCAGTTTTTGGTATGTGGGAGGAATTGTTTCTTTATATATGTATAGTTGTTATTTTTTCTAGATTTCTTAGTGTATATCAATAAAATTATTTTTCTGTTTAGAATATGTATTGATACTGGATTAATTCATATGTGAGATTCGGATGTGAGAGTGTGGTGTGTTTTACTCTTCTTGTAGTGCCCTTGATCACTCTCCAAATTAGATGAGGGACCCCTGTTTCAATGTCCTTTACAATTGTTTCTGTGTGTGACATATTGTGCATGGGTGGGTTGCCCTCTATGGTTTTTATTGCCCTGGCAGCCTTGCCTTGTGTGAGTTGTTATTTGGTGGGCTAGCTGATTGTCTCCAGTGTGCATGCTGTAGTGATAGGTGTCCATGCAGGGCTGTGAGTGGTCTCCATGCATTGGTATGGCATGCAAGGCTTGGCATTGGGATGAGTGGGTTGCGATGGTGGGGTGTGTGGGAAGTGGTGGAGTGAGGGTAAGGGTGGGGGTATGTGATGGCATGCAGGTAAGGGGGGGGTGATAGTAATAGCGAGTTGACTTACCAGAGTCCAGTCCTCCTCCTACTCCTGCCAGGCCCTCAGGATGCATGATTGCCAAGACTTGCTACTCCCATGTTGTTAGTTGTGGGGGAGGAGGTGGGGGTCCACTGCAAGTCCTGTGTACTGTGAGCTGGTGTCTTGCTGCAATGGAACACACCTTCCCCCGTAGGTCGTTCCACCTCTTCCTAATGTCATCCCTTGTTCTGGGGTGCTGTCCCACGGCATTGACCCTGTCCACGATTCTCTGCCATAGCTCCATCTTCCTAGCAATGGATATCTGCTGCACCTGTGCTCCAAATAGCTGTGGCTCTACCCGGATGATTTCCTCCACCATGATCCTTAGCTCCTCCTCAGAGAATCTGGGGTGTCGTTGTGGTGCCATGGGTGAGGATGTGTAGGGTGATGTGTTGGGGTGTGTGATGTAAGGTGCGTGGGTGGTGTATAGGTGATGGTGGTATGTGGCTCTGGTTGTGTGAGTGCTCTTGCTGTCTCTCTCTGCTGGCAATTATTGGTATTCGTAAAGGGTTGTGGGTAATGTGGGTGTGTGTTTTATAGTGGTGTGGGTGTAGTGGGTGTATGGGTGTCAGGTGTGTGTAGTTTGAATTGTCCAATGTGGTGCTGTTTTGTTAGTGTGTGTCTATTCTGAGCGCGGCTGTATGTACTGCCAATGGTTTACCGCCATTGAATGTCTGACATGGTGATTCGTGGGTCATAATGTTGTGGGCGTTGTTCTGTTGGCGTAACAGTGTGGGTTTTGATACCACCAGTTTATCACTAACCTTTGGACTGGCAGATTTGTGTGTGTGTCTGTATAGTGACGGATTGGTGTGTGTGTGTGTGTGTGTCATCATATGGTTACCGGATAGCAGCGGCGGTATGTTGGCGGCAGTCAGCATTGCGGTAAGTGGGATTTACCGCCCATGTCATAATGAGGGCATACTTCTTTTAACTTGAGCAGGTCACTTTTGTGACTCATAGCAATTCCAATCTGTGCTAAAGATACAGCAGCTGTTTTACATGACAATGAAATTGATATATGCTTCAGCTGTTTTGGATGTAGTATCATGGCCTTGAATGAGCATTCTGGAAAGGTAGTCCGCAGGATTTCGATCCTTCCTGGGCAATGGACAATTGTATGATCATACTCTTGCAATCGTAGTCTCCATAGTTCAATTTGAGATGGTATCTTGGCTTTTGAAGTGCCGAAAATAGTCAGCAAGACTTTATAATCAGTCACCAGCATAAAAGGCTTTCCGTAGAGGAATACATGGAGATGTTCACAATCCCATACTACAGCCAAACTTTTCTTTTCAGGCTGTGAGTAAGCATGTCCTGTTGGAGATAAACTTCTATTAGCATAGGCCACAATATCTCATCTTGCATTTGGGCATCCACTATGCTGTGCACGCATAGTGCCTAACCCAATGGGACGAGCTTCAAGCACAATCTCAGTATGGAGCTTTGGATTGTTTGATTCGCTTGAAAATCTTTTCACATTTTGTGACCATATAGAAGAAACATTTTTCTTGGTTAACTCTTGTAATGGAGCACTGACAGTGGCAAAGTCCTTTATGTATTGGGAAGAGTAGCTGGCCATTCCAGGAAAAGAATGTACCATTGAAACAAGTTGTGGGGGTTTACCAATTGACAAAGCTTGTACTTTGTAGGATCCTGCATCATACCTCCATCAGAAAAGATATAGCCAAAGAATTTCAGTTTTGTCTTATTGAACTCACACTTCTCTGAGATTAAAATCAAACCTGCATCATGGAGTAATAGACATACTTGTGTGATGTCTCTATCGTGGTCCTTCTGTGTAGCTCCAAAAAACAGTATATCATCACTATAGTTAAATGCATTCACAACAGGTTGTATGATGTGTTGTATGATGTCTTGGAAAAGTTCTGCAGCCGATGACACACCAAACGTCAGGCCTGATTTAGATGTTGGCAGTAACGGTCCAGCCATCGAGTTTTCAAGTGAAATCCAGTCCACTGCTGTGACAGTCCGCCAGCTGTATTTAGATGTTGGCGGTCCCATAGCCAAAATCCTGCATTCACATCTCCATCTCCGCCAAGAAACAGCGCCTGTGTTGACGGTGGGATAGGGAATAGTGGATGCTGGAGGGACCCCACGCAGCCTCCTCGCCGTGCAACTTTGGATGCACTTTGCAACCATGCAAAAAGTGGCAGTCCGATCTCCACTTCTGAGTTGGGGGGAGGGGAGTGATGAAAACTCACCTTTTTTCCTGATTCCAACTCCGTTTTCAACTGGACAACACCTGCCATCATGGTTTCCACTGTCCCACTGAGAAAACACCCCCCCCCCACCGTCGCTGGACTCCCAAGGCAGGGACACTGCATTGCCAGAGTACATTCAGTGGGCAGTGCACGGGAGGTCGGGACCACTGCAGGCACATACATGTCACAGTAATGTTTTAAAATCACTGTGACATGCGTATTTCAGGGACTCAACTGTGTCACACATGGCTGGGGACACACGTGCATAACACTCATATTGCGCACATACACGTCATTGGGGTGTCATCATTCATTGCTGAATGAATGCTGGCACTACAGTGATGGTACACTCACACTGGACAATGGTGTCCATGTGTGCGAATTGCAAGGGGACCTGTACTGGTACGTTTGTGCTATCTGTTGTGTATGTGAGTCAGTGTGTGTGTGGATTGGCTGGTTGAGGTGGAGGGAGCTGGAGTGGGTGAAACAGTTGTGTCTGTATGTGTGTCACTTGCATGTGAGACCGATGTTGTCATGTATGTTGTGTTGACATGTGACACATTCAGGTGAGTGTTGTTGTGTGATGGATGTTGTTGTGATGTGTGTAGTAGTGCTTGTGTGTAAATGTGTTTGTGTAGCTGGTTGTGTAGTTGTGTTGATTGTTATGGCTGTGTCGTGTGGGGTGCAGTGTCAATTGTGTGTGTGTTGTGTCATGGATGTATGTCAATGTGCATTTTCAGCATGTACAGGTTGTGTTGTGTTTCAATTGTAATGGATGATGGTGTGCATGTGGGGTGTTATGTGTAGTGCAGGGGGGCACATATGTGTCACTTACCTCTATTACATAGCACCTGCCACTGTGCAAAGTCCATTGGGTCCCACCGCTGTCTCCCTCCATCAGCAATCCGTCGCTAGTCCACCGCTTACAGAGCTGTAACATCTAAATACAGCGTGCAGAACACCGTCGACTTGACAATTTTCTTGAGTCAGCCGTCAACGCAGCTTTGCGGTAAGAATATATCTGCAGTTTTCTTGTAGTTCTAACGGATGATAGCCTTTATTCAAATCAAGCAGAGAGAACATTTTGGCACTATTCAATTGCATGCTCATGTCAGCATTGTGCGGCCCTGGATGTCGCTCTTTTTCAATCATTTTATTCGCTTGGCGCATGTCAATGCATATGCGCACAGCTCCTTCATGGTCCTTTTTAGGCACTACTACCATGGGAGAAACCCATGGCGTTGGTCCAGTGGAATGTTCAATAATGTCAGGCTTAAGTAATGATTCAAGTTCTTTTTCAACAGCTTCTTGTAAATGAAAAGCAACTAGTCTGTGGGGGTCATTACGACCCTGGCGGAAGGCGGAGAACCGGCGGTAAGACCGCCAACAGGTTGGCGGTCATACCTTGTGGAATTATGACCATGGCGGTTACCGCCATGGTCATTCGCCGGTTCTCCGTTCCGCCCACCTGGGTCTCCAGCCAGGCGGCCATCACTATACCGCCGGCGGTATTTGGGCCCGGCTTACCGCCGTGGATTTCCAGCGGTTTGAACCGCCATGAAATCCATGGCGGTAAGCACTATCAGTGCCAGGGAATTCCTTCCCTGGCACTGATAGGGGTCTCCCCCACCCCCACCCCAACTCCCTCCCCTACAACCCCCACCACCCCTGTCACCCCCCAAAGGTGGCAGGGCCCCCCTCCCCACCCCGACCCCCAACATCACATAACTCACACACACCCGACACGCATGCAGGCACCACCAACACACACACACACCCCGACATACATGCCAACATCCACACACACAGTCATACACGCACACCCACATTCAAACATACACGCACACATCCATACAGACATACCCACAGACATACACGCACTCATTCCCAAACACGCATCACCCCCACAAGCATACACGCACTCACACACCCCCTCTACATACTCAGACGCACACCCCAATGCACGCACACAACACACAACACCCCCTCACCCCCCTCCCCTAACGGATGATCGACTTACCTGGTCCGTCGATCCTCCGGGAGGGGACGGGAGCCATGGGGGCAGGACGTGATTCGCTGGGCGGTGTTCTGTTGGTGTGGCGGTGGAGGTGGAGCAACCTCCACTTCCCCGCCTCCCGCCAGTATGGCTGTTGGCGGCTCTCCGTCCGTAAAGGGACGGAGAGCTGCCGATGGTCATAATAGGCCGAGCGGCAAACCGCCTGCACTGGCGGTCTTCCGCACGGCGGTCCCTCGGCGGTCTTTAAAAAAGACCGCCGAGGTAAAAAAAGACCCCCTATGTCTCTGAGCAACAGGACGTACATCCTCAATAATATGCAGTTTTACTTTTATAGTCTTTCTCTTTCCTAAACCATGAAACAATGAAGGGAATTGACTTACTATTTCGTGATGAGCATTCATGTTGTAATTCACTAAAAGCAGTCCCATGTCAGCAGCCGTTTTAAAAATGAGCAAGGAGGCACTTGCTGCTGAACCTTGAAGTACATGGATCGGTGATTGGACTTTCATTTTCTTATGTTTCACTATCACTATGAATGAACCTTTACTCTTCATGAGTGTCAATACTTTGGTCTTTGATGGCATGAACTGTGGTAACTGAGGCAGTTCATTGTACTTTATTTTCACGCATTATATTTATCGAAGCACCACTATCGATAATGAAAGGTATTGAACATCCATTCATTCTTTATGTAATCTTTGGACAGTGTTTGTATGATTTTGTTACTTTCACATGTCAACTTCTCTTTGACTGACTTTTCTCCTTACAAGCAACCAGTCTGACGTGCACGTTGTTCTGAGACAAGCAATGACATGGCACAATCACTTTTGTAAGTTTCACTTATTATTGAGGCTGATTAACTATTTGACAGTGATTTAGATGACGATCAACTTATTTTAGTATCTAATTGCCTAACTGATGTTGCCGCTTGGTCTTGTGGGCGCATGCTGAATGTTGCTTCTCAAATGTTCTGGCGGCCATTTTGACTTCACTCCACGACACACTTATTTTTTCCTTCACTCGTCAAAAGTCACGAAATGTTTCTCTTTGCCACAGCCTTTCCATATTTGACCAATGGTAGGACACTTTCTTTGTATGGATACGCAAATCTGCATCTGAAACACATTTGTTTGCGTGTAGACATCACTTTGTATCCTTCAGTTTTTGATTTTGAATTACTTTTCAAACTTATGACTGGCTCATTCTGGGCACCTCTGGCCTCCAGCTTGCCTTTGAGCACTTTCCTCAGCTCTGACAGCCATCAAAATTAGCTCCAGACTAAGAGTTTCTCTCAGCATTCGTCGTCTGAATGAAACGGAAAAGCATCCATCGATCACTCTAAGCCGCATAGCTTCATCATTAAATTAATTGAACTTACAGTGTTTGATGTGTGTTTCAAGTCTTTCTACAAATTTATTGATTGATTTTGTCAGAACTTAGGCCCTCATTTCACCGACCGCCAGGGGAAACGTGACTGTAGTACCGCCAACAGGCTGGCGGTACTACTCACCATATTTTGACCATGGCCGGGACTGGCGGTATACTGCCATGGCAGTCCTGGAGGTCTTAATCCGCCAGGGCAGAGCTGCCCATGGGATTTCGACTCCCCTTACCGCCAGCCTGTCCATGACGGTAGACACCACCATGGACAGGCTGTCGGTAAGGGGACTCAGGGTACCCCTGGGGCCCCTGCACTGCCCATGCACTTGGCATGGGCAGTGCAGGGGCCCCCAGGCACAATCCCATCGCGCATTCCACTGCCTGAATTATGGGCAGTGGAATGCGCAACGGGTGCTGCTGCACCTGCCGCACCTCCACATTGCCCCCGGCTCCATTAGGAGATGGCTGCAATGTTATGGCCCTGCTCCCCGCTGGGCTGGCGGGCAGGAAATTCTGTTTCCACCAGCAAGTTCCAGGCCGCATAGCCGACCAACTGGCGGTTCAATATTGGCAGGCAGCCTCTGCCGCCCGCCAATGTTGAAATTAGGTCCTTAGTGTATGTTCAGTTTAATGTATGACAAGTGCATTACAGTCACAACACTGCACATAACAGTGGATGTGACATATGCTACATTCTCACTGACTATCCTGTGTGTCAAAAAATAACGCTCTTCAAAGTTTATGACGTTCTCTTTAGGGAACTTAGGCTGTATTCCCCAACATGTGTGCCTAAGATTCAAATGTCGATATGCATATTCAGTATGAGCAATGTAGGCCTTGGAAGGCATTCTTGGACACTCCCAACCTGCATCCACAAACTGGAAGGAGTTTAGTTTACCACACTGAATGCAGTGAATACTAAATACACATGTAAGGAATGTCTTACTGAGCCTCATGTGGCTGTCATGGGAGCCATCAGTAAAGGTTTGCTAGGCATGCATTCGGTAATGTTCAGAATAGAGGCAGTTACTTGACAGCTGGTAAAAATGTAGTCAAACTGTGTTTTCATTTGGGGCGTGGCCAAGATGGCAACCGGAGTGGATGCTAAATAGTGAGCTCCGCTCTTGGCCCAAAAATAATCCTACTTTACATCCCAGCCGGACCTCCCTGGTGCCTCCCAATATGTTTGTGAAGGCCCCGGGGGCTTGGATTGGAGCCGATGCAGATGCACTCTGTAAGCCGCTGGAGCTGACGGGGCGGAGCCGTGCAGCCTGGCGGAATGCAGCATCAGCTGGAGTTGGAGATAGCGGCCCTTGGGAGAAGGACACATCGGGCGGTCGCGTCCCCGACCTGGGCCCTTTTTGGTAGAGACCTCGCGAGCCTGCACACATCAGGGCGGTGATGGTGCGGCACAACTGCGGGTCGCCCCTGTGTCGGGTGATCTGTATGCTACATCGGAAGTGCCCAGGACGGACACAAAGAGTCCTGCGAGGGACGCCCCATGGACTGAGGGCCAGCTGCACCAGAACAGCAACAGGGTGCAGACCATCTTGGGACCCGGATCTTCTCGCCACGGGGGAGCCAGGCTTGTGCTGGTGAGTGGTTTCAGAGCGGGAGAGGCCACATAAAACAGGAGGGGCGCGTGTCGTATGTATACTTAGCTTAGAGTGAGCGTCGTTGATTCCTACAGGGTGCCCCAACAGGCTCAAGGGAGGACGCTCTGGCCACGACCTGGGTGAGCCGTCTGCTTCGTGTCGGGTGCAGAGGTGAGCTCCTCAAAGCTTTATACCGGCACCAGCACCTGAGATTATTACATTGCGCACAGAACTGTACACGCCACCAGGTGTGAGCTACGCAGTGGATGGGCGTAGTTAATTGCAGCCATAAAGAACACGTGCAACCGCGCGACCAGGGATACGGTCACCCACAATTATGGTCAAACTGACCCAGATGCGACCACCTTCGTCCACTGGAGATGAGATGCTACTCCTCAAAAATGCTGCAAGTGACCAGGCTCTGTCCCTTCAGCAAATGAATGAGACATTACGGACCCACTATTCCCAATTCGACAAATTACTACAGGCCATTTTGGACACCAAAGTGACCCTAGGAGGTAAAATAGACTCTGTGGCACTTGAAGTGAATCTACTGAGAGCGGATCAACGTAAATTAGCAGACAGAGTATCTGCAAATGAAACCTCACCCATAACAGTTCGACCCGAAATTAAGGCAGTACAGAATCAGCTGCACAGTTTGCAAACAGAGGTATCAATACTGAAACGCAGAGCGGAGGACACGGCGGGCAGATCGCGGATAAACAGCGTTCGCTTTGTGGGGTTCCTGGAGCAAGCTGAGCTGCCCAATGCTGAGGCATTCCTAGAACAGTGGTTAAGGGACACGGTGCTTGCGAATAATATGTCACCTTCCTTTGCAGTCGAGCGTGCTCACCGAATCCCGGGCAGGCTGCCGCACCCGAGGGCTCCGACCCATCCCTTTGATAGCACGGCTCCTCAACTTTCACGATCAGGACCAGATTCTTCAGAATTTCAGATCGCAGGGCCTCTGGCAATTCGACAATACTATCATTACCACATACCCCGACTACACCATGGAAGTACAACGTAAGCGAGCGTCCTTGGTGAAGGTTAAACAGTTCTTGCGGGAGTGTAACATCACCTACTCTCTCTACTGTTCCCGGCACACCTCCGGGTGGTAGAGGGAGAGAAAACTCACATCTTCCCTTGAGGATGCATGGACTTGGTTGCACGCCAAAAGGGCTGGTTTCATCTCAAAGTGATGCACCCAAAACAGAAGGCTGGGTTAGACCCCAAACTCGGGGCAAGAAAATACCCGGAATCACAGCACACCCATCCAGGGCGCAAGTAGCCGAGAGTCAAGCACAAACCCTGATGGAAGCCAATCAGTTCTCATCTAACCAATATGCTTCCCTCCGCGAGGACAAAAGCATGGACTCGAACTCATCACAGGGCCATTCAAGTGCCTCCACATCCCCATCAGCATATGGCCCTGAACTCACCCCGCGCATAGCAGATGACCTCTAACCTTGTCCAAAGTGCGTGGCACCAGGGGCCTCGCCCTGGCTTCAGGGCTCGGGCTACAAACTCCCTGGCTGCGCAGATGACGCAATACATGAAAGGCAAAGTAACCGATTGAAGATCTGAGGGGACGAAGCAATCTTCTCCTTAACGTGATTACACATCGGCTCACCTGGTGCTCCCTCTGGAGCCTGTCACCGAACCACAGGCGCAACAAAAGACTATGCAGATAAGATAGAACGGGCGAGCAGACTAGTCAATTGGGCCGTAGGCCCACGCCACCTCTATTTCTTTCACCTACGCTCCTCCACACCCTATGGGTTTCCATAGAGACACTGTTTACACCATTGTTGTATGTTGCACCTGTTGTGCTTACACATCACGTGCTGGGTATTGCCCAGTAAGTTGGTACCTTGTTTATTGTTATCATGCTAAGACATACTCTTTGGCACCGACCCAACTGCAACAGGGAGGGGGGATGAACACATGGGTGGAAAAGATTCGATCATACATCACTTCACAACTTCGAAACCATACGAGCACTGACATTAATAATGTATTAACCTGGAATGTGAAAGGCATGGCTACTCTCACTAAGCGAACCAGGATTTATACTTATCTGAAAAGGTACAAGATACACATAGCAATATTGCAAGAAACGCACCTCACAGTGGCGGAACTACATGTTCTCGGCACCAAGTGGCAAGGACAATTATTTGGTACAACAACATCGGCATACACCAGAGGGGTGCTGGTTTGGGTGTCTCCAGAGGTTCCATATGTGGCGGAGCATTACACAGCAGATGCTAATGGTCGATATGTTTTACTGGAAGGCTCACTGGATGGCAAACCACTATCCATAGCGGGGATATATGCCCCCAACATTAAACAAGGTGAATTCCTCCTACCACTCACGCCTACGCTATTTAGGGACCCAACGTCCAGTATTACATGGGGAGGTGATCTAAACTGTGTACCAGACATTGATATCGAGAGGTCACATCCACCGTTAGTCGGCGCTCCTAGCAGACAAATATCCAAGGCACTTATGACGTGGATATCTGAAAGGGGACTGTGTGAGGTGTGGTGGCTTACCCATCCCCTCGACAGGGAATACTCCTTCTATTCACGGGTCCATCGTTTACACACCTGCATAGACCTGCTACTCAGTTCAGTTGGACTGGCTAGTGCTTTCAAGGAGGTATCCTACTTGGCTAAGACACTATCAGACCATTGTCCATTAGTAGCCTCTATACAACGGGGTAGACCAGGTACTCGCATACCCACATGGCGGTTGCAGTCGGACATGCTGTTGGACCCTCCGTTTCACCAGGAAATGGCTAAGCACATCTCTAAATATTTTGCCCTAAATGGGGGAACGGCCACATCGCGCAATAGAGTGGGATGCCCATAAAGAATGGACGGTGGCATAGGGCAAGCTCAATCCTGACGCCCTCCTCGAACCACTCACACATAGGAACGAGATGGACATGCGCCTGCGGAAATCTGACACTATATCGCCAAGACACAGTCAGAGGGTGATCGCTCAGGCAGATTACTAGCTTGGTTAATTCGGGGTGAGCTACTGCGCACTCCTATTGGAGCCATTTGGCTCGACACCGGGACATTAGTTAATACGCAGGCAGGAATCAATGACGCCTTTGAGCAATATTACAGTAAACTATATGAGGCAAGACCCGACCCCCTGACACAAGGATAACAGACTTCTTTTGATCACTCCCTCTCCCACAGCTTTCTCCACTACAACAGTTGGAGCTAGAAAGGCCCATAGGTGCAGAAGAAATAAAGTCACTGCTGCGACAATTAGTCCGCAATAAGGCACCGGGTGGAGATGGCCTACCGGTGGAATACTATCATACTTTCACTGCACAGATACTCAAACCGTACCTAGAGATGCTTCATGAAGCACAAATAAAGAGGCAACTTTCAGACTCTAAGCGTGAAGCACCGATAGTAGTCCTGCCCAAACCAGGCCGGGATCCCCTGGATGTATGGTCATATAGGTCTTTATCATTGTTGAACCTAGACTGTAAAGTATTGGGCAAGACACTTGCGAATCGACTGCTCCCGTTCATGTCGCACTTGGTAAACAAAGACAAATCAACGTTAGATGCCTGTTGTGGCTCATGTCAGCCACTCCGAAATTGGACCACGATAGGGTTGCAGTTTCCTTGGATAGCGAGAAGGCTTTTGATACCCTTGGTTGGCCTTTTTTAAGAGCAGCCCTGAAGAGTATGAGATTCAGCCCAGTATTCATGGGTTGGATCGATACCTTGTATTGAAACCCCACAGCTAGGGTCAAAATGGGCAGGGTTATCTCTGAAAGCTTCCGTATCGGCTGTGAAACTAAGCAAGGATGCCCCGTATCACCGCTGCTGTTCGCACTAGCGATAGAACCCCTAGCAGCCCAGCTCAGATTACGGGCACAACAGTGGGGTATTCCAGACAGCGACAGACATCAGATAGTATCCCTTTATGCTGATGACATGCTAATATTTCTACATAAATGCATATCTTCACTTCCAGACCTCCTACAACTACTGTAGCATTTCGGCTGCATATCTGGTTTACAGGTGAACTGGTCGAAATCCTATTTGTTCCCAATGATGCTAGTCCCAGAGGACCTAAGAACTAATTTCCCAACTCACAGACTGCCATGGTGTTACTCCACATTCAGATATCTCTGTATTTAGATATACCACAATATAGCTGACTTAAGGGAAGGCAACTTAGGATGTACGGTCAGTTCAATCAAGGGCTCCGTAACATTCTGGAACTCATTATCATTATCACCATTGGGAAGAGTAGCGATTGTGAAAATGATTATACTCCCCAGATTGCTATACTACATCACAGCACTTCCAATAATTATCCCCCTTTCCTTCTTTAAAATGCTGAATAGTTTGCTGACTGAATCTAATATGGGGCAGCGGCCGCCACCGAGTAGCTCTAGCCGTAATACATACACCACTCACACAAAGGGGACTGGGCACACCGAACTACGAGTTGTATTACGTTGCAGCACAGCTAAAATGGCTGCTACACTGGATACAGAACCTTCCTAGCATAGAGATAACATCAGTGCATGATAACCTAGGGCACTCTAATGTACTGGGACGGTTACATGACCACACAAGTCCTCCACGGAACACAAATATTCTGATGATTGTAACTCGCAAGTGCTGGCACTGTTACATACTGAATAGGGCTTCGGTCCCACCCTACTCGCCCAGAATTCCATTGACGGCCATTTAGGGTGTGTGGAAATTAAATGCACATCATGCTCTTGAGACTTGGCCAGCACTAGGCATACAAACAATAGGGGATATTTTCAAGGAGGGTAGATTGATGACATACTCTGAACTTGCAGCCGCACATGACGTCAGGTCAGGACGTTTCATAACCTATTGTGCACTACAACAACTCACATGCAGAGTATGGCAAAATGGGGACAATGAGCCTACAATTTCTCCCCTACTACATAATTTGCTAGCGGTGTGGGACCTCACTCTAGCATTTCACAGTTGTATAGTGCTCTGTTGGGGAGTTCTGTGGATGCTCATGTTAAAGCCAGGGCTAGATGGGAATGGGATCTCTCATTGCCATTATCACTAACGGCATGGAACATGGTGCTTAGCATGATCAAAGTGGTGTCACGTAATCCGCAATTCCCCTACACTCAATTTAACTACTTACACCAAACTTACTTATCCCCCCACGGCTTCAGTGTATGTTCCCCCACAATAATCACAAATGCCCTAGGTGCGGAGAACCGGATGCTACATTTTATCACATGATGTGGGACTGCCCACCAGTTCTACGATCTTGGCACACTATTACTTCTTTGACAGCTGAGCTGGTGGAACATCCTCAATTCCCTACGCCCGAGTCCTGCCTACTTGGGGTTTGAACGAGGTCGGCAAAGGGAAAGCAGTTACATAGGTGCATAAACATGGCGTTTGTACTGTTTAAACGCCTTTTGGCAATGCAATAGAAGGCACCGAATACACCAGACACGCAATGTTGGTTGAGCAACCTGTTGAGATGGGCAAGGGCGGAAGCACAGGTTCTACACTCACTCCTAGACAGGGGGTAAAGATAAAAGGAGTAGAAATATGTGATAAATTTATAATTTCAATTGAAGCCAAAGATGATACCCACCCCCCTGAACCCACAAGGGAGGACACCAGGCGGGTGGGACTCTTTATTAGCGACACGGTCCAGTCAGCGATTAAACACAGAATGCATGCGTGACTAATAAATCAGAACATAGTACCCTAATCGCTGAGGACTTACATAACAAGGCACCCGGGGGTTAATATAGGAGAACATTACCTCCATCCCGGAGCCGGAGAGGAGGCCCGTAGTAAAAGACTAGCTAGGATGGAGGTGACCATCACTCATAACGTGCCTCATTGCAGCCCATAACAGACTGAGCTACTATCTGGTACCAGCAGACGCGACTTGCGTTACAACTACCCCCTAAACAGATTTAATTCAGCAAGTACATCATGCACAATGGTAATATATGGGTCCACCTGTCCCACACTATGCTCATGTGGTTCCATTTTAGTATGCTCACCATGGGTGGATTGGTGCTTTGTGCAGTCTGAAAACGTCAATAATGCTGTAATATATATACCTATGTATCCTTCCCCCCTCCTGTCAGTGACTTTTCTTTTGTTTGTTTCCCTCACTGCATAGAGATCCGCTAAATATGTACTGCAAGGAATGACTCGGTTGTCAATGGAACAAGTTGTATTTGACATAATAAAGAGATTAAAAAAAAAAAAAACTGTTTTCATTTGTGAAGATTGTGGATAAACCA
Source organism: Pleurodeles waltl (assembly GCF_031143425.1). Classification (NCBI taxonomy): domain Eukaryota; kingdom Metazoa; phylum Chordata; class Amphibia; order Caudata; family Salamandridae; genus Pleurodeles; species Pleurodeles waltl. The sequence continues at coordinate 1,930,390,309 of NC_090440.1, forward strand.
ACTGTCAACATATCTGGGCATATGTGTTTATAGAGGTTTGTTTGTGATGTGTTTGTTTGCAGCTTGATTAATGACTGGTTGAGAGATTGTCTTGAATGGGGATTCCATCCTGTGGCGTATGAATGTGATGGGCCCTTGCATGGCGGCAATGTGCTGATGTGAAAGCACTGATCTGTTGGGCTGGGCCCGTGGCCATTGGTATGAAAGTCTTTGTGTGGTGTGTGAATGGACCATAAAGTGGTTGCTGCCTTGGCGTGACTTTATGGCTCACATTCAGTAGGCTTAGTTTCAATATTCAGGTACTTTGATAAGTAATTGTCCTTTAAAGCTAGCATTTCTGGAGGTACTAAAACCAACCAGTGTAAGCAGTATAATACCAGATTTATACTTGTGATGGTAAGGGTACTCCGTGTCCAATGGCAACAGAGCATCCTTGCTGTGGTCATAATGGTCTGGCTGCCCAATATGTATGCGGATGGACCACTGGTGTAACCATGGGAAAGACTACTCCATCTCTGGCATGGTTACACTCCTCCCATGCTCTGAGTAAGGGCCATCTGTGGCTGACCTCTGTGTCAGCCCACCTAATTGAGATAATCAGACATACAGGTCAGTTTTCACTGCCCATTATCACCTGGAAAATCATAGTGGTAAGTGGCAGTGATAACCTTCTAATGCCTCCCTTGCCATGGGAGACAACTTTCAAGGGTAGGGTGGCATTTATTTTTCAAAAATGAAAATCTGGCATCAGGATTTTATTTTTGAAAATTAAAAACAAAAATTGATGGACGGCTACGCCATGTTGATGGAGTATTGCGTAAAAAGACATCAACAGGAACCATCATGACGGCGGCTCCTGTCAATGTTTTTGAATTTACCACCAACTTGGGGGTCATTTCTAAATTTGGCAAGTACAGTAATCTCAGCATGGCAGACATATGTCTGCAAGGGCAATGGAATCTTCTTTGTCAGCCATGATGTAAGTATGCCCTTACTAAGCACAGTTTTTTTTTTTTTTGCAATGAGGATAGCTGTAGATTTTGTGCCCTGGCTAAGCTGGCACCGAGGCAAACTTGCATATTTTTTAAAACTAGGCAACCAGGGGAGTCCAGGGATGCATGACTTGTGTGGCTGTCACCAGGTGATGTTATCCAGAAGCCCTTACAAAAGTCAAACTTTGGTAAGAAACATACTTTGCTCACATTTCTGTGACAGAAAGACCTGGAATTTGCAGGGAGTCACAATTTTATTCCCGCCCTGAGTTTCCATGCATCTCTCGGTAAGAACACTACCCTACTTGTGTGGGTGGGCCAAAACAAAATGACATAAAAGACCCAAAATTGCTAAAGCAATTAGGGGTAGTTGCTATATTTGTGGCTGTACTGTGGCACTATCCATGCACACCTACAAACAGCAGATATTTTTAAAAACTAGACAACCAGGGAGTACAGGGTGGTGTGCCTTGCATGGCTCCCACAAGGTTTCCTTACCCACAATTCTCTGCAAACCTCAACCTCTACCTGACATCATACATTTTCATTCATTTTCTGTGATGGAAACTTTCAGAACCCGCAGGAACCCACAAAATTCCTACCACTCTGCATTACCCTACTTGTGCTGATAAAAACACAGCCCCACTTTTGTGGCTGGACCTAGTGCCCGCTAAAGGAACGGCTCAAACCAAGGTAAATGGGAGCTTCCCAGGGGGACTCCTGTTGACCTTGGTTTGATCATTTCAGTTGCACCATAAACACAACGCAAAAACAATATTGTTTCCACCCCATTGTTGATGGTAAATGGCACTGTTTTATTTCCCTTTGATGTACTCAGAGATAAATGCCCCATTTAAGATTTCAAAATCCCAGTAAGCTGAAATGGCCACACACATATAATTCTAACAACAGCATAAGATGCCACATCAGGTAACCTGTCTCTTCTCCTACACCAATTTAGCATCCTACATGTAACTTAATCCATTTTGTCGCAAATTATAATCAAAATCCATGGATCAAATCTATTTATTAACAGTTTAAGGTGCAAGTAACATATTACACAGCCATGCGCCTACAACCTCACGGGCCAGCAGCGTTTCACATCTTCTCTCAACATGCCCCAGGAAGAAGCTCCAATGAAAGGGCTATACAGCCACAGCTGAGTGCAAACCCATCCCTCCCACCTTAAAAACCCCAAACTAGAACAAGACCTAGCAAGTGCCGAAGCCCCATCCTAAAAGTAAAAACAACAGAAGAAAGGTCACAGACAACCATAACAAGAAACATAACAGAACCCCTCACAGCAATGCTCGGCTAAGGTCCAACCCTGTGCCCACCCGGATCCCCCTCAGGCCTCCTGCTTCACCTGTCCAACACCCCCCAAGCCCTACTTCCAGCTCCCTAGTTAGTCAGCTCCAAGTAACCTCAGCACCCTCAGATATACAGGGCATGTGAGCTTGTTAAATTCAGCAGATAGAATCTGAATGAAAGGTTTCCACAGCTCAGATAATTCATCTGCCCTCTGATCAGCCACTAAAGTTAGTTTCTCCATGGCCAGAATATACCAAAGCTTATAAAGCCAAGAGGTATAGCTCGGGACCCCGTCCGTGCCCCACAATCCAAGAATCACCTGGTGTGCCGCATTGAGGGCAAGGACAATCTGCCGACCCGCAAAGAACGGAGGGAAAGGTGAGAGGGTTAGATAAACCCAGAATAGTGTATGCCGGGAACCTTGGGATCTCTGTGGAAAACGCTATGTCAATCTCATCCAGAATACCATTCCAATATCTCGTCAGCTTCGGGCAGTGCCACAGCAGGTGGATGAGCGAACCCGTATTCCCACACCCCCTCCAGCAAAGCCCAGGTTTAATAGAGTCCCATTCACGTATCCTCACAGGAGTATAGTACCAGGAAGTAGCAAGCTTGGAGGCCGTTTCAACCCCTGGGATATGGTGCGCCGCATGGTGCACCCTAAAGTAGATTCCCTCCCACTCCTTCTCCGAAACTGCTCTCCCCTGCTCCGTCTCCCAGCGCAGCTGCCCTTTCGTGTTGTCAACGGGTACGGCCCTGAGAAGGAGAGCATAGATTTCTGACATCAACCGCTTATCATCTTTCTTCCCTACCAGCCATTTCTCAAATGGTGTAAGCGCCCTAGCAGCTAAAGGCTTGATCGTTGGTTGCAGCACCCAATGCCGAACCTGATAGTAAGACAGTGTATCCGTGCCCGTTAAGCCATAAGTCTCCCGGAGCTGGTCAAAGGGAATAATACCATCCTCGTCAAAAAGGCACCCCACCCTTCTGCATCCCTTCGCATGCAGACGCTGAAGGCCCTCAGAACTCAAGCCGGGCGTAAACTCTGGTTCACACATATCAGTGTCATAGGGGAAGGGAAGGTCGTCAAGCCGCATCGGAGCACCACTGCGTCCCACACCCCAAGAGTGGCTCCTGTGATAGGAGAGGAGTAGAGGCCTGTCGCTCTATGCCGACCCCACAACCAAGGCTCTCTCCAGACATGTGAGCCAGCTACCGCCTGGTCCATGAAGCACCAATGCTTTTCCGTCAGCGGTCGACTCCACTCGACCAAGAAACGTAGCTGTGCCGCCTGGTAGTATTTTAACAGGCAGGGCACCGCCAGTCCCACCTCCGACTTAGGGCAGAACAGCGTGTTACGGGACATCCGCGCAGGCCTCCGGTCCCATATGAACTTCATGATCGCCACCTGAAGCGTCGCCAGAGTGTTAGGTGGCGGAGTGAGGGGAAGAGCCTGAAAAAGGTAGAGTATGCGCAGTAAGATTGTCATTTTAATTGCCGCGATCCTACCAAACCACGATAGTTTAAACTTCCTCCATGTCTCTAGATCCCTGTGTATATCCCTAGAGAGGGCCATATCATTCAAACGGGCTGTCCTTGCCACCGTCTTTCATAGAACTATTCCCAGATACGGGATATGTGATGCTGCCCACATAAAGGGAAATCTGGAGCGCAACTCTGCCTTGTGGGCCGACGATATTGAGAGATTCAAGATCTGCGACTTCTGCACATTCACTCTGAACCCAGAAATCGCACCAAATGCATCCAAAGCATCCACAAGCACCGGGAGCGAAAACCTGGGTTCCGAGAGTGTGAGGATCACATCATTCGCATGCAGGCTAATAAGGTGGTGGTCACCCCAAAACTTAATGCCCATGATGTGAGGGGCAACTCGAAGCCTCTGTGCCAAGGGTTCCATATAGAGAGCAAACAAAAGCGGGGAATGGGTGCACCCCTGCCTTGTTCCTCGTCCTATTGGGAACGGCAGTGAAGTCGTTCCATTGACACGCACCACCGCACTGAGTCGGCTGTAGACCCACTTGATTCATGTCAAGAATGTCGGCCCTATACTAAAAAGCTCCAACACTTGGAAGAGGTACGGCCAATGCACTCTATCAAATGCCTTTTCCGCGTCGATAGTAAGGAGGAGGGCCTCTCTACGGGACCAATGCATCTTATCAATCAGATGCAAAATCCGCTTAGTGTTATCCCCACATTGTCGGTGGGGTATGAAGCCCGCCTGATCCGGGTCGACGGACCCAGACATATACTGGTTTAAGCGCTGCGACAATACACCCCTAAACAGCTTGTCATCGGTATTAAGGAGTGAGATGGACCGGTAAGAGGCACAGTCCTCTGGGTTCTTCCCGGGCCTAGGGATAACTGTGATAATAGCATTGAACATGCTAGGAACAAGTGTTTTGGTCTCTGTGAAAGAGTTGAATAATCGGGTAAGCACCGGGGCCAGCTCCGTACAGAAAGTTTTATAAAAAAGTGGAGTAAAACAGTCTGGACCAGGTGATTTCCCAGCCTTCAAGCATGAAATCGCTGATATCACACCTCTTCCAGCCGAATAGGCTCGTCGAGGAAAGCCGCATCCTGCTCCCTAAACGGCATGACGGCGCAGTCAGACAGATAGGGGGAGGGGTCGCAAACAATAGCCGCGTCCACCGTATAGAGTTCCCGGTAGAAATCAGCAAAGGCCTCCACAGTCTGTTTGTCCATGTGGGCCTCCCCTCGTGAGGAGGAGCGCACCATCCGTACTGCAGAGGCATGTCTCTGGGCCCTCAACTTCTGAGCCAGAAGCCTCCCACTCCTGTTGCCCCCAACATAGTACTTGTGCTTAAGGCGCACTAAAGCAAACTCCGCCCTATCCCAGTCCAATCTCTTCAATTGCAAGCGGGTCCTCTCCAGCTCCCTCCAGACTCTAGGAGCTCCCGTAAATTTATGGGAAAGCTCCAGAGCTGCCACCCTCCGCTCCAGGGCCTCTCGCTTATCCCTCCGGGCCTTGTTTTCCTTAGCCGAGAGGAAGATCACCTCCCCCCGCAAGACCGCTTGAAGCGCTTCCCACAATGTTCCTATTCTAGTCTGTCCATCATCATTCTGTTCAAGGTAGCGACTAATCGATTGGCGCAATGAGTCTACCACCTCCCGAGACTGCAGCATCATATCCCGGAAACGCCACCCCGGGCCCCGCACGGAACCAGCCTCCACACGGGCCATCACAGTGATAGGAGCATGATCTGCCAAGGCTCTCGGCTCAATCGACGTCTCTTGAACTTTTGCGCGGAACTCCGAGGTGGCTAAGAAATAATCTATGTTCGCATAGGTTCTAGACGCTGCCGAGTAAAACGAGTAATCTCGCAGACCTGAGTGGGCCGCCCACCAGATATCCTCCAAACCACAATCAGCTAGCCATTGAAGCCCTGCCGGGGTTAAAGCTCCAGTCTGCCCGTACCTATGCCCCGATCTATCTAAATCATTGTCCAGAATGATGTTAAAGTCCCCACCTACTAGTAAGTCCCCGTCCGAGGTCATAAATGTCGAAGAGAGCACCTGCTCTATAAAACTTTCTTGCTGAGTGTTGGGTGCATATATATTAGCTAATGTGAAATGAAAGGAGCCTATGCAGATTTTCAGAGCCAGATATCTACCCCTGACCTTGTGAATCTTAGCAACCACCTCCCCACGAAAGGACTTTAAAAACAAGATCACCACACCACCTTGCTTCATGGAAGCAGAGGACCAGTACTGCAGAGGAAACCACCTAGAGCGCATACGATGCGTGTCCGCAGTCAATAAATGCGCTTCCTGCAACAGACCGACCTGACCTCCAGAGCGCTCCAAGAAGGACAGGATCGCCAGCCTCTTCGAAGGATTGTTGAGGCCACGCACATTAAAGCCAAGACACTTAAAGTTTAGACCCATGGGGAGAGAATAGGAACAGCAACTGCCGGGCTACTACCATGTAGCCAGGCACGGGGTGGCCTGGGCCAGGGCGGACAGGGAATCCCAAAATAATCCCCAATAAAGAGCAAATGACCTGTAGAGGGGTACAAAACAACCAGACAAAAAGGCACAACATGTGCAGATCAACCAGTGTTCAAGTCCTCCGTGATACATCCACATCAAGGAAGAGTTCCAACCAAAGTCGGGGACACACCATCGAGCGCACTCCATAATCCCAGGAGCCCCGCCACCCAGGCTCTGCCCCAGTCCGATCCACGTCACTACTGCCGGGCAGCCCACCAGCACCCCTCTTCACCAGCACTGGCCATCAAGGCCTACGGGCCAGCAACGGCGGCAATGCTGTTCAAAACTGCTTGCCTCTCCGGCGCTCGCTCTCTGGACGACGGCCGCAACAGCCTCCGCTTCTTCTCCTTACACCGCCATCCGGGTCGGCTCCCCCCAGGGGCCCCTCCGGGGGACCCATCTCGCTTCTCCGTCTCCTCCAGCCCCAGCACCTGACGGGCCTCCTGGAGCGTTCTTACCTGTCTCAACTGATCGCCCCATCGGAACATCAGGCGGAAGGGATGACCCCCAGGTATAGGATGTGGAGGCTGCCCGGAGGTGGTCCGTGATAGGCTGAAACTCCCTGCGCCTCTGCAACGTCAACACAGAGAGGTCCTGCTAAAGCTGCAGGTTATGCCCCCGAAACTAAATCTGTGTCAAATTCCGTGCCTTCTGGAGTATTGCTTCCTTGACCAGAAAATTCTGGACGCATGCCAAAATATCGGGAGGGCGCACCCCGACACTCCCCCCTCGGCTCATTCTATGAACCCGATCCAAAAGGATCTCCGGCGGGCTCTCAGTCGACAAGAGGGAGTTGAACAAAGCCGTAACGAACTCTTGGATATTATCTCCCTTAGCCCCCTACGGGACCCCCCTGATGCGTACGTTGTGTCACCGAGAGCGATTTTGTAAGTCTTCAGTCATAAGTTGCACCTGCTCCTGATGTTCACGCAGACGGAGTATCTCCTGCTGGAGTTGCCCAACTTTCTCCCCTCTGGGGACCTCATTATTCTCAATGCTAGACACTCTTTCCCCCAGAGAGGTAATGTCAGAGCGCAGTTCTTGCACTTCCTGGGAGATGTCTCTGTGAAGTTCCTGCAGGTCTACTCGCAGCGAGTCGAACAGAGAGGTAAGGAAACTCTTTGTGACGGGGGCCTCCCCATCTGCCTCCACGTCGCCCAACTGGTCAGCCCCCCCGTGTCGAAGCCGCGGTCTCCGCCGGTCGGCTCTGTACCGGGTGTGATCTGGTTAGCATCTCTCGGACCATTTGGTCCCTCTTAAGCTTGGAAGATGCCATCACCACCTTCTCAGTGTCCACAAGGCCAGTGGTAATGTCCCCCAGGTACGTCCTCTCCACAGGCTCTCCGTCCCCCCGATGAGGGCTGAGCCATCCCACTGATCCTCCAATGCCATCTACAGCGTCTCCTGCCCCCCTCTGGGGCTGTGCGAGCTACTACCACCACAGCCGGGAGGGCCTTTGCCGCTTCTCGCTTCCCAGGGGCCACCACCGGTCACCCCTGTGCCCCCGGGGCTCACTCAGGGCCAGCCGGTCTCAGTCGCACAACACGGCAATCCTCAGCCTCCTCACAGCACTCCTTCTCACACCTCTGCGCCACGCCACCCTGTGGGCCAATAAGTTCTTATAGGGCCAGCGCGCTCGAGGGGCCACCTGCTCACCACATCGCGGGGTGGCCAAGTAGCCCCCACCGCACCACCAGCTCCTCAGGGCCCCGACAAGCAGTGCCGCATGCAGTCTCCACCTGCTCCGGGCCGCAGGCCCAGGCCTCGCTCCGGCCGTGCGCGCCCTTTCTTCGCCCTTGAGTGTCGCGGGCCCCACTCACCACCACCTCTGGGGCCCACAGGTCAGGGCCGTCACCGGGCTGGAGTCCAGCCAGCCGCCCCACGCAGTCCGCCCGATCGAGGACCCGGCGGGCCGCCACCTCCAACTGCACGCGGCCCTGCCGCCGCCGCCCCCGGCAGGCCTGGTCCTGGGGCTCGCCCCTCCGATTCTCGGGGCACCCCGCGCTGCCCTTGTCCTCCTTCACTCGGGCCAGCCTTCTGTGGAGGGGCGGGGCCCGCCACTGTGCTGCTTCTGGGCCCGGGCGGCAGAGCTCCGAGAGACGCGCCCTTCTACTCCGCCATCTTGGCCACCCCACTATAATCAAAATCTAGGTCAAATTACATAATGCCATTCTAAAGCTCTATTCAAGCCTGGTTTAATTGTGTCTCAATGGTTTTCATTAAAAACCAAAACTTTCTTAATATTCATGCCATGTTTAGAGATCTTAATGGTTTCCATCAAAAACCAGAACAAGTCTGTAATCGTCTGTGCCTTCTGCAAGAAATGTTCGACTACAGGTGCCGCCAAAAAGTTATACCTAAGGCTGGACTGCTGTTGTAATGTAAAATTCTAGCCTTCACTTGCTGTCCAGTTTTTCCAATATAGCGAAGACCACGTGGACACCCTATACAATAGATTAAACTGGAAGTATGACAGGTTAAAAAAAACCTGAGGAATCCATGTCTTGTCTTTCAAAGAAAAACTCTGCAGATTATCAATGGTTCCAAAAGCAAAACAGTGCCTACATCTGAAGTAGCCTTGCAATGGTCCTAATTGCAAACTTTCTGAAATACATGTTGGACACTGCACGGTTCGAAGATTGCCTTAATCAACTTGTCACATAGGTTTGGAGGCCTTTCAAAAGGCAAAAAGAGGAGGAGAAATATTAAAATTGATGCCCGCAAATGCCATCTTTTTTCTAGCAATCTTTTTAATCCTAGATTGTTCTGGTTGTTTTTCCCCATTAGTAGACTGTCTCAATCACTATACCATGCACATTTTAAAGCCCTTCTAAATTTTCTTCAAGGGTAGCCCCAAGCCAAAGTCTGCTGGCTTAATCCTCCACCTCCCTGAAATAATCTACTGCTTTGCTACAGTTACTCCACACATGGAGAAACTGCCCAGCTGTTAATTTGTCCTAAGCATTGCTATAATAGAGTAATGTATTTCTGTCTATTTTCTTCTTAGAGAGGTTAGTGTAGAATTTAGTATCATCCACCCTAATCATCAGGTCCAGAAAATTAATTTTGTGCACACTAGACGTTAAAGTAAATTTTGAACCCTCACTTTGAGTATTCAACTAGGCAGAAAGGAAAGCTAGGAATTCTGTGGTACCTCACCACACCATAAGAATACCAGTGATACACTGGAACCACTGGAATCTGTGAAAAAGGGGTGATAGTATCATCATAAATATAGCACTCCTCAAAATCCAGTAAATAAGTAATCGCTGTATTAGGTGCACAGGTACCTTTGACCTGTTGGTAAAGTCTGTTCTGAATCAGGAAAACATGTTTTTGTAAGCGCTATTTCAGCACATTCCACAAGAAATGTAGAAGGGACCCGATGTCGGCGGGGCCTCTCTTCCAATAAGGTTTCATCAATTATCCTCAAAGAATTAAACGGGAAGATATTAGTGTACAAACTGATTATATCCAAAGTCACCATCCTGATTGTAATCCAAATTCACAATATCGTGAGTTGCCGTCATGTTGTCCCACACATATGACTGGGTGGATTGTACTATTGATTTGAGGAACAAATCCGTATACCTTGATAAGGGCTTTAAAAGCGATTGACAGCCAGACACAGTAGGGCGTCCAGGAGGTGTGGTCATGTCTTTATGGATCTTTGAGACAGTCCATAAAGTAGGAATGCGAAGCACTGAAACATTCAGGAAGGCGTAGTCCTTTTGACTAATCCAGTACTTTTCCCTTGCATGGTCAGTTATTATTTTTATTTCCTTATGGATATTGTTAGCAAGGTCCAAAGACAGTCTCTATTAGAGCATGTATTCAAGCTCATTTAAGTATTTCTTCCTATCCTGCAGCTGTATCTGCTGGTTTGATAATCACATTTTCCAGGATTCATAAATGTTTTATCACTGTCTTTGTTAAATTGTACTTTATATATTTTTCATTAGTTAACATCTGACCTATCTCTGTCAGGACCATATTCTCAAATATGATTAGCTCCTTACCTACCTGATGACTCCGGGGATAGAAGTTAGATCGTGAATGTAGTCTTATGATGTCAAGGATAGTTATAGATCAATTTTTTCCAAAAACGTTCTTCAATCTACTTGAACTAAAGAACTTGTACAGCACCAAATGTGTTTGGAAAGGGTCATCACGATATGCAGGTACAAAAAAGAAACCTTTACTCAGGGCATTTAGCTCATCCTGTCATAAAGTATAAGATTATAAATTAGAGATGGGCAGTGTCATTGTGGTTACCATTCGTAAAACTGGCTTTGTGTTTGACGATGGCCTGGGGTGTATAGTTTCAGAACCAACCTCACTGGCCCTTTGACCACCTCTCCTCAGTTGACCCTGTTGGAGACTTTGGTATAAAAAAGATTCTTGTTTATACGTAGTGTTGTGAGATTTGGTGGCATGTTCATTTGCATGTTCTCAGGCTAGGGAAGACTCTCCAACGGGTGACAAGTAGGGGATACGTGCCCAGAAGAAACAAGGCTGCTCTTCCTGAGAGTTTGCAATGACATAGCATAGGTAGGGGTTGCAACTGCAAGAGTACGACTATGGAGTTGTGCGCAAGACAGGTAAAGATCAGAACCTGCTGAATACTTTTCACAAGTACCACCACATTGTCACAGTGCAACCTTTAAAACATTTGAGAAGTACATTAACTTCATTGTTAGGTCTAGCACACCAGCAGCCCTGGCCTTTGAACTGATTACTGCTGCTACTAATGCAGATAAGAACATAACATAGAGCCATCATTGATTCAAAGGGAAACGATAACAGTTGTGACAATCAGGTACGATCCAAAAAAAATAAATGCAACTATGATCAAGTGCAAGAAAAGGAACTGCTACTCACCATCAAGAAAGAAGATGAGGATGAGGATGTATGACCTCAGATCGGCCAAGATAACCAAAGTGCAAGTGTATGGCTTGTGCTTGCAGAGGTTACTTGTCCAGGTGAAAAGCAGCAGTCATCTGAACAGCATATGTTCTCAACAGCGGTAGAAAAGAGAGTGAAGCACAACGCAGATGTATTTCTGAAACCACCACAACCAATAAGCAAAATATTGGCGCCAGATTCACTGCATGAATTGAGACGTTCTATGATTTCATAGATGCCTTATAAGAAGTAGATGATAAGAAAATCATTAAGTACCTTGCCGGTGACAGAGTAAAAGATGTGCTGAAGAAAATCAAAGACATAATTTTAAGTCAGTCCTGGCGGAGGAGCAGCACTTGAACTTTTGCTGACGATGTTGAATTTAAAAAATGTACAAGATGAACTGTCCGTAACCAAGGAAGGTGTTGTAATGAGACACTTGACAATTGTCATACCTGAGATCCTCAGACAGCAAGTCATTGAACTAGCCAATGAAGGACATAGCAGTGACCAAAAGAGCACTAAGAGACCGAGTGTGGTTCCTACGCATAGACAAGTGAGTTGAGAATGAACTAAAAGAGTTCCATCTTTGCAAATGCCTTTCCTCCAAAGTGACGCAGCACCCATTGACAATGTTTTGCCTTCCTGTTTGGAAAAGAGTTGCAGTTGATTTCTTTGGGCTCTTAAGAAACCAACATAATCTCATAGGTAGTCATTGAGGAGTAGTCACGCTTTCCTTTAGTAGAGGAGCTATCACCAACAACCCATGACAAGATAATTGAGCAACTGGACGACATCTTTGCAGCATGGGTATGCCTGCTAATCTCAAATCTGACAATGTCTGCCGTTCAATAGAAAATAATTCAATGCATTTCTAATCAGACTAAATGTCAAGCATCAAAGAGCACACATATGTGGCCACAAACCAATGGTGTTGTAGGACAATTCAGGGGTACCTTGAAAAGGGTAATTCAACGACCATCGATGGAGGGAATCAAGTTAAACAAGGCCCTTGTCAAGACCTCTATGCTTATCATTGAACTCCTCACTCCACAACTGGTGAGCACCCTGTCACCTTGATAATTAGGAGAGCATTTGGAACCAAACTGCCACAGTGGACCGACCTTTGAATGCTGATAAGGTTCTCATCACAGACACGTCTCAAAAGTACAAAATAAAAACATATGCCGACCAGCATCAGTTTGTTCAGGTATCGTCCCAGACAGTCCATCAGACGGGATTCGGCACATTTTAAGCTCCTTCCTCGACATTTGTCAGCTCCTACAATTATGAATCAGGCTATCCCGCCTAACAGTCCAGATTAAGCATCAGAAAGAGTGCCATTGGTGCACAACCACAGTGCAACTCAACGCGATCTGGCTGACTAGTGTGAGCATCTCAATGACTTATTGAAGAACTATAATGTGACTGTTGTTTATACTTTTTATTTAACAAAGAGGGAGATGAAGTGTTGTTAGGCAATGTGCACTAGGACCCTTGCGGTTCTAGGCAGACTCATCAGAGGAATTACGTAACTTGCTGGGTGGTGTTAAGGTGTGGTTATTAACAGTTATGTGTTAAGCAGTGTGTGATCATATGCTGAGGAATTAACACATCTGCTGCAGAGCTCCGTGTGTGGCATGATTATTTGCATGCTGCCGAGCAGGGGAGGACACTACACTGATCTGCACTTAGTTCTTTTGGGGTAACTGGGTGATCAGACTCCGAGTCACTTAAGGGCTGCAAGAAGGTAACACCTTTTTTTTGGAACCGGATTTGAACGATTCCCTGTTTCTCCTTTGTAAAAATTATTTTGCAAATAACCAACAACTTTCTCTTTTCTATAAAAGCAACTATCTCCCTGTATTTCCAGTGTTCTTTTGAATACTGATTTTCTGAAAATCTTTAATTGTTCTATTTAACCTAACAATGTTTTTGCATCTTTTAAGGATTCCAGGGATAAGATCTTCTTTTTCTAATTCAAGTTTTTATACTTTTCATAGGGGCAAAAGCCGTTCCTATACTCATCACAATCCAGTTTCTACTACACTTTGATGAAAAACAACTAAAGTCACCAACAAACTTTGGATCATCTACATAGATTATCAAAATATTCTTCACCTATAAATCTACAGAGATAATATTTGCCTAGACACAGTCCACTAAAAACTTTGTATTTAATTTAGTATGGACTAATTTATTTTGTAATTTCTCATGCTCTTCTAATTCTGGTGATCCATATGTTTGAATTCACCCCCTTTCCGTCCCAATAAAGAGGAACCACTTGCTATCTTTTGGATATATTCTTCAGCAGTGGCGGCCGGCAGTTTTAGGAGGGAGGGGGGCGGGCGGGAAGCACACTCACACTCATTCTTTCACACACACGCACATCCATTAACACTCATCAACATTCAAACATGCATGCACGCACCAAACATTCATTTCAAAGTATCACACACACACTTACCTTCAGCCTCAGAGGTCCCACGAGGGAAGGCAGCAGTCCCCACTTCGTCACATATTGGGATGGGGTCAGTGAGACTGCTGACGCCATCCCACTCTGTGACGAGGTGTCACTGATTGACACTCACCCTGGGCACTTCAGGGCTTAAACCTGAAGCGCCCAGGTCGAAGTCAATGGGTGACGCTTCCCCTCATCACTGAGGGGGAGGGCCTCGAGGCACCTTTTCTGAGTCAAGGAGGTCACGCCCACAGGAGCTGTGACTTCTTCAGCCCAGCAAAATTCAGCTCAGGCAGCCAGGAGTCTGCGCAAATCGTGCATGTCTGCTCCTGGCTGCCTGACCTGAACATGAAGCGTGTCTGGCAGGCTGACCTTTGTTCAGCTTGACAGCCCTTTTCATGAGGGGCAAAAGGTGGAGGGGCAACAACAGAAAAAACTCGTTTGACATTTTACCAAGGTACTGATGGGAAAAAACCCTTGCAGTGCAACCACTGCTCTCCAGGGCCGGAATGGAAATGTAGTTCAACCCTGGCAAATTTTTCCAGACCAACCTCCATATGGTGCAGAGCGAGCGAGTGCAGCAAGTGAACCTGACCACTTCACAAGAGGTTTGGGGGGTCTTCCACCAAGAAAATATGAAAAAAAATGGCAAAAATGGTGCATTCTACAGCATATTTTTCATTATATATTGAAATGTAGTTACTGTTCATGCATAGTAAATGACGTCCTACCCATATTCTTACAGAGAACACAAACAAGAGAACATAAAAAATAAGACAGACCAGTTCCCATAGGTACATAGCGAGCTACCATAGCAAGAGAGCAAGTCAAACCACTGCAAGAAGGTTTGGGGGGTGTCCCCACAGGAAATGTGGTAAAAATGGCAAACATTTTGCATTTGACAAGACATTTTTCATTACATATTAAAACGTGTTAACTTTTGAAGCATAATAAGTGATTTTCAGATTGTCTCAATGACCTGTTGTGTTCACTTAGTTAAACTTGAAATAAAATAAATATTGAAATTCAGTTGAGAGAAACAACCATTTGTGTCTACGTTTTCATCTGTAAAAAGTATAGCAGATTTTCAAAAGCGATATAATGTTACATCTGCCTGACCCTTCTGGTTGCAGCGTTATATAGGGATTATAGGTTCTTCAAGAACTCAAGCTACCCAGAGTCAATAACTGAATTGCACTTTGCAATGGTTCTTCATGGTGTGCCAGGTATAAACCAATTCATTGAGTGAAATAAAGGCATCAAGGAAACCTATCAGCAGTTATTTGAAATCTCTGAATTTGGGGGTACCCTATACTAGCATGTGAATTAGAGGGCATTTCGCAAAATGACTTCTTTCTTACACACTGTCTTATATTTGGAAGGTGCAAATGCAGAGAAAGACAATAGGTAGTAACACCTGTTTTGCTATTCTCTGTTCCCCCAAGTCTCCCGATAAAAATGGTACCTCAATTGTGTGGGAAGGTCTAATGCATGCAACAGGAAATGGCTCAAAACGGAACTTGGACACATCACATTTTTCGACTGCAAACTGACTTGTTTTTTACAATGCACCTAGCTGTGGATTTTGGTCGTTAGAACAGCTAGCACATAGGGAAACCTAGCAAGCTTGTATATGTTTGAAAAGTAGACACCTAGAGGAATCCAGGATGGGGTGACTTGTATGGCTTTCACCACATTTTACTGCCCAGAATCACTGGCAAACCTCAAACTTTGGCTAAAAAAAACATTCTCCTCACATTTCTGTGATGCAGTGTTCTGGAATCTGAGGGGAGCCACAAACCTCCTTACACCCAGCATACCCCTCAAGTCTCCCGATAAAAATGGTACCTCAGTTGTGTGGGTAGGCCTAGTGCCCGCAACAAAAAACACCCCAAAACGCAATGTGGACACATCACATTTTCCCACTGAAAACGTACTCGTTTTTTGCAATGTGCCTAGCTGTGGATTTTGGGCCCTAGCACAATCAGTATGTAGAGAAACCTAGCAAACCTGTACATTTTTTAAAACTAAATACCTATGGGAATCAAGGATGGGGTGACTTGTGTGGCTCTCACAAATGCTCTGCCCAGAATCCCCTGCAAACCTCAAAATGTGGCTAAAAACTAATTTTCCCCACATTTCTGTAATGCAAGGTTCTAGAATCGGAGGTGAGCCACAAACTTCCTTCCACCCAGCATTCCTCCAAGTCTCCCAATAAAAATGGTACCTCACTTGTGTGGGTTGGCCTAGGGCCCTCGACAGGAAACACCCCAAAGCACAACATGGACACATCACATATCACACATATCAACTGAAAACTGACTTGTTTTTTGCAATGTGCCTAGCTGTGAATTTTGGGGCCTAGCACAGTCGCCATCTAGGGAAAGCTAACAAACTTGTACATTTTTGAAAACTAGACACCAGGGAGAATCCAAGATGGGGAGACTTGTGTGCCTCTTACCACATTTCCTATCCAGAATCCCTTTCAAACCTCAAAATGTGTCTAAACAAATACATTTTCACCACGTCTGTGATGGAAAGTCCTGGAATCTGAAGGGAGCCACTAAATTCCTACCACTCAGCTGGGGCACTGGTATGCTGCCTGGTAGGAAATTTGTGTTTTTTTTTCAGTTTCTGGAAAAATATGGCACAGAAATGCAAGGCAAATGTGTGATGTGATTTTAGTCACATTTTGAGATTTGCAGGGCATTGTAGGTAAGAATACTTGTAGGGATCCACAAGAGGCACACCACCCTGTACTCCCCTGAGTGTCTAGTTTTCGAACATATCTAGAGTTGGTCGATTTTCCCTAGACAAGAAGCGAGCACGCTACTAAGTCTCTTTACTTCTGTGAAGTCCCGAACACTCAAATTGTGAAAAAAATGCAGTTAGGTTTTGTTAAAAAGACCTCTCACCCACCAACGTAGATGGTGGCATGCTTCATCATGGTGTCCTACTTGAGACAACTAACATGTCAGAGGTGTGCTTTGACACCTGATCATAGTGGAGTGTTTTTGTCCGTAAGTTTAATTCCCAACCGAGGAGAAGTGCAATAAAATTGTCTTGTGGCTACCCACTGTTATTACACATACATACTGTTTGGATTTGTCACCAGGGAGAGTGATGGTTCAATATATAAAATTTTATCAACAAGATTTCACAAAATGAAATGCTCTGTTAATAATTGGTGGGTCAAAAAACTGAACCAATGATGACTTGTTGTTGGTGGTGTGTGTAGTGACCAGCAGCAAGTCACCACTGACATACCACCAGCCAAGTGCCAGCTCTCACACACCACCAGCCAGGTGCCAGCTCACACATACCACCAGCCAAGCAGCAGCCTACACACACTGCCAAGCCAAGGGCCACTCTACGCACAAAGCCAGCCAAGCGCCAGCCCTCATACACTGCCATCACATTTTATTTTAGCAAAAAAGAAAATACAAACCAATTGTAAGTAAATACAAAACTACAAACACAACAGCTCTAACTAAATACATCACACTAATGCCAACCGCAAAACTGAACAAAAAAAATAAAATGATACAGACCAGGCAACACTCACTGGTGCTCCCAAAAAATAGTTTTCGGGTGGTACATTCTAAAACAAGCGGGCACACACATCCCAGATTCAAAAGGCCAATCTGGGAGTTCATACAACTCTCCTTTCACATGCCTCTTCACATACGGACTCTACATCGCTTACAGGGATTGTCTAGCCACATCCTCCACCACTGCAACTCTAAGAACA
Source organism: Pleurodeles waltl (assembly GCF_031143425.1). Lineage (NCBI taxonomy): Eukaryota > Metazoa > Chordata > Amphibia > Caudata > Salamandridae > Pleurodeles > Pleurodeles waltl. The sequence continues at coordinate 1,930,407,761 of NC_090440.1, forward strand.
CTTGCCAGTTCCACTACAATAAGGCTGCCTATCACAGATTCCTGAAACTGAACAAAAGTAATCTTTGACTATGGAGAACAATCCTTAAACACAACAAAAAGCATTAAAGGTTGCTAAATGGAAGAGATGGATAGCCAACTTCTTATACCAAACGTAAGCCTTATGAACAGCAGTGTAAAGTTCCAACCTCTGATCTACTCTATCTACACCACCATGTGCTTATTGTAGTCTAAAATGCACACAGGTATGCACACTTCAGCAACCTGACCCCAAACAGTCACAAGTGAAATACTTTCATCATGGATGGTAGTCAGCATGTAGATATCAAATTTTACAGCTAGCAGTTCATCACCATGCAGGGCACTGCACTGTCCCCTCTCAAGCTGTTTACAAACAAACTCCTTTGGATAACCTTTAGGGTTAGAGTGGACTGTGTCACAAGCAACAGTGTCCACCTTTTACCAATTCCCTGAACAATTGCACACCAGTGTAGAAGTTATCTGGGTACAAATGGTGACTTTTCTTAATAAGTCCTTTAACAAGTTCCAACACAATTTTTTCACTAACTCTGAAAGTGGATGGACAACCAGGGGGGTCGTGAAATCCCTACCTGTGCAGACCCAGAAATTATAGACATATACTGTACTACTCTCAGACAGCATGTACATCTTAATTTTATAACGTGCCCTCTTGCTAGGAAAGTACTGGTTAAAAACCAAACTGCCCTTGAACAGGACCAAAGACTCATCCACAGCTATTTCTTTCCCTGGAACATAGATCTCTGAAAATTGATCTACAAAGTGATCAAGGACAGGCCAAATCTTAAAAAGATGGTCACAATCAGGGTGATCTTGGGGCAAAACTAGAGAATTATCAACAAAATGCAGCATCCGGAGCAGAAGCAAATACCCATCACGAAATACAGCTGTTGCCATCAAGCTACTGGTAGACCAATATAAAGACAGCAACGGTTTCCTTATCAAGCAAGTTAAATCTAAGAACTTCAACTCTTCCAGAATTGTGGGAGTCCATCGGGTGGCTCTAGAGCGCGGTTTAAGTTTGGCACTGTTTTCCTTCAAATACTAATCAGCATTCAAATTAGTCTGCTGTAGAATTCCACCCAAAAATACATCGTCCATAAACAACTGAAAGAAACATAAACGTTTCCAGTATTCACTCTACACCCTGCGACACCAGTAAAGGCAGGCAACGCCGCCTGCACCATGTTTGGGGTAACCCACAGTTCAGCTCTTCCAATGGGAAGCCTTTTAGCCCCAGGCTGCAATCCAGATGCCTCTTGCTGCACATCAGTGTCGTCCTCTGAAAAAGGCACTTCATCCACAGTGAGAGTGGCTTCATCAACAGATAATTTCTCTCAGATAGAAAATTCACTGCCAGAATCTTGCACTTCTTCCTCTGCTGCAGATGCAGAGTCAGTCTCATAATCATGGTCAGAAGAAGATTAAAAAAGCATACCAACAACCTGCTGAGAGGTCATCTTGCGGCTAGCCATAATCCTTACTAATAAAAGTAACTTGGCGAATAACTCAACAACAACCAACACTTTGTAAAATAAGTAATAAACAAAGTGTGGTTTTATCACAAAGACCTATATACTCAAAAACAATACCACTCACTTGCCAAAGACAGCTAGACTCGCCAACACCTACTCTGCACAGACACAGCAAGCACCAACGATAGCCCAATAAAAAGGGAAAACAAAATAAAATTACACTTAAGATAACACAATACACACAGTGCACAAATCCAAGGAGAATTTACACACACAAAAACATGAGCTAAATATGCTGCTATTAATACACCATTTGCAAAAAACTCATTCATGCATGGTAAAGGTACTTGTTGAGGTAAACAGTACAAAAAATATGTTTTTACAAAACACTGCTGAAACCACAAGCAGGAGTCACAGCAAAGGAATTAAAAGGTTTGCACTAGGCTTAAAAGGAGAAATAAACATTACAATCACAAATGCAAATAATGCCCTAGTCCACACACACCAAGCTGGGGGGAGATGGGCTTAATAATGTGGCCAAAAAATTCACCCTCTAAAGGGGAGCGACCCTTGCCCAAGGGGCTGCTCCCCACTACAACAACATAGTGAATAAAACATCTCTGGTGTCGACTGGTTTCTGCACTCCTTGGGGGCAGATGGGCCTAAAAAAAAGGCCAATCCGCCCCCAAGTGGGGCAGAAACAGCCAAAATAATAGCCCCCTAAAGGGAGCGACCTTGTCTAAGGGGTCGCTCCCCAAAATAATCACCAAAATTTTAAATCCCTGGTGTCTAGTGGTGTCTGCGTCCCCCTGGGGGCAGATGGGCTTAAAAAACAAAACAAAAAAAAAAGGCTGATCTGCCCCCAAGGGGGTCTGAAACGGCAAAATATGTGACCCCCAAAGGGAGCGACCGATAACTAATAGGCTCCTCGCAAAAATGTAAAATCCCTGTTTAGGACTACAGGTCCTAAACAAAAGAGGCCAAATGGCCTAAAGGAAGCGACTCTTGCTCAAGGGGTCGCTCCCCAAAATAGCCAACATTTTTAATCCCTGGTGTCTAGTGGTTTATGCCCTCCTTAGGGGCATATCAGCCTAAAACAATGACTGATCTCCCCCCAAGGGGGCTAGAAAAGGCCAAAATAGATGTCCCCTAAAAGGAGCAACCCTTGCCAAAGGGGCCACCCCCCTAATTGCCAAAGCACACACACAACACAAAAATCCCTGGTGGCCTAGTGTGTATTCCTGCTGCAGGATCGCAACGCTATGCTCGATCGTGCAACAGGAATACATTTCAGAGAGATACTGAGGGAAAGGAGAAACTTTTTCTTTTCCTGCCGGCGCCTCTTTGAAAACCCCCACCCCTTCCAGGAGGAAAAACCTACCTCCTTATTCCTCCAGCGATGGAGGCAAAGGGCTTCCAGTGCCGCCGGCCTGCTCTGATGACATCAGCACATGGGCTGAGTGCTGACATCATCAGATCAGGTCAGGAGTGGAGGTCTGTGTTGGAGGACAGCAAGAGATTCTACAGCAGGGAGGGAGAGCTGGCAATCCCATAACTCTTCTAGTATTGGCATATCCATTTTGATATCTCCCCAGGCCTGTAAGGACCTCTTTTTCCAAGGAAGAAGGGGAGTAAATTAACCAATCCAGATCCAGGAGAAAGGAGAACTTATCCACCCCCACTAAGTCCCAACAAAATGGGACATGTGTGTGTGAAAACAGGGAGAGACTATTGCGGAGAGATGCTGATGCAGCACTAAATCTCTTAACAGGAATGGACCACTAAAGACTTGGAGACAGATTTACAAGGCCATGGCGCCTCCTTGCACCACATTAGTATCATTTTGTTTATGCTAATGTGGCTCAAGGAGGTAAAAATCGCTGTGCCATATTTACAAACACTTTGCGACCCCTTGCGCCACATTATGCCTGCTGAGGTACTGGGTTTTTCAGAACCGGTACTGATCCGGTAACCCAGCGGTGCCAGGGTACACCCAAAGACCTCGGGTACTTTCCTGATTCAGACCACAGAAACTCAGAGTCTTCTAGGTGAAGTCAAAGATCGAATTTATTGGCTGCAACCAAGTAACAAGCGTCCTAGAAGTACAACAGCACGGTTTGTATGTTCTCAGGAGACTGTGTGTCAATGCAAAATCAGGTTTCCTTATATACAGTTTTTTAAGCTTCAGGCAAACATTCTTGACATTTTGGTTGGTCATTCACATGCTTTCACGACAAAGGAAAAAACAGTGTCATGATGAAACCTCATATTTCATGTCATCCAACCCATAATAAATTACCCGGCAAGGCCTAGTATTTTACATCAGATAAGTGTGGACCCCCAATAAAAACGGGCACCTCCCCCTCGTAAAGTAAGAAGAAGAAAAGAGCAGGTGCAGGTGTGAGCAAGATTAGGCAGGGTGTGTGAGCGATAATAAGGGTTTTATGGCATGGTGTGCCTTGATGCTATCTGATTCGGCCACTGGGAGAGGGACTGACCAAACAGGTTTGGCCTGAGGCAATGGTTCCAGCTTGCCCAGGTCAGAGAAAAGTCAATCAAGGTGTACGTGTCCTTGGAATCAAATCTGACTGTATTATAAGCCTATGTGAGGGCAACTTTTAAAAATGGGAGCCACGAGTGCAGGACGAAAATGGCGATTTCGAGGTGAAAACGCTGCTGGAATTGAGCGAAAATGCTCATGCTTAGTGTACTAGTCATTATCGGTCTTTTGATACTAAAATCGTACTGCTGTGGCAAAGTAAATTACATGGGTCCAGAATTTTTAGAACCACAAACCCTCCTTTTGCCCTTACATAGGCAATAAACCTATTCTCATGCTAATCTGAGTCCAGGTCTATGTTTCTAAAGTCGTTGAGATGTTGCTGTAACATCATCCTAGTATTTAGCTCGTCTCTTGGTGCAGGTTTCCTTATGCATGATGTAACACAGAAACCACATATCGCAGGAGCACACTGCACGCATAGACAGAACAGGAAAAGAATGGCCAAGATCATCCCAATGACCATCAGAATCTTCCATCCCCATGCTGATATCAGTTCCCAGAACCATCCCATTAATGACCAATCTCCTTTATCTAAATGAATAGATTCGGAAATTCTATGCAGTTTGGAGATGGCCTGGTATACTGTTGGAGCGTTATCTGGGACAAAAACACAGCAACTCGATTAGATCAATGTACATACTCCACCCCGATCTGCAAGTATGACATCTAATGCGACCCTGTTCTGAAGGGTCATAAGACGATCCGACTGGAGCTCAGCAGTCAAGTTACCAAGGGCACCAGCGGTTTCAGCCACGGTGGATTCAACCACTCTTATCAATTGCCTTATGCTCCTGCTGTTACTTATTTGTCCCCAGAACGGCAGAAAACCCTTTACGAAGTCCCCAAATTCTTGTCCTGCAGTGTCTTCTTCACTGAAGACGCCTCTAACTATCCTTGTCTTGTGGTAATCTGCCGCTGCTGTGTAGGTAGGGGCAACAGGAACGAAGCGAAGCATGTGCCCGAAAAGTCAGGGGGCAACCATGTAAAGGCTCTATCATGGCAGATGAAATAGGTACCCTTAGCTGCCAAGAGCGGAGGGGAGGTCTGAGATGCGAAGACATATGTCTCAGTGCAGACGCTTTCCCCTAGCTGAGCTCTGGGATTCTTGCCAGTACCTTGCAGACACAGGTGACCCTGATGGGGTACAACCCAAATCAGGGAAGATATCTTAGCTTGCTGTTTCTCACTCATTGTGGCTTCATATCCGGTCAAGTTCCATCCTATATATGCCATTGTCTCATCTCTGGGGATAGTCTCGTAGAAGATATTGTCCTTCATCATGTCTATGATACCTTTAACTAAAGCATTTTTCTTAGGGTTGTCTTCCGCAAAACGTAGGGGGTAGTGTGCATAGATGAATATCGTTCTGAATGCCCACACGGAACCATTGTGGCTGAAAGGCAGGATCAGATAAGGGATACCTTTATCTGCTGTGTGAGGCATAAGGCCACACACCCAACAGTTAGTTGTATTTATCACTAGTTGGTGTTGGTGCAAAAGCTGGATGAAGGAGTTATTAATGAACTCTAGTCTCCTAGCAGATTCATGTTTAGGGAGGAGTTGAAAGGAATGTGGGGAAACAGTGGAAGGAGGAGGTGTAGACGAGGTAGTGGGTGCCAATATCACGTTAAAACAGAATAAAATATATCCTATAAAAAACATAAGTATACTAAATAACATAAAAATGCACAGCAGCAAAAACCGTTTCCTGGTTATCGTTTCACATATTCTCTTCTTGAAACTCAGTCTTTCAACATGTTCTCCATTTTGGAAAGATTCCATCCTGTAACCGTTGCCGTTCGTGGCGGTTGGTTTACTTCACTTAGGAGTGTTCTGAATGTTCCAGGCCGCCCTAGAACAAACCAGACCTGTAGACCTTGTGTCCACAGGCTACCCCCCTAAGTCTTTTCAGCCACGATCCTACAGCTGAACCCGGATGGAGGTTCAAAAAACACAAAAAAGCAAAAAGTCATTCAAAAATAATTTTCCATATTGGAGAACTTTGCTAAAGGGAAGAAAAGTAAACTGTTTTATTTGTCCTTTATTCTTGGTCGTAGATTATAACGGTTAGTCCCAGGTATTGTGTGGTCCTGAAAAAGGAATTCAGGTTCTGTAGTGTCCAATCGAACTGACGGTGATACTGCTGATTGTAAAATGTCATCACTTTCTTTCTCAGTGAGTGTTCCTTTTATTCGTGCATCGCTGAAAGGCAGAAAACGTGGCACGGTTTCAGTCTCTGAGTCGGCGACACCTTCCTGGACCCACCGGTCACATGGCAGAGGTAGGGGTACCCTTTTGCAATGGGTCCCATGGATCCAGTGTTTCTTCCCTTCTACTCGAACAGCTGATCTTGTGGAGAGAAGAACGAGGTGCGGTCCGGTCCACCTGGGCTGCTCGTTTTTGGTTCGCTGAAAGTTCTTAATTAAAACCCAGGATCCAGGCTCAATGGGATGACCTGGAGATTCAGAGACCGGAGGCAGGGTGTCGTGGACCTGTTGATGTAAGACACGCAATTTAGCCGTCAATTCATACAGATAGTCAAGCAAAACAGGATGCTCTATCTCGCTAAACTTCTTGGGCCTAGGCACTCCCCATATATTGGCCGGGCGGCCGAAGACTATTTCATAAGGACTAAGTTTCACTTGTGAATGCACAGTCATTCTGGTTGATAGGAGTGCTAAGGGTAGAGCGTCAGGCCATTTGAGACCTGAGCTCGCTTGTATCTTGGCCAATTTTAGCTTTAGAGTGCCATTATAGCACTCCACTAATCCAGCTGATTGGGGGTGATTTGCAGCGTGAAACTTTTGGTTTATGCCTAGCCCTTCGCATACTTTCTTCATCACTTGACCCACAAATTCACTTCCATTGTCACTCCAGATCATTCTCGGCATTCCGAATCTAGGGAAGAACTCTTTCACAAGGGCTTTGGCTGTGGATAGCGCAGTATTGTCTTTTAGGGGATAGGCTTCCACCCATCTTGAAAAGGCACAAACAACAACAAGTACGTATTTTAAGTTGTTGCACCTCTCCATGTGGATGAAATCTAGCTGCAAAACCTCAAACGGATACGTAGGAGGTGCAAAATGACCAGCTGGAGTTGGGGTTCCTCTACCAGGGTTGTGTTTCAGGCATACCATGCAATTTTTAACCACATTTTCTGCGCACTTGGGAATTCCTGCATTTTGCCATACTGGGGCCAACAACTTACAAATCCCTTTCACACTGATGTGAGCCATTCCATGAGCCATTGTAACTACTGCAAGCACATACGCATCGGGTAGCAACCATCTTTGATGTTCTGACAACTCGACCCAACAACCATTCGCATCCAATTTACCCGTACTTTCTCTCCACACACTCAATTCTCTCTCTGTGGCTTCAGCTTGAATCGATTTCACGCTTTCTATCATGTCTTCACACATTCCAACATCACCAATCCATCTTGCAGGGCCCGCGACATACATTCGGCTCATCACATTCCTTGCCGTTTCTTTTGCGACCTCGTTAGCAAATGCATTCCCACGACCAACATCATCAGTCACCTTTTTATGTGCGCTACACTTCACAATCGCAACTTGCAACGGTAAAGTAAGTGAATCAAGGAGCTCATTTACCAACTGACCATGCTGTATTTTAGTTCCATGCGAGGTCAGGAACCCACGTTCCTTCCACAAACGCCCAAAACTATGGGCCACACCAAACGCATATTGGCTATCGGTATAGATAGTCACTTTCATTCCTTTTGATACTGTACATGCTCTTGTTAGGGCTATTAACTCAGCTGCTTGGGCTGAATTATGTGGGATACGTGCAGCTTCAACAATCGTACACAAAGTTGTCACAGCATACGCCGCAGTCGTGTCACCATTCGGGAGCTTAAAGCATGAACCATCCACCCACAAAGTACCATCACTCTTTGCAAAGGAGTGTCCAGAAGGTCTATTCTCCCTTTCGTTTCTTCTTCTGTTCTATGGAGACAATCATGTTGTTCAGAAGTATCTAACTCCGTCACAATTGGCAATAACGTAGCTGGGTTAAGTGTAGTGCATCTTTTTATATGTACATGGCTTGCTAACAATGTCAACTCGTAACCTGACAATCGAGCACTAGTTAAATGCTGTGTCTTGGTTCTGTTTAACAACGTGTCCACTGCTTGTGGAACCATTACGATTAATGTGTTATTCATCACTAAACCAGCAGACTGTCGGATAGAAACAACAGCTGCCGCTGCCGCTCTTAAGCAGCTCGGTAGTGCCTTAGCTACTGGGTCTAAGGTTGAAGAGAAATAGGCGCATGGACGCTCCCTGTCTCCAAACTGTTGTGTCAAAACTGCTAACGCACAACCTTCTTTCTCATGGACATACAATGTAAAAGGCTTGCTGTAGTTGGGGGTACCCAACACAGGAGCTGAACATAATGCATCACGTAATTCGACAAAACTTTTCTGACAATCTTCAGACCATGGGACGGGATTTGGAATATCTTTACAAGTTAATGCCACCAAGGGTTTGGCTATTAGCGAAAAATTAGGTATCCATTGTCTGCAATATGATGTAATACCCAAGAAAGCACGCACTTCTCTTTGTGTTCTTGGAACACTCATTGCTGCAACAGCCCTGATTCTCTCTGGGGTCAGTTGCCTTCCCTCCTTCGAAAAGAGATGACCTAAATAGGTCACTTCTTTTTGACAATACTGTAACTTTGAAAGGGACACTTTGTGGTGTAAATCAGACAAATGACGCAATAATGACAATGTTGCTTCTTTGCAGATCTCCTTAGTATCTGCGGCAACTAGCAAATTATCGACATATTGAATGACGGTGGCGCCATCAGGTAACATAAGAGTGTCAAGTTGTGCTTTCAAAGCCTGACTATAGATAGATGGACTTTCACAATAGCCTTGAGGAGCTCTCTTAAATCTGAAGCTTCGTCCTCCCAAATTGAAGCCAAAAATGTCCCTGCTCTCTTCTGCAATAGGGATGCTGAAGAAAGCATTTTTCAGGTCTATTACTGAAAACCAAGTGGCTGAAGCTGGAATCATTGTCAACAATGGAGTGATATCGGGGATGACTGGAAACTGTGGCACAACTATTTTGTTCACCTCTCTAAGATCAATTACAAACCTATAAACAGGTGGCTGAGTAGGGTCAGTATGCTTCAAGACAGGCAAAACAGGACTATTGCAAACGTTGCCTCTTGTCTCTTCAATTACATCCTTCTCAATCAGAGCACGAATAATTGCCACCAACGCTTTTTCCCCTTCACTAGAGATCTTGTATTGGGGAATACGTGGCATTTTAACATTGGCTTTTAATGTTATCACATATGGCTGAATTTCCAAAAGACCTACATCATTAGGTCCAGTAGCCCAAAGAGTATTAGGAAGAGACGAAAATTCTGGTGGAAATCTGTCCTTTGACAAATACATTGATGAAACCACTTTCTTACCCAATGTGAGTTGCACTCCAGAAGGAGAGCAATACAATGTTGCATACAATCTCTTTAACAGATCTAATCCTAACAAGTTCTCGCCACAACCTGTCGTCAAAATAAGGGGTGTTTCAAATTTACAAGGTCCAACAGAAGGAGATATAGGGTTAGAAATCGGATTTCTAACTGGGGCGCCGGAAAACCCTACTGATACATTTGTTTCGCCAGACAAAGGTGCGCCAGGGAGTTTTGAGTGCATAATAGAATCTTGGTAGCACCAGTATCCAACAGAAAAGGTTCTGACACACCTGATGCAATCACCTTAACATAAGGCCCACTCTGATCTACTGGAACTGAAACAACTCCCTCTCTTTGTCTATGGCTGTCCTAGCAATCATTACTGTCCAAATGCTCATCCTCTGTATAGTAATCATCAGTATAGTACTGAGCCGTCCTACCAGATGCATTATCCTGTTGATCAAATCTGTTCATTGAGTTTTGAGGGAGGAATGGGCGCGCGCTCTGGGGAACATATCCACGTCCTCTTCCTCTAGGTGCTTGTGGAACACCTCGACCTCTTAAACCAGAAGTACCATTTGCGCGCTGTAGCAAAGCAGGGCAACTATACTTGAAATTACCCTCTTCCTTGCAATATGAACACTGATTGGGACCTACTGGGATACGTGGTTGAGCATACTCGGCTCTTTGCGAGTTTCTCTGAAACGGTTGGGGCTGATAGTTATTCTGATAGTTGTTCTGTGCACCACTATTCTGACCACCACGTGGCGGGTACGCTTGTTGTAACAGAACCTTCGTTTTCAATTCTTTTGTTTTCTTCTCTACTCTATCTCTCTCATCTTTATCTCTATTTTCGTAGTACTGTGCAGTAGCCAATATCTGTGCTGAAGAGGAAACTGCCCAAGAACTTTCTGAGTCTTTTAACTTTTTACACAACTCAGGAAGCAGATTATGCACAAATTTATTGACGAACAAACGTTGACCACCTTCCGTGCTCATATCTTGACCACTGTGGTCCACAAACGTTTCTTCAAACCTGGTGAAGAAATCTGATACCGTTTCTTCTTTCTTTTGCTTACATGCAGACAATTTATCCCAGTTTACACGCATCGCAGGCATTATAGTTTTCATGTAATCAATAATCATACCAGGAAGCTCTGTCACTAAAGGCTCAGGTTTAGCACCACCAATTTGTCGGGCATCTGCAGCAGCAATATTAGCCCATGTGTCACCTAACTCTTGAGCATGGTCTGTATGGCGAATCTTTCCCCATAAAGGCTGTGGAACAACATTCCCAAACAACATGTCTATGTCAGCTAAATTCATAATGCAAGACCCCGCAGTCTGTGACAATTCCTTGTAATACCCTGTAGGATTCTTACGGGGATCAGGCAATGTCTGCTTAAGGGCTAAAACTTCAGCTCGCTTCCATGGAACGTGTACCCATACACGCTGGAAATGAGGCAGGACAGGTGGATTAGCATTTGGGTCCCCTTCCCTCCACTGTGGGGGAACTTCTCTCATGGGGTACTGTTTCCCTTTCTTTTTAGCAGAAGAATCATATTTAAACAATAACCTGGAAACACCTTCAGTCCTAAACGACAATAACATCGCAACTGCTTTCTCGACATCTGAACCCACAATCAAACCTGTCGCAAAATCGAACCGTACACGACACAACTTAGGCGGATTGGGCTCCAAACCATTTTCCTCTAAATCCTCAGAAAGAAAAGTACACATTTTCTCAAAAACGTATCTCTGTTTCGGTTCTTCCCACTGATGGAAGACATCCATAACAGATTCTAGTTCATATCTCGCTGGTTCAGTAACCCATTTATGCGCCAAATAATTCAGTGTCTCTTTCTCCATACCATCAGGCAATTGGCTACGCAATTGTTTACGCTCTGAAACTGGGGTCGTAGCTAATGACCCAAAGAGAGGGGATAAAAGACTAGTCACAGTGTTTGTCATTCTCTGACTGATAGAGGGAGAGGTTGACAAATGAACAGGAGGAAAAACAGAATGAGACAAGGCAGAGACAGAAGCAGTGTCAGAAACAATACCAGGAGTGGTAGTCGCTATAGTAGTCAAAGTTGTAGGAAGTAAAGGCAGAGCAGATGTCAAAGCCGGTGGCCCTTGAGGAGGCTGCACCGGAGGAATAGGAACCAACTGAAGAATAGCTGGTGGGTGCTGGGGAGGAGCAGGAGGCAATGCAACCACTGGTTATGCAACTAGAGGTTGCGGAGGTGCCGTTGCATTCTGCGCATAGGGTGGTGGCGAACTTAGCAAATGCGACATTAGGGGATCTTTTTCAGAGTCTTTTGCTGCATCTTGCTGAAGAGGCGGCAAAACTGGATAGCATTTATCTACTGTCATTTTATGTCGCCTATGCAACTGCTCATTCAACTGTTCTACTTCGTTATCTTTAAACTGTATAGCAGCTTGCATAATCAAAATACCTTTTTCTCTCTTATTTTTCTTAGCTAATTTAATTTCCTTTTGCTTGGCTTCCTTACGCCATAAGCGGAAAGAATCAAACATTGCTGGCCGGGCTTTCTTCTTAAAAAGTCTAACTTCGAGGTTATCTAAGATTTCTGTGTCAAAGCTACCATTTTGGGGCCATTTTAAAACACCATCTTTTCTGGTGTAACGGATCCATACTTCATTATATGTGATGGGGCCTACTCCGTGCTTCACATATAGTTCATAGGTTGGAGTTCCAATCGGAGGAACCGGACATGAGTCCTCCAACCGGGAGTCCCTTTTACAACCAAGACAAAACAAATTTCCAAGTCTGCTAAGACCAGGCATCTTCGCTCACTAGTCTAGCTTCAAACTTCAGAGGATTATCGTTTACGATAGTCTCGTGAATACACGAGTCCTTCGGCTTTGGTACTTGCAAGTTCCAAATCAAAGTGATCCCAAAGGGATACCAAACCAAATGTCCAACTAAGGACCAAACCAAGTGTCCAACTAAGGACTGGGAGACGCTCCACTGATACTTAACTGAAAATATCGATGACGTCACCAGAAGACTCGTCTTATCGTTTCGCTCTACCAAACATCAAGGGTCCAAATCAGGGCGATAGCCAGGGCAGCAGTCCTTCGTAGCCGTCGGGAAGCGGGGAACCTCGCAGCAAAGACTTTCGGACCACGTCGACATGCAGGGGTCGATGAAGTGGCGGCCTTCCTCCAGAATTTTCACACGAAGCTCCTCACGGACCTCAGGCTTGGACCGGTACCGCTGGTATCGCCCCACGTTGGGCGCCAACTGAGGTACTGGGTTTTTCAGAACCGGTACTGATCCGGTAACCCAGCGGTGCCAGGGTACACCCAAAGACCTCGGGTACTTTCCTGATTCAGACCACAGAAACTCAGAGTCTTCTAGGTGAAGTCAAAGATCAAATTTATTGGCTGCAACTAAGTAACAAGCGTCCTAGAAGTACAACAGCACGGTTTGTATGTTCTCAGGAGACTGTGTGTCAATGCAAAATCAGGTTTCCTTATATACAGTTTTTTAAGCTTCAGGCAAACATTCTTGACATTTTGGTTGGTCATTCACATGTTTTCACTACAAAGGAAAAAACAGTGTCATGATGAAACCTCATATTTCATGTCATCCAACCCATAATAAATTACCCGGCAAGGCCTAGTATTTTACATCAGATAAGTGTGGACCCCCAATAAAAACGGGCACCTCCCCCTCGTAAAGTAAGAAGAAGAAAAGAGCAGGTGCAGGTGTGAGCAAGATTAGGCAGGGTGTGTGAGCGATAATAAGGGTTTTATGGCATGGTGTGCCTTGATGCTATCTGATTCGGCCACTGGGAGAGGGACTGACCAAACAGGTTTGGCCTGAGGCAATGGTTCCAGCTTGCCCAGGTCAGAGAAAAGTCAATCAAGGTGTACGTGTCCTTGGAATCAAATCTGACTGTATTATAAGCCTATGTGAGGGCAACTTTTAAAAATGGGAGCCACGAGTGCAGGACGAAAATGGCGATTTCGAGGTGAAAACACTGCTGGAATTGAGCGAAAATGCTCATGCTTAGTGTACTAGTCATTATCGGTCTTTTGATACTAAAATCGTACAGCTGTGGCAAAGTAAATTACATGGGTCCAGAATTTTTAGAACCACACTGCGCCAGGCATAATGTATACAAGGGGGGGCATTCCGGTGTTAGGAGGCCCGCAAAAATGGCGCAATTAAATCTACAAGATTTCATTGCGCTATTTTTGGCATAATTTTTAATGCCTCCTCAATACAGGCATTAAAAGGACGCACCCATTGATGTCATTGGGTCTCCTTGCACTTTGCTCCACTAGCATCAACATTTTTGACGCTAGTGGAGCAAAGCGCCACAATAGCGTCAAAAATGTTGATGGTATTGGCCTAATATGTGCCATGGTGCACCGTATTATAAATACGGCGCAACCATGGTGTTGTTAGGTGCCGGTGGGGGGGTGCAAGAATTCTGGAGCATCAGTACTGGTGTGCCATATTCTTATAAATCTGGGCCTTGGTTTGAATACATAACGTACCAGACCCAGCTGCTCGTGCCACCCATGTGTAAAAAACAAAGTGAAAAGGGGTAAGAGGGAAGGAAATGTGAAAAGTGTCGGGTGATACTAGGTGATGGAAAAGTTCAACAAGGACTTGGTCCAACAGAGAATGAATGTCTGGCCTGGTCAAGCCTCTGCATCAGAATGAATTGCTAAGGGCAAGGAACTTCACTTCGGAATCAAGGGAAGGGGGAAAAATACACTGAAGTACTGGTATCCCAAGGAGGACTTAACCACCAAAAACAATTCTTTAAGCGATCCAGAGAGGCCCTTGAACATAAAAATTCAAGAGGTCTGACCTGCTATTTAGGAAAGACCTTGTGAATATCTTTGAAACAAAACCAGAGAAGAAGGATGTATTGCAGAAATGCAAGATACACACTAACAGTATTAACAATATCTACCTAAAGCATGGCAGTGAGAATAGAACATGGAGGGAGCTGGTCATGGGGCATTATCCTCCACTTCATTGGATATCCAGAGGGTATAGAGGGGACACATACGATCGACTTTTGAAATAATGGCTCTTTTCTATTGTACCACAAGAAAGCTTTTCTTCATGTTTCATCATCAAAAGGATGCACAGGGTACTGGTAATGAAACCTCCGCTGGAAGTGCTCCTGGTGGAGAAGACCTGGAGAGGAACACGGAGAACGGCAAAACAGCAGGGGAGAAAGAAGCCACAGCACAGCGAAATGTAAAGGAGGATCAATCTGGCAAACCAACTGCAAGGAGGCCAGAGGATTGGCCCCAGGTGGTGACGAAGTAAGGCAAAGAGAAGGATGCCTAGACTGAAGATTGGCCCAGGCATAAGGATGATGAACAGTGATGGTAAGTAATCACCGTGGACCTTGACGGAAGGACACAGTTAACAGTGATAAGAGGGCAACCCTGAGTCTAAGGGCACTATAGAGAAGTGAACACGTGTCCAGCGGTGACGGGATTGGTTTTGCTTCATTATATAAGAGGACAGGAGGACAAGGTCATGGGTGATAACCAGGGATCCCAAGACAACCTAGATCAGTCAGGAAGAATTGAACCAATAATCAATTTTTATAAGACTTACTGGCATTCTTCTCTTTCCCGAGGGCGCCGCTGGTAGGCATCATCCAGTGGAACCTAAGAAAAAAAACACAGAGGAGCCATTACAATGCATCCCATTTCCCCTACTGTACCTTACAACACAAATGTTCCCCTTGCCATGACTTCTAAGGATTGTCTTTTACCCTTCTTTGGACATCCTCTATGTTATTTTGGCTTCACCTTTCCGAAGATAGTTATAATTAATTCATCCGACAAGCCTCCTAAACCTTAATTCTGCCTATCCCTCTACAATCTCCGGATGGCAATGGAAGGTGCTGAGTGATTTGATTTCTTAAAATGGGATAATGCTCATGTGTTTAGGTAATGACGTTACATATTCTGATTTGCCGAAGAGTAGATATGTTCAATCATACTATGATGATTCTGCTATTTTAATAATTTATTATGCAAAAATTGTGTATAAGAACCCCTTGATTTTGGGGGTGAGCCAGAAGATATTTTGGGGCTTTCCTTCCCAAATGATATGTTGCCCGATTCCTTTTTGATTTTGCTGTACATTTGACTTATATTTCTTATTTTGACCACTCTATATAACTCTGCATTTCAATCCTTCATGGAATTTATTCTGTACCATTTGAGTACAAGATTTTTGTAAGAAAACCCTTTAACTCTTTGATTTAGAACTCAATCATTGAATGGTCCCAGTTACTTATTTTTGCTACTCTGATAAATTGATGTCGGCGAAGGGTATCTTTTTTTGCAATCCCTTTAAGTGGGAGAACCTTATGAGGTAAATTTCTGGGTTCATAACATTGAGATTTCAAATATATTGGTGTATTGTTTTTGCTCCCACACAGCATCCCACCAAAAGGCCGTCATCCCACTTTCGTTGGGGAACACAAAGTATTCTCCAGATTAGACCATATGTATATCCAACCCATGACCTTCCAGCGGTGAAAGGACTTGGATTCCTGGCAAGGAAGGTATCTGATATGACAATAGGGCGAAATGGTGAGCAAAGGTTTATTTGTAAATTGAACCATTGGGAACTGAGGGACCCAACATTTGTGGCAGAAATTAGGATGGGCTCTGTTGTATATCTGAAGGAAAATTATGAAACGGTTCACTCCCCAGTAACTCCCTTGGAGGCAAAAAAGATAATATTGAAAGATAGAATACAGAATATAATTGAGCGCAACACTACTCACAGATTGTTGGAGATTAGGGGAATAGAAGCTAGACTTTTGAAACTGAAATAGATGACCAGCTACCAACCAAGCGCATTGCCTTTGAGTAAACTAGGAACACTGCAACAAGATTACTATGCTATGGCACAAAATTCTGCAAGACAGCATATACTAGCAACACAACTCAAAATGTAGGAGATAGGCAATAAAGCAGGACACCTATTGACAGGGCTCAGCAAACGGGAGAATGAAGACAGGTAGGTGGTAGTGATTGTAGATGCCTATTGACAGAAAAAACAGACAGATATTGATTTAACAGAAGTATTCACAAATTGCTAGAAAGATTTTTATAAGGCAGAGAACCTGTATAAAGGTGGAGAAAATGAACAATTTATTCACAATTTAGAAATATCCAGAGGACAGAAAGGAGTTAGAGAGAGAGGGATTACACTTGATGAAGTCACTAAAGCCATTAAAAAAAGTGAAAAGTGGAAAAACTCCTGTCCCAAATGGGATACCTGTGGAACTACACAAAACTTTTTGACACTGCTGGTGCCCCACCGTCACTAATTAAACATGAGAGATAAGGAAGAAGGGATCTTTACTCTCAGGCTTAAACATGCACCATTTACAGTAATCCACTTGGGGGAACCCCATATATGACCGTGCCTAGTACCGACCAAATTTGCTGCTTAAAAGAGAAACTAAGATTTTGGTGAGAGTCTTGGCAAGCAGCCTGGTGGGGTCTTAATGTTCCCCAGAAGGACCAATCAGGGTTCTTGCTGAGGTGCTCTCCCAGGCTTAACCTGAGAAGACTCAGGCCCTCATTATGACATTGGCAGTAAATCCCGCTTACCTCCACTGTGGCGGCCGCCAACAGATCGCCGGGGTGACGAATATCCGTTCGCCATATTATGACACACACACACACCAATCCGACAGAATACAGCCACATACACAAATCTGCCAGCCCAAAGGTCAGTGATGAAGTGGCAGTCCAAACACCAATACCGTTACACCAACAAAACAACGCCCACCACATTATGACCCACGAATCACCACGGCCGTCATTCCAAGGTGGTAAACCATTGGCGTTACATACCGCCGCGCCCAGAATGGACACCCACATACAAAACACCAACACATTGGCCAATACTAAAAACACACACCTGACACTCATACACACACCACACCCACATACAGCACTATAAAACACACACCCACAGTACCCACAACCCTTTGCAAACAACAATTACTGCCAGGAGATTGACACGAACAGCACAGAGACAACTAGACACACACACCACATACACCCATACATCCCTCATGCACCCCACAAACACACACCCCACCACATTACTCAACACTCTCTCACCAACACACACCACACAACACCCATGTTCCCACAAAGGCACCCCGTTTCACTGATGAGGAGTTAAGGGTCATGTTGGAGGAAATAGGGTAGAGCCACAGCTGTTTGGAGCACAGATACAGCAAATATCTATTGCAAGGAAGATGGAGCTATGGCGGAGAATCGTGGACATGGTGAACGCCGTGGGACAGCACCCAAGAACAAGGGACAACATCAGGAAGAGGTGTTATGACCTATGGAGGTAGGTATGTTCCATAGCAGCAAGGCACCAGCTCGCCATACAGAGGACTGGCGGAGGACCCCCACCTCCTCCCCGACAGCTCACAGCATGGGAGGAGCAAGTCTTGGCATTACTGCATCCTGAGGGACTCAGTGGAGTAGCCGGAGGACTGGACACTGGTGAGTCAACATTTACTACTTATCCCCCATACCTGCATGTCATCTCACATCCTCACCCTCACTACCATCACTCAACTCCATCCCACACACTGCACCTACACATATAACTAACCACAATGCCAAGCCCTGCAAGCCATACCAATGCATGGACAGCCCTCCCAGACCTGCATGTACACCCATAACCAAAGCATGCACTTCACAGGGAAACTAACAAATCACACAGTACATCTTCATACACAAGCAAAAGGTGGTAGGGAAACGGCAACGATAAAGGGGGACAGGACCAGGAAACTGACTCTCCGCAAGGCACTCTCCGAGATCCTGGGAGCCTACCAACATTCCCAGGACACGATGGGCCAGATCCTTGACAATGTGTACGACAACAGGCAGCTGCAGGAAGGACAGTATCTGGGTGTCAGGGAGGACTTGCAGACCATCAACACCACCCTGATCTCCATAGCAGCGGTGCTGGCAGACATGGCTAACATCATGAGGGGGCAACAGCACAGCAGCAGGCCACTACCACTAGCCAGTCCATTGACCAGCCCCGCCACAGGAACCACAGGCCATCAGCACCCCTCTCCTTGCAGAAGGTGAACCACCCTGCAAACGTTCCCTGCGAACCAGACAGAAGCCAGAGATACTTGCCAAGATCACCACCAGGAAATGAGACTCTCCTGACTGTCCGCCTTGTGTCCCACACAGTCACCTTGTCCACTTTGAACTGACTTTGCTCCCCTTCCTATGGCCACTTGGACACTGGACCTGTGCTACAAACAGACTGAAGCAATACCCTGGACTTTCCTGCATCATCATCTCATTCCATTGCACTTTCCCCTCAATTTCGTATCACTAAACTAAACACCCTTGTGCACAACTTGACTACTAGTGTTTTATGTTTTGAAAATGTGCATTTATGGAAACAGTCACATCTAATGCAAATGATCTGAACACTATGAGAGCATAGAAATAAGGACCTGTAGCTGTTTGTAGTCAGCACATCAGTACACAGTTGTTATCTCACCAACATCTGTAAAATGACAAGACATAGGTGACAGTAAGTTGAGATGCAAAGGAAGTGTATGCCATCATGCTACAGCCACACAGAATACACCAATAGTCATTGGAATGGTCAGTTGCTCTGTCTCACCTGTGTGTCATTGGAAGTATTGACGGATAACTGAAGTTCTATTGTCCTCATCCTCAGCCTATTCATCCTCACTGTCCTCAGGGTCTACTGCTGCCACATGGGCATCTCCAGTCTCCTCCTGCAGAAAGGGTACATGCCGTCTGAGGGCCAGGCTGTGTAACATGCAGCATGCCACTACTATCTAGCAGACCTTCTCGGGTGAGTAGCACAGGGATCCACCTGTCAGATTGAGGCACCGGAACCTGGCCTTCAGGAACCCTAAGGTCCTCTCGATGATCCGTCTGGTTCGCCCATGTGCCTCATTATAATGTTCCTCTGCCCCTGTCCTGGCATTCCTCACAGGGGTAGGCAGCCACGATAGGTTTGGGTAGCCAGAGTCACCTGCAAGTATTGAGGGACAAAATTTAGCCTTACACAATGATTTGGGGATGACACCTGAAGGCATACACCAACATAGGCTCACCTATTAGCCACACCCTCTGCCTCTGTATTTGGGCCATCACATTTGGAATGCTGCTATTCCTGAGAACAAAGGCATCATGCACGACCCAGGATACTTAGCATTGACATGGGAAATGTACTGTTCCGCCAGGCACACCATTTGCACACTCAGTGAATGGAAACTCTTACAATTCCTGAACACCTGTTCATTCTGTCAGAGGGGGGTGGGACAAACGTAATATGTGTCCTGTCAATCGCCCCAATAATATTGGGGATGTGTCCCCTTGCATAGAGTCCGGCCTTCAAAGTGGCAAAATCTTCCACCTGGGGGAAAGAAATGTAGCTGCACATGTGTTTTACCAGGGCAGACAAGACTCTTGCCAGCACGATTGAGAAGCTTGGCTGTGACATTCCTGCTGCCAAGCCCACTGTCTATTAGAAAGAACCAGTTGCCAAAAAAAGGCACACTGATAGCACTTGCATAAGAGGGGGGATCCCAGTCGGATGACGGACAGCAGACATCAGGTCAGGCTTCAATTGGGCCACAGCTCAAGGTGAGTATAATGTGCCTGTCCTCCAGCGTAGCCAAGTCCACAAGGGGTCTGTACACGGGGGTACGTCTCCACCTCCTATTCATCCGCAGCAGTAGGTATCTAAGGGACACAAGAGTGAGTAGGCTGTCACAAGTTGAACAATGGAACCACAACTTCAGTGTACATGGTGCATTTACGTAATGGGACAGTGGGAATGGCGAGGTATGTGCTAATCTAGGCTGTGATGCAGTTAATGTCGATATGACCGTTGTCCCCCCCTGAAGTGGTGATCGCCTGTCCAGTGTGTAGGGAAGGTGGAAGTGAGGTAATTCTTCTGACATTGGGCGTCGTGGCGGAAGGCAGTCTTGCACCGCTGTGCAGTTCCTCATTGGATAATATGGAGCTCTATGGAGTACAGTAGGCAATGGGGATCTGCGCTGGCGGTGACTGTGTACACCGCCGTGAACGCAACCGCCATTTTCTATCTGATTGCTCACTTGTTTCCTGACCTTCAACAGGAGAACACCTACACTGTGTGTGCTTCGGTGACCTGTGTCTGGAACCCACAATGGCCCGTGTGACCGGGGAAAGGGCCCCTGCCTTCACTTCGGAGGAGTTAGAGCGACTGGTGGATGGGGTCCTACCCCAGTACGGACTGCTGTATGGGCCTCCAGACCAACCAGTGATGACACATTGGGCACAATGCATGTGCGAAGGATGCATGGAGATGTGTGTGCAAGCAACGTGTCATCGGTGTGGGTGGGGGGTATGTCTTGTGTACATAGAGTGCGTGAGGCGATGTGTGTGCTAATGGTGATGGAGACGGGATTGGTGGGCCATATGTTGGTTTAATGGTGTTCTCCTGTCTGTATTGCCTTTGCAGTTCAGTGCCCATCAAAAGAAGGAATTATGGCGTGGTATCGGCAAGGACGTGCGGACCCTGAGGGTCTATGGCAGGCGGAGCACCCACTGTTGGAAATGGTGGAAGGACCTGAGACGCTGGGCATGGAAGACCGTGGAGGCCCAGATGAGGATAGCCTCCCAACGAGGAAGGGGTGCCCATCAGAACATGAACCCCCTGAGGGCCCGCATACTGGCGGTGGCCTACCCAGAGCTGGATGGGTGCTTGAGTGAATCACAGCAGCCACAAAGGGGTGAGTACAGTGGGTATTATGCTACAATTTGGCAGGTGGGGTGGGATCCGGGTGGAGGATGTGAGTAAGTGGGTGCCCCTAAGGCCAGGCCAGACATTGCAGCGTGGGTCAACTCTAGGGTAATGGGTGTATGGCAAATGCAGGTAACCTAGCTTGTTAGCATTCCATGTCAGGCAGGGCTTTGTGGGTACCAGGAGGGGCGCAATTGGCAGTGTGTGGCCCTCATCTTGCCTTAGCATCTAGCCAAATCACTGGCAGTGCAAAGCATAGTGCTTAAGCCTGATCGCTGTGTGTGAGGGTGCTGTGTATGCCAACTGTGGTGTTGGTGCAGTAATTGACACAGTGTTTCCTTATTCTCTCTCTCCCCCCTTTTTTGTTCTGTCATCCTGTCCATGTGTGCATTAGCATCATCTGGCAGAGGAGCAGGGGCACCGGCGACAGAGGGAGCTGCATCCCACAGGACCCTGGAGGCAGAGTCCACTGACGACAAGGGAACCAGTGGGAACAGAGGGCGAGGGGAGCACCACGGCGGAGACAGGAGGTGACCACACAGACTTAGATACCTCCTCCGATGGGAGCTCCCTGATGGTGGTGGACCTCTGTGACCACCCCAGCTGCAGGTACAACTGCCAACCCCCGTACCAGCACCACCATCCCAGTAGCCCCTCGGCGAGTTGCCCATGCCCATGCCCACTCACCCAGGAGGGTGGGCATCTCTTTCGCCCCAGGCACCTCAGGCCCTGCTGCCCTATTGAACTCCTGAGATCCATCTCCGTAGGGCAATCAACCTCTGTGAATGCCATCCAGGGGCTGGCATCCCAGATGCAGAAATGCAATGCATTCCTGGAGGGCATCCACAGTGGATTGGCGGCCCAAAAGAGATCGATTCAGGCTCTGGCCTCCTCTCTGATGGCAGCGATTGTCCATGTTTCTACCGTCCCCCCTCCAACTACCACTTCCCAGTCTCCTCTCCCCCAACCCATCCCATGCACACATACGGACAAGCATGCACACAAGAGTGGCACAGGCAAACACAAGCACCACACTTCATCCCACAAGCACTCACGCAAACACTAGACTGTTGCAAACACAACCACAACCACAACCACATCCACTGCTTCCACTTTCTCCCCCTAGTCCTCCTCCTCCCTCCCAGTCACATCCACACTCACAGCTGCATGTACTGCACCAACATCCACCACAAACATCACCACACCAAGAAGCACACACACCTCACTAGCAGACACCTCCACAACATCCATGCACGCGTCCCCTGTGTCCTCTCCCACCCTGTCTGTCCAACCCCCCTCCTAAAGGACACAAACGCAAGCACTCACACACCCAACAGCCATCCACTTCACAACAGCATACTGCCCATGCACCTGCACCCAAATCCAGCAGACATACACCGCCTATAACCACTCCCTCAACCTCCTCTCCCATCCCTCCTCCCACCCCATCGTCCCTAAGAAGTTTTCCTTGCCCAACTTAACCTCTTCCCTCCCTCCCCCCCGTCCTGCCTGAAAGAGCAGGGTCCCAACGACCCAGCCCAGCACCTCAGTCAAACAGTCCACGCAGACAGTGGTGGCACCACCTAGTCATGGTGGAAAGTCACTGAAGGATCCCACTCCACCAGCCAAGAAGGGGAAGGATCCCACACCTCCAGCCATGAAGGGGGAGGAGCCTGCACCTCCTGCTTTGAAGGTGAAGGAGCCCTCGACTCCTGTCCGGAAGGCTAAGGAACACGTACAACCTGCCATGAAGGGGAAAAAGCCATCAACCCCTGCCAGGAAGGGTAAGGATTCCACGCTCTATGTCATGGAGAGGAAGAAGCCCTCTACTCCAGTGGAGGCTGTCAGGGTGACACCTCCACCACCACCAGTGGTCACGGGGCCCCCACCGCCAGCTGAGGAAGTGCAGCCATCACCACCTGCAGAGGCTGCCCAGGAGGCAGCTCCATCTCCCACCACAGTGCAGCCATCACCACCAGCGGAAGCCATGAACGCCACCGTCCAGGGGCTGCTGTACGAGGGCCCCCCTCCAGAACCAGTGGGCAAGTCACCCAACTGAGAGACTGTGGCCTTGCACTCCCCATGACAGAGAAATGGGCATGGAGCCCCCTCCAGAACCAGTGGGGAAAGTCACCCACCTGAGAAACTGTGGCCTTGCACTCCCCCAGGACAGAGAAATGGGCATGGAGCCCCCTCCAGAACCAGTGGGCTTGTTCCCGACTTTGGCTGAGGTGCCCCAACCCCCATCCCCCTGAGGTGCCTGCCCACTTGCAAACTGATGCTCCTGCAGACTTCTATCCAGATGAAGTCAGGATTCGAGTTGGGCCTTGGACTGTGCCCAGTGGCCCCTTTGAAGATTAGACTGGGCAGTGTCCCTTTGTGTACATTTGTACATATCCGTTTCACGGACAATTCGAATATTTATTAGCTGTTGATATCAATACATTCACCTTGGTGCATTCCTGTTTTCCTTGCATTATTCTGCTAAGTATCTGGTGCAAATAGTTTTTCGTGTGCAGCTGGTTGTGTGTACGGTGTGTGTGTGAATGCTGTGTTTTGTGCGTGTGTGTGTCACTCTTGTTTTCCTCCCTCCCTCCCTGGTGTGCTAGGCAGCTGTACTCACGGTTGTCGTCTTCGTCGGCGTTGGTGTTCCAGGTGGAGCATAACATAGAAGATCATCGGAAAGACTTGCAGTTCGGGTTCCATGGCGGCATTGTTCTTTCCTGTGTCTGCGAAGGTGAGTCTTTTCTCTTCTGTGATGCGTTTCCACCAGGCTTTTGATGAAGTTGGTACCGCCCCAGAAAACGTGGCGGATTGCAGGCTCAAAATATGGTAGGCAGTACTTTGTCTTCCACCTGGCTGTTGTTGGCTACCGTAGTGGTGAGTGTTGTTTCCACCCTGGCGGTTGGTGTGGTATATTGGTAGTCTATGGGAGTTATCACTGCTCTATGGTCATAATTTGACGGTAGTTACGGCCAGCCTGTTATCGGTCTTACCGTCAATTTATCACTCATAGCCAGGGTCATAATGAGGGCCTAAATATTTGTCTGGCAAAGATGCCCTCTATGATAGACCCCCTAGCTATTGTCTGGTTAGGTGCAGAAAAGCTTGTAATTGAATACACTGACCGTATTGGTTGCTGACACTAGGGAGGTTTGGTGATGATTTTTTGTAGCTGGGGGGGTCCGCCTGTACAGGGAGCCGACAGCAGCGTTGAGGGTTCACAGAAGGATGTCTGATACATTCCCACTGGTCGGGGCACCTGGCAGGGGTGTCCACTCTCTCCGCTCCTGTTTACCCTCTGGTTAGTGTCTCTGGCATGTTGGGTCGGATAACTAGAGGAGATTAAAGGATTCCAAACAAGCGAAAGTCACAAAGAAGAGAAAATCTACCTTTATACAGACGATTTCCTGCTATATGCGACTCACTCCTAGACAAATGTTTCATATGTTCATATAATTCGGCAAATGTTTGGGATATAAAATTAATTGGAGTAAGTCTAGCCTGTGTGAAAACAATGGATGGGACTCAGCAGGCGAGTGGCCTCTCAGAATTACATCTCTGATTAGGGCTTTAAATCGCTCGGACTATTTGTGACTCCAAAGGTTGAGGTATTCTTAGCAAGGAATGTATATAGCATTCTCGCTGAATACTAGGTAGGCGTCTGTAGGTGCAGGACACTCCATTCGCGCTTATTAGAAACATACATATTATATTGCGCCAGGGGTGCTTCCCTGGTAAAGTTAGGACCTTAGGGACCTATTGTGGTATGGGAGCGTTGAAAGAAGAGCACTGACGACACTGTCCAGATCTGCATGTAATGGCAAGATTGCTCTCTCTGATGTCAGACCCTACTACTGGACTTAACAGGTTTAACCAATATGTAACAGGATTTATGTGCCGAGGAGTGATCCTGCAGTTAGACTGGAGAGGCTGATACTATCGGAGCCTACATATTTAAACTATTTATATAAGGTTAAAGGAAAGTCTTGCTTATTGCAAGCCCATCCAGAAAATTAAGGTGGTCTGGAAGAGAGCAACAAGATATACAAGATGGCACAGCAACATCACAAAAGAGACACCGCTTTGGTAAAGAAAAATGATGAGAGAAACTCAAAACTGGGATCGAACTGGCATACCTAAATTGTGAGACATTCTTAATATGAGAGAGGTGGAATCGATTCCTAGTATGCAGACTGAATACAATTTGGCATTGGGTGAAATATTTAAAAAAGACTAGTTAAAGCTCGCCCTCCAAGCCGAATATGTGGAGTGCTCTGAGGTCCCAGATATTGTCACTAGCAAGCAGAATCCCTATGAGGGAACAAGGCCCATGGGAATTTCCTCAACTCACAGAATACTTATCTTATGTTTTGCTATATCTTCCACATCCTAAAAAAAAACAATACACTTAACCAAGATAACCTTGACAACTACTAGCTGATCACCCACCTACCTTTCATTGGCAAGATCATTGAAAAAGTGGTCTAAGCTCAGTTCCAAGATCACATCAATGCTAACTTTCTCCTGCATGTCTACCAGTCTGGCTACAGAAGACACTGCAGTTTGGAGCCCACTACCTTACACATTGTAGGGACATCCTCCTTATCACTGATGAAGATGACCCTTGCCTCCTGCTGCTGGTAGACCTCTCAGCTGCCTTTGACAGAGCTGACCATCCCACCCTCATCCACACTTTGGAGTCTTAAATGGGATTCACTGGTAGTCTTTCTGCCTTTCCAACCGACACCAGTTTGTTCACATGAGCACCTCCATGTCCCAAAAAATACCTATCACCTGTGGTGGCCCCCAGATTCCATAACATGGCCTGTCATTCTTAATCTTTACATAGATGTACTCAAAGATAACCACATCATTATTCACCAATAAGCAGATGATACACAACTCTAATTGAAAGTCTCCTCCAGTGCAGACTTCCAATATCTCAAACATTGCCTCACCTACACCTGGATGTCCAGCGCCTACCTGAAGCTCTACCCAACCAAGGCAAAATGTCTGTTAATTGCCAAAAACAACAAGCAAGGAATAGTAAAAATCTGTCTTCAATGACATAAACCTAGATGACTTTGAACTCCCACTTTCACCAAATGTCAGGTCACTTGGATTCACCCTGGAGAGCACCCTCGTCATCAAAGAACGCATTGCAAAAAAACACGAAGATGGCTTGATCCCAACTCTCTCTTCTAAAGATAGTGAAACCATTTATTTTATAATTGACTTCAGGAGTGCTGTTCTAACCCTCATACTCTTGTATCTGGATAATGTTAATATCCTTCTCCATGACTTTCCAGACTCCACATTGGCACCCCTTAATGGGATCCTAGATGCTGCAGCACACCTCATCGAGGCCATAAAGAAATATGATCACATTATCCCCATCCTGATTGTACTCCTTTGGCTCCCCTTGCTGACCCTCACCATCTTCAAAAGCAGCTGCATCAATTACAAAACCATCACAACCAGCATCTATGATTATTGTGCAGGCAAGCTCACCACCTCTGGTGGCTCTCTGCAAACCCACTCAAGACACCATTGTGTTAAAAAGAAAAATAAGGCAGCAGACCTTTTGCATCTATGTAACTGGGAAATAAAACAACATCTAAGCATCCATCAGGACTGCCCCAGTGCTGCTCCAATTTAGGAAACAGTTGAAGTTGCACCTTTTAAAGAAAACATCACAACCCAGGAACAGTACACTTTTCCTCCTAAAAATTATCTCTCTCTCTTGTCAATTGTTTACTGCACACTTACCTTGACTCCTGTATAGCACTCCGCTGCCTTTTAGTTAGGTTTGTGCTACCCAAATACCACATACATATATGCTCTGGATAGGGAATGAGGTTTGGTAATATAATGAATTATGGGTACAACAGTAACAGTGGTTTGATGAAATTTAGGGACAAGGGGCAAGGCGGCTGACATGGATTTTAGGATGAAGAGTTCTTGGGATCTGGTGTAAAAATTAAGGTTGATCCAGGGTTTTAGGGAGGGATGGGGGAAGAAATGTGTACCTGGGTTTTGGGAATGGGATGAGGAGAAAGGTTTAGATCTATGATATTTGAGCTACAGACTCGGAGGATGTTGTGATCCTCAGAGAAGGGAGTGGATGAGAATGGAGGAAGTGAAGAGGAGTAGTTAGCAGTCGTAGAGAGTTCCTTTTAATACATGCTTCCAAAACAAATATGACAATTCCAAAAGATCTCTGGCTGTCTTAAGGTATGGCTTACTTCAGAAGCCAGGGCCCTCATGCATCATCACTGGGCTTGCTCCACGTCAGACTGGCACTGCAATGTCTGACGGGACCATAATAGGGGCCACTTAGCCAAAATTCTCTGCAAAGAATTAGAGTGAAAAAACAGAAGGAGAGATGGAAAAAAGTGTATTAAAATTGACTCAACACTCCCTTAAAAAACTATATTTATTAGTATCATAGAGCGTTGGTCAAGGTTAAAAAAAACGAGTTAAGGAAAATAATGATCCTTTACTCTAAAAAGGGGGTGGTTAGAAAAATATTTCTTATACCACTCTAAGAGTCAACATGTTTCGTGCCTTCCAATGTCCTCACAGATCTAATGGCACTTCATCAGGACTGAGTGAAATCTTCTAAACAAATTAGAAAGGAAACAATGTTCGATAGTCACAAAAACTTTTAACAAAACACCTGATCGTGAGACTCTACTCACAAGAATTCTAAGTAGGCTTCTACAACTGAACCATACCTGTAGTCAAAACACACAAAAAAAGAGAAGAAAGTTTAATGTAATACACAATAGTGCGATAACCTATTTCCCACCTTATTCCGGGAAAATTGTGCAAAAAAAATTATCAACGTGGAGGATCGGCGGCACCAGGTGAGGCCAGAATGAGGTCCCGGAGGAGTCTTCGCTAAACAACAACAGATTGTTGGCTAGCGCATCCCCGAAAAAAACGTGCCCATAATATGGATGATAAGCATATTTTCACATACGCTTTCTTCCTTTGATACTGCTATGATGACCTTGATCATTTTTTTGTACAATTTTCCCGGAATAAGGAGTCCTATGTGGGAAGTGTTTCAGTGTCTTGTGTAAGGACCACCGGGGTGCGGTTATCATGAAACTGGACGCAGCACTTAGCAGCGTGATGGATGAAGAAGTGAGAGGTAGACTCAGTTTTTAGTTTTCAGTAAGCTGGCAAATTTGAGCAGCTGTACAAGTCCCTCTATGGCATTTGTTATGGTCATTGTTTGCTTTAACTGGTTATTGCAGTGGTTTATCCATTCTAAGATATTTCGTTTGAAGTTAATAGTCCTGAGCAGGCATAGGTCAAAGGAAGAAATGATGGGATTGATTAATATCATTTCATATATGATTATTGTGAGCTGTCAAGAAGCAGTCGTGGTATCTAGTAGTTGGGACCTGCAGTGGTGAAGTAAATTAAAATCCTTAGTTGGCCAGGGGCATTCTCAATTGTTGATGGCTAATTTTTTTGCTATGGACTGGTACAGTACTGGGAGATGAACATCAGTCTTGCCAATGTGAATGTAAGAACAGTATGCAGTAAAATGAAATTATCATGCGGCCTTGATGAACTATAATGACTGTTCAAACTCTGAATGTTATGTTATTACTATTAGTGGGAGTTACATATTGTATTATATATTGTATATTGTAATTGCATACTGAAAGCCCATACAAGGTGTTGCAGCGCTTTACACCGGCCTTTATAACCCTCTGGTTCCCACGGTTAGTAGGTTTTGGTTTATTTTTGTTTATTAGGGATTAGTCTGACGCTCGTAAGGAAAGAATGCCACCCTTTTATTCCAGTTTCTATGTAGTTGATCGAATTTATAGGCGTTAGTTGTGGTCTTTAGTGAGGTGGTGCAGTATGTGAATTCATGCACAGGTTTTCCGTTTGATGAAAATTAGGTCTTGTTAGAATGCAGGGGTATGGCTTTCAAAGCCGAAGCTGAGCTCTTCGAAATGAGGTTTGGATACTCTGCACAGATACAGTAATAGGAGTTAAGGCAAAACATGCACGTGGCTTAGAATAGGGCCTGCTCAGAAGTATACATTAGATGGAAAGGAAGGAGAAATATGTTCCGAAAAAAAGGTGAGCTGACAATCATACGTTTTCATGGTCAGTTTGCAAACCTATAGGAGGAAACAACATTAATTGCATGTGTTACAATACCACTTTTTGCAATGAGAACCCAAGCATGCATACACACCATTACTACATGCAGGCAAACACAATTAAAGATGGTTTCATTTTCCTCTAAAAGATGACCGAGGCCACCACTAAGACAACAATTATGTATTTTTAAAAGTCTGTCCTAGAGATGCTTCTCTCACTCCGATAATCAGGACGGGATGAAGGATAAAAGAGTCTATTTTACTGAGTTGGTGTTAAGTAATAGACTAGTCACACTGAACCGTTTAGCTAAACCCATGTGCATGTTGAAAAACCTGAAACACATACTGGTGGGGTAAATCAAATCCAGTACATGTGGGAACGTGGCAAGAATAGGAACAATAGCTTTAACAAAAAATAGGGTAAAGTCTCAGGGAAAAGTTCATGTTAAGTTGTGGGGCTAACAATTGTGTAGCTACTTTCAGGAATTCCACAGCAGTTGGTAAAAAGTGAAGAAAACATGTTTTTATTTTAAAAAGGTTGTAGAGCAGAACACACCAAAACAGTATATACAGTGGAAAATGATGAAGCCCACTCGATATCGAGGCACACGTGCTAGGTTTAGTGCAAATTGTCGCAAAACTAGGTAAAGAAGGTAAGAATATCCACCCATGATGCAGTGAAAGGCAGCAAGCGCTGGTGTTCTGGTTGGCACTGGTTCCAGAATAACGACCAATTCAAAAGCAACAGACAGAGGCTTACCGATTAAAGAACACTTAAAAAGCATTGAAAATTCAGCAGGCACAGATGGGGGTCAACAAATAAAGCTAAAAGGGGTTTTCAAAGCCATCTCTTTTGTCAGTTCTTTTTGATTGAACTTTTCCAACATATAAAAGCATTACAGATTCAATTTGAAAACCTTATCAACCCAACCAAGACATACATTGGAGACCATAAAAGTATACATCATGATAAACATTAGTGCTTGGTCAAGCTTTGCCACAAGTAAACAGCAAATGGAAATTAAAGGACCACAGCTGGATATCGCAAATGTAACAAGAGGGGAAGGGAACGATGCAGTCATATATCTTGGTATATCCTAACAGTTATTCGTTAACTCTCCAACTGTGGACCTCTGCGAGCTCATAGGGTAACAAAAGAAACACAAAAGAAAAATGAAAAACAAAACATGAACATTGGATACCAAGATACAGATCGGGTTTGGTAATGCAATCAGTTAGCCCTATAGAGATAGGTTGATGGGTGGTGAAAATGGTCCCCATCCCTATTCGATTTATGAGGTCTAACACTCCTAATCAGTGAAAGGTGTGGTTCACATCTAGAACAGATGCAGTGCTCAGGTTCGTGTGGGGCGTGCAAAAAGAGGCAAATCACAGTAGAGGTACTGGCCCAGAGGTCACCAAATGTATTCGAAATTCCTTCTATCATTGGCTAGGAAGTTGGACATACATTCCATAGTTAAGACATGCCAGAGTCGTGCCTGCCACTGCATGAGAGACAGTGCCTCTGATTTTTTCCACATTGCAGCTAATGCCATTTTGGCTACCCCCAGGCATAACCACATGAGGTAGCGATCTCCTCAAGTTTAGAGGTGAAGGGTGAGGTCACAGAGTCTCAACAAAATGCATTCAGGTGTATTGGACAGAGATTGCCAAGTATCTCTTGTTTCGGCCAGTATTTCAGTCCAATATGTTTTGATAGTTGGACAATCCAACCATATGTGACAAACGTCTCCTTTGAGGCGACATCCCCACCAACATAGGTCCAAGGTTGCAGGAAAGTACCATCTTGCCTGGCATGTTACCCCCATATTTCACTGTGTATATATGTCGTTTTAGTCTATGTATCACTGGGACCCTGCCAGGCAGGGCCCCAGTGCTCATAAGTATGTGCCCTGTATGTGTTCCCTGTGTGATGCCTAACTGTCTCACTGAGGCTCTGCTAACCAGAACCTCAGTGGTTATGCTCTCTCTGCTTTCCAAATTTGTCACTAACAGGCTAGTGACTAAATTCACCAATTCACATTGGCATACTGGTACACCCATATAATTCCCTAGTATATGGTACTGAGGTACCCAGGGTATTGGGGTTCCAGGAGATCCCTATCCCTGCTGGGCTGCAGCATTTCTTTTGCAACCCATAGGGAGCTCTGACAATTCTTACACAGGCCTGCCAGTGCAGCCTGCATGAAATAACGTCCACGTTATTTCACAGCCATTTACCACTGCACTTAAGTAACTTATAAGTCACTTATATGTCTAACCTTCACCTGGTGAAGGTTGGGTGCAAAGTTACTTAGTGTGTGGGCACCCTGGCACTAGCCAAGGTGCCCCCACATTGTTCAGGGCAAATTCCCCGGACTCTGTGAGTGCGGGGACACCATTACACGTGTGCACTATACATAGGTCACTACCTATGTATAGCATCACAATGGTAACTCCGAACATGGCCATGTAACATGTCTAAGATCATGGAATTGTCACCCCAATATCATTCCGGTATTGGGGGGACAATTCCATGATCCCCCGGGTCTCTAGCACAGTACCCGAGTCTCCACTGCAGCTGCTGCCAACCCCTCATGAGGACATCATCTGCAAACAGGGAGATTTTGTGCTCCTCCTGGCCAAATCTAAGGCCAGAGATGGATGCGGATCTTCGTTATGGGCCGCTTAGGATTCTATGCTAAGTGCGAATAATAATGCTGACAAAGGGCACCCCTCTATTGTGCCCCTCGTCAGCTCGAAGTATTCCGATGTCATCCCATTCACTAACACTCTTGAGTGCTGGCAAGTGTAATTTGCAGCTATCATAGAAATGAGACAATCTCCAAAACCAAACCGGCAAAGAGTAAGAAACAGAATTTCCAATCTACCCTGTCAAAAGCCTTTTCGGCATTGAGTGCTAACAATAGGGTAGGAATCTTTTTCTTTGTCGCTTTTTCGATGAGGTGTACTGTGCAGTGAAGATTGTCGTGGGTTTGGTGGCCCTTTATAAAGCCCGACTAATCTGAATGGATCAAATCGGGCATAACGTACTCCAACCTAGCGGCTAGTATCTTAGTGTAAAGCTTAACATTCAGGTTTAACAAAGCAATCAGCCAATAGGAGAAGCATTTATGAAGATCCTTGCCTGGCTTGGGAAGGAGAGTTACCAGGGCCTTGCTCATGGAGTCAGTGACTGTTTGTGTATCAGCTATAGGGTGAAACAGCGATATTAGGTGTGGGATTAAATCAGTATGAAAAGTTTTGTAAAAATATTGAGTCCAGCCCATCTGGATCAGGGGAATTTTGAGGTATAAAACAATTGCAGTCAGCCCATGTGGACCAGGGGCATTTCGAGGTTTAAGTGCAGAGATCGATGCTAGAATCCCCTCCCTAGTAATAGGTGTAAGAGCCTCCCTAGTATCTGAGGGCAACTGAGGGAGTGAAATTCCATTGAGGTATTCGATCTGGGCTTCCACCTGAGTACTGTCAGCCAAGTAGAGTTGTGTATAGAAGTCGCGGAATTG
Organism: Pleurodeles waltl; assembly: GCF_031143425.1. Taxonomy (NCBI): domain Eukaryota; kingdom Metazoa; phylum Chordata; class Amphibia; order Caudata; family Salamandridae; genus Pleurodeles; species Pleurodeles waltl. The sequence goes on from NC_090440.1 coordinate 1,930,440,795, forward strand.
AGCTGCTTTGCCTGCCTCAGCTACGGGGAGTGTACCGTTCCATCCGTGTATTGAGGGAATATAGGTGGTCATTACAACCCTGGCGGTCAGTGCTAAAGCGGTGGTAAAACCGCCAACAGGCCGGTGGGAAAAAAAATGGAATCACGACCGTGGCGGAAACCGCCAGCAAAGACAGCCACTTTAACACTCCGACCGCCACGGGGGTACAAACAAACAGCGCGGCGGTCACCACCAACAGACAGGCGGGAGTCAAAGTACCGCCCACAGTATCACAACAGTCCAATCCGCCACCTTTTCCGGGGTGGATTCACAGTTGATAAAAACACGGCGGAAACAGGCATTTCGAAGGGAAAACGCTCACCTCTACATACTCCACGAGGAACGAGGACACCATGGACCCGGAACTCCAAATCCTCCCAGCCATAGTCTTCCTGCTCCTCTACCAGGAGCACGTACGCCGGCGCAGAAGACAACGGTGAGTACTGCACCTACGACACAGGGAAGGGGGTAGGGAAAAAACAGTGACACACACATGCAACACCCCCACCCCCACCCTCACCCACTACAACAGACACACTAATACATATCTATACATCACAGTTACACCCCCCAGAACCCCTGGAAGAATGCAAAGACAAAAGGAAATGACTGTAACCATTGAAATATATTGAAATACAGCAATCAAAAATATATACACACTAAAAACTATTATATACACCAAATTCACAAGTCCAGGCATTGTACCAGGCATTGTCCGTGGACCACTGGGCCCAGTGGCGTAGCGTGGGTTGTCAGCACCCGGGGCAAGGCAAGTAATTTGCGCCCCCTAACCCGGGGCAAGGCAAGTAATTTGCGCCCCCTAACCCGTGGATTTTAGCACTCGAGTCTCTTCCAAGGCCGGCCCCCCCTGCACCCCCCACGCTACGCCACTGACTGGGCCCAAAAAACATGGGCAAAGCCCACACCGGATTCCTGACCAAAACGGAGAGAACACTGCAGGGGCATCAGATAGCAAAACTACAGGCACCTCAGGGGGAAGGGAAGGGGGGGCACCTCAGCCGGATGAGTGCACGACGCCAGATCGACGAGGGGGCTCCATGCCCACTGTTCCATCCTGGGGAGTGCAAAGCCACAGTCTCTCAAGTCTCTACAGTGGGTGGGTTTCCCACTGTTACATCCTGGGGAGTGCAAAGGCACAGTCTCACAAGTCTCTACAGTGGGTGGGTTGCCCACTGTTCCATCCTGGGGAGTGCAAAGCCACAGTCTCTCAAGTCTCTACAGTGGGTGGGTTGCCCACTGTTCCATCCTGGGGAGTGCAAAGCCACAGTCTCACAAGTCTCTACAGTGGGTGGGTTTCCCACTGTTCATCCTGGGGAGTGCAAAGCTACAGTCTCTCAATTCTCTACAGTGGGTGGGTTTCCCACTGTTCCATCCTGGGGAGTGCAAAACCACAGTCTCACAAGTCTCTACAGTGGGTGGGGTCCCCACTGTTCCATCCTGGGGAGTGCAAAGCCACAGTCTCTCAAGTCTCTACAGTGGGTAGGTTGCCCACTGTTCCATCCTGGGGAGTGCAAAGCCACAGTCTCTCAATTCTCTACAGTGGGTGGGTTGCCCACTGTTCCATCCTGGGGAGTGCAAAGCCACAGTCTCTCAAGTGGATAACAGTCTCCACTGGTTCTGGAGGGTGCCTGTTGGCCAGAGTGCTTCTTCCTGTGCAGGAATGAGGTAGTGGATGCATGTCTCCACTGGTTCTGGAGGGGGCCTGGTGCCCAGAGTGCATCGTGCAGCCCTGTCCGACACAGATGCGGCACTGCCCCTGCCGCTCATGGGCCAGCGCTGCGTGAGATGGCGGTCCCCTGTTCAGCAGTGCTTGGGATAGCCGTGCCCTGTTCAGCGGTGCTTCAGATGGCGTTCCCCTGTTCAGCGGTGCTTGGGATAGCCGTGCCCTGTTCAGCGGTGCTTCAGATGGCGGTCCCCTGTTCAGCGGTGCTTGGGATAGCCATGCCCTGTTCAGCGGTGCTTCAGATGGCGGTCCCCTGTCCAGCGTTGCTGGCCATGCCGGGGTGCTCATGTGGCATCTGGCCTGGGCCTGGCGGGGCCTTCCTGCCCATCTGTCCTGTGGGTGCCGGGGCCCTCCTGGGCAGCTGTGCTGGGGCTTTTAGTGGCCTCCTGGGCAGCTGTGCTGGGGCTTGCGGGGCCCTCCTGGCCAGCTGGGCTGATGGCGGTGTTGTCGGGCGTGCTGCCCTTCCCAGCCTTTCCTGCTCTCCTGTGGCCCTTCCCCACCTTGGCCGGTGTCCCAGCTGCCTCGACACTCCCGCCGGGAGCCCTGGTAGGGGTTTTTGTCCCTGGTGTCTTGACCCTCTGCCGCCGTGCACTGTCAATTTTTGGATGTTTCTGGGGAGGGGGTGGGGGGGGGGGACGCTGGCTGTGCTGTGGCTCCGTACCAGACTGGCTGCCCTGGTGGGCGGTGCACTCCAGTGACCATGTACGACATGCACCACCGGGCCCGGTGATGTAGTGGCTGAGGTGCTAGCATTGGGCCTATGACATGGACGGGGTGGGGGAGTTGAGGGAAAGAGGTTAAGTTTTGAGAGGAACATTTTTTGGGGAGCAGTGGGACGGGTAGGTGTAGTGGGTATGGGAGTGGAGGAAGAGGTTGTGGTTGTAGGAGGTGTAAGTGGGGTGGCTTTGGGTGCAGGTGCCTTGGCTGTAGGCTGTCGTGACGTGGATGGCTGTTGGGTGGGTGGCTGCCTGCGTTTGTGTATCTTGGGAGGGGGCGGCACTGACACACTGGGAGAGGACACAGGGGATGTGTAAATGGCAGTGGGGATGGTGAGTGCACGTGTGCGGGGTGTTCTGGTGTGTGTGCTGCTGAGGGACGTAGTGGCTGAAGATGCTGTGCATGCAAGTGTGAGTGGAGACAAGACTGGCAGGGAGGAGGGAGACGTGGAGGAGGGGGACACAGTGGAGGCAGTGGATGTTGGTATGTCTGTATGTGGATGTTGCTTGTGTGACTGCCTGTGGGATGTGTGGTGCTTATGTCTGCGTGAACTGCCCTTGGGTGTTGAGGTGTGTGCAGGCTGGTCTGATGGTGTGCTTGGGATAGGCAGAGGTACAGGGGATTGGGTCTGGGTGTGGGAAGTTGGAGGGGGGAGGCTAGACACAGGGACAATGGCTGCCATCAGTGCTGAGGCCAGAGATTGCAGGGTTCGATGAAGGGCAGCCTGACCAGAATGAATGCCCTCCAGGTATGCATTACTTTGGTGCACTTCCCTTTCTACACCCTGGATGGAATTCAAAATGGTAGACTGCCCAACAGTGAGCGACCTGAGGAGGTCAATGACCTCCTCACTGAGGGCAGCAGGGGTGACTGGGGCAGGGCCTGAGGTACCTAGGACGAGGAGATGCCCACCTTCCTGCGTGAGCGGGCAAGGGGCAAACGCTGAGGGGCTGCTGGGAGGGAGGTGCTGGTGCGGGGGGGTGGCAGCTGTACCTGTTGTTCCGGGGGCAGAGATGTTGCCACCACCACAAGGGAGCTCCCATCAGAGGACGAGTCCGATCCACTAATGTCCGCTCGTGTCCCCACCGTGGAGCTCCCCTCGCCCTCCGTCCCACTGGCGAATTCAGAGTCGGTAGTGTGGCCCTCCATGGCCATATGGGATGCAGCTCCCTCGTGCTCCAGTGCCACTGCTCCTCCGCCTGATGATGCTAATGCACACATGAACAGAAAGACCACAAAAAGGGGGCGGGGGGAACAGAAGAAAGACATGTTGAGTGCATGCATTCCCGCTACCGTTGGCGGACAGCACAGACACAGAAGCCCAATGCACTACGCCGTGCACTTGGGGTCCACTTTGCAATCCCTGGGACATGGCCTACAAGGCTATGGACGACATCTGCACACATAGGTGACACAGGGCCATGAATGGCTGTATTTGGCACCCTACAGAGGTGGGGAGCGGGGGCACAGGGCCATGCCTTACGGAGGGGCCTAGCCTACGGAACTCGCCCTGGCCTAGGGATACCCACAGCCCTCCTCCCCCACCCAGACAACTCCACAGCACGCAAAGTTAGCAGAATGTGAGTGTACTCACCCCCTTGTGTCTGCTGTGAAGCCCTCACGCGCCCATCCAACTCGGGGTAGGCCACTGCCAGGATCCGGAACATCAGGGGGGTCAAGGTCCGACGGGCACCCCCCCACATTGGGAGGCCATCCCCAGCTGAGCCTCCGCAGTCTTCCTGCTCCAGCGGCGAATGTCCTCCCATCTCTTCAGGCAGTGGGTGCCCCGTCTGCGGTGGACCCCCAGGGTCGGGACATCCTTCGCGATGGCACGCCATATATCCGTCTTCTGGTGGGCGCTGACCTATATGAAATGTACAGGGGGAGAAGAAAAGTAATTACCTTCTGCACCATCAATATGAGTGGTCCCCCATCCCTACCCTTGCCATGTGGCACATGCACTCACCGTCATTTCAAGCATGCCTCAATCTCTCCCCCCCCCCCATCTTTCATCCACCCCACTCAACACAGGAACACAGGCATAGCCCATACAGCATGCTCACAGTGTATTTACCTGTTTTTCTGGAGGACTGTAGAGTAGCGCGTACTGGGGGAGGACCCCATCCACAAGCTTCTCCAACTCCTCCGATGTGAAGGCAGGGGCCCTTTCCCCAGTCGCATGAGCCATTGTTCCTTCCAGACCGAAGTCACAGCAGCACTTGCAGTGTAGGTCCTCTCCTGTCGAAGATCAGGTATCGAGTGAATTAACAGAGAGAAAATGGCGGTCACGTCTGCGGCGGTGAGTACCGCGACCGCCGGCGCACATCGTCATTGGCTCCTGAGACCCATAGGGTCCAATGTTAGCCAATGCAGCATTGTGCCGCGGTCTTCGACCGCCTACCGCCACAGTGTGCAACGCCAGCGCAGTTACCTCACATCCCATTGTCACACTTTACAGGTCAGGCAGCAGCCATTTCAGGGGCCCACATGCCTTACTTTTTGTAGTGCATCACACATACCTAGGTCTTGCATCCACACTCATACAAGCCATTCGATGGGTTAAGATCCGTGTTTTTTTAAAGCTGGGGTTACGTACCTCTGGGATGTTTGACTCTGTGCTCGCTGTTGTCCTTCATAGGCACCGTCCGCTGGGACATGTGAGGAGATGGCGGCATCCTCCGGTGTACAGACCGCTGGTGGACCTGTCGACAATGGAGGAGAGACATCTCATCCTGACATACAGGCTTGACCGTGCCACTATTCTGGAACTGTGTGCCCAGCTGGAGCCAGACCTGATGTCACCTATCCGCCATCCCACAGGAATCCCCCCTCAAGTGCAGGTGCTGTCAGTACTCCATTTCCTAGCAAGTGGGTCATTTCAAACAAGAGTGGCCATAGCATCAGGGATGTCCCAGCCTATGTTTTCCAACGTGTTGTCCAGAGTGTTGTCTGCCCTGCTGAAACACATGCGGAGCTACATCGTTTTCCCTGAGGTGGAGGATTTGGCTACAGTGAAAGGTGACTTCTATGCCCTTGGACATATCCCCAACATCATAGGTGCCATTGATGGGACCCATGTGGCTTTGGTCCCCCCCACACAGGAGTGAACAGGTGTACAGAAACCGGAAGAATTATCATTCCATGAATGTCCAGATGGTATGTTTGGCAGACCAGTACATCTGCCATGTGAATGCCATGTTCCCTGGCTCAGTGCATGACGCCTACATCCTGCAGAATAGCAGCATCCCTTATGTGATGGGTCAGCTCCAGAGGCACTGTGTGTGGCTAATTGGTGACTCTGGTTACCCCAACCTGTCATGGCTACTGACCCCAGTGAGGAATCCCAGGACTAGGGCAGAGGAACGCTACAATGAGGCCCATGGGCGAACTAGGAGGGTGACTGAGCGGACCTTCGGCCTCCTGAAGGCCAGGTTCAGGTGCCTCCATATGACAGGTGGATCCCTATTCTACTCACCAAAGAAGGTGTGCCAGATCATCGTGGCCTGCTGTATGCTTCACAACCTGGCTTTGCGTCGCCAGGTGCCTTTTCTGCAGGAGGATGGTCCAGATGGTGGTGTTGTAGCAGCTGTGGAGCCTGTGGAGAGTGAAGAGGGTGAAGAGGAGGAAGACGAAGAAGACGACATAGACAACAGGAACACGGTGATACTGCAATATTTCCAATGAACAGAGGTAAGAATACAAACCGGCCTATTACATGTACTTAAACACTACTACCTCTGTACTGTCTGTCCTTTTCACCCAGTGTATGGTAACTGAGTTGTCACTTTCCCTTATGATTTCAGAGATCTGGGTCCCACAGTGTGACATCTGCTTTGTTTCCCCATGGACTACAGCTGTGTGACATTGGTATGTTGGCATCTCATAAGCATTTTGGCACTGTAATTACAGATAAATATATTCACATTCACAGACAGACTCCTGATTGTTTTGTGCAATAACGGTGTTTATTAAAGGTGCAAATTATTGGAGGGGGGTTGTAAATTGGTGAGGGGTGATGGTGGAGGAATGTCCATGGCAGAGTCCAGTCTATTAGTCTCACAGGTGCATTGTCCAAATGGGTCTGGGAAGTGGAGCTGGGGCAGTTTAAGGATGGACAGGGTGACAAAGTGGGACAGTGGGATGACTATCAGGGTGGTATCCTTTCTTGGCGGGGGTCTTGGCATCTTACTCTGTCCTCTTCCTGGATCTCTGGGACCGCTTGCGGGGTGGTTCTCCTTCTGCAGGGGGTGGAGTGCTGGTGGCCTGCTGGTCCTGTGTCGGTGCCTCCTGTCCACTAGCGCCGGCGGAGGTGGTGTGCAGTTCTTGGTCCATGCTAGTGTCAGGGGCCCTTTGTGGTGCCACAGTGCCCCTCAAAGTGGTCACTACCAGATTCAGCACCCCTACGATGGTGCCCAGGGCGGAGCTGATGGTTCTGAGTTCCTCCCTGAAGCCCAAATACAGTTCCTCCTGCATGCGCTGGGTCTCCTGAAACTTGGCCAGTACCGTAGCCATCGTCTCCTGGGAGTGGTGGTATGCTCCCATGATGGAGAGAGGGCCTCGTGGAGAGTGGGTTCCCTGGGCCTGTCCCCACCCTGTCGCACAGCAGCCCTCCCAGTTCCCCTGTTTCCCTGGGTCTCTGTCCCCTGGACTGTGTGCCCACTGCCACTGCCCCCAGGTCCCTGTTGTTGTTGGGGTGGTGGGTTAACCTGGGTGTCCTGTAGTGGTGAACACACTGCTGCTTGACGTGTCCTGGAGACAGAGGTGTGGGCCCGCTGGGTGGGTGCTGTGCTGGTGTTTCCAGAGGGGGGTAGGTCTGCAGTGGCCTGTGGCTGTGTGAGGGGAACCGACTGTCCAGAGGTCCCCGATGGGCCGGGCTGGTCATCTAGATCCAGGTCGACAGAGCTGCAGTCATCACTGTGGGCCTCTTCTGGGGGGGGGGGGGCGGACATTTGTGGACCCTCCTGTGTGGTGACGTTGCGTAGGGGTCCTGCAGGAGTATAAAAGCATGATTATTGCATGTGTGTGTGGAATGGTGTGCAATGGGTGGGTGCCCGTGTCCCCCAGTATTTGCATTCCTGTGTGGGGGCTTTTGTGTCGGTGGTTTGGGGGGGTATGGGTATGTGCAGGTGATGGGTGGTGATGGGTGTCTAAGCTTTGTGGTCGCATGCAGGGCTTGGTGTTGGGATGGGTGGGTTGTGATGGTGGGACATTTGCAAGGAGTAGGAGTGATGGGGGTGAGGCTGAGGGTGAGGGTATGTTTTGGCATGCAGGTGGGGTGGGGGGGATGAAGTAGTGAAGATGTGACTTACCAGAGTCAATTCCTCCAGATACTGCGCCGAGGCCCTCAGGATGCAGGATCGCCAAGACCTGCTCCTCCCATGTCGCAAATTCTGGGGGAGGAGGTGGGGGTCCGCCGCCAGTCTTCTGCACTGCAATCAGGTGTCTGGATACCACAGAACGCACCTTCCCCCGTAGGTCGTTCCACCTCTTCCTGATGTCATCCCGATTTCTTGGGTGCTGTCCCACTGCGTTGACCCTGTCGACTATTCTGCTCCATAGCTCCATCTTCCTTGCAATGGACGTCTGCTGCACCTGTGCTCCGAATAGCTGTGGCTCTACCCGGATGATTTCCTCTACCATGACCCTGAGTTCCTCCTCCGAAAACCTGGGGTGTCTTTGCGGTGCCATGGGCTGGTGTTGGTGATGTGTGGGGTGGAATGTGTGGTGATAAGTGTGGTGATGTGTATTGGTGTGTTGTGTGAAGTGCGTGGTATTTGTGTGGGTGATGGTAATATGTGCGTCTGGGTGCTCGATTCTTCTATATGGTCTCTCTCTCTGTGCGTCGTCCCGATTTTTTTGTGGTGGGGGTTTGTGGGTGATGTGGATGTGTGTTTTATATTGTATTGGGTGTGTGGGAGTGGTGTTTGTATGTGTATCAGGTGTGTGTATTTGGATTTGTCCAATGTGGCTGTGTTTTGTAGGAGTGTGTGTATTTTGAGCGCGGCGGTGTGTACCGCCAATGGAATACCGCGGTTGAATGACCGCCGCGTGGATTCGTGTGTCGTGATAGTGTGGGCGTATTTCTGTTGGCGTGACGGTGTCGGTTTGGTTATCGCCAGTTTATCGCTGGCCTTTGGTGTGGCGGACTTCTGTGGGTGTCTGTATTTTGGCGGTTTCCGAGTTGTGGGTCATAATGACCGTGGCGGTTTATCGCGGCCGTGTGTTGGCGGTCTTCTGCACGGCGGTAAGCGGCTTTTACCGCCAATGTTGTAATGATCCCCATAGTCCTTTTCTTGTTTAGCATGTAACTGGCGTGCTAAGTGGGATCCCACCTAATTGCCTTGCTCATAGGTTGACCTTTTAAGGGGTAAGTGTGTTAGCACGCCCCTATTGGCATAAATGGGCCTAGGCTTGTCCCTCAATGATGTCACACTGCACTGAAGAGAGAGATTGGGAATTGCCTTATGAGCCTTTTCAGCGGTAGTGAGTTCAGCTTCTAACAATTGCCGTTCCTTTGTTTTGTGTAGGGTCAGTGTGGATAGTAATAATGCATTTCCTCCTCAGAACCGCCCTAAAGGCATCCCAATTTGCAGCATATGGCGTGTCTTGTGGCTTATTGAGGATAAAGAATTCCTTTATCGTTTTAAGTATTTCAGTCCTAGCTGATGGGTCTCTTATTACCACTGTGAGAAAGTACCATCTACGATGGCCTGTCTTAGGTGTAAGGCAAATCTAACACTACCTCCACCAGTGCGTGGTCTGAATGAGCAATGGGATGTATAGTAGTGCTTTGGATAGCCTGACACAGAGCCTGGCTAATAAGTGTGTGATCAATCCTAGAATATGTTCGATGGGAATGAGAAAAAAGGTGTAATCACAAACACAGGGATTTATCGTTCATCAGGCATCAATTAGCCCCAATTGGCATATAAAGGATTTTGTGGCCTTGGAAAATGTGCCTGCTTGTGTCTGATATACACGGGTGCAGTCCAGAGTAGAGACCCATATAAGGTTGAAGTTCCACATTATAATAATGTCTCCCTCTGCAAAACCCCAGCTCTGTGAGGAGTACCTTAAGGAAAAAGGTCTGGTTTGTATTAGGAGCATAGATAGGTGCTATGGTACAATGACGGCTGTGAATAGAGTGTCCTTGAACATCATATATCGACTGTCTCCATCATGTTTACTGCTCCTAAATTGGAAGTGCAGAAATAAGTGAAAAAAGAGAGCTACTCTATTGTGTTTGTGGCAGCGGTGGAGGTGAATCGTAGGAGGTAGCTCCTATGGTGTAATGTAAGATCATCAGACTGTTTCAAATGGGTTTCTTGAAGAGTTAAGATATCTATGCGCTGGTCCAAAATGTATTTCCAGATGTGTTGACTTTTATGAGGGGAATTAAGACCCTTAACATTCCTTGAAAGTGCAGTAGGGACCATGGATCATTACTTGGACCAAAAAAAAAAATACCTATGGTGCCCATTAACGTAAGAGTGTCATTTTATAACCAGTCACACAGCTAGGACATTGATTTCCCCACAGAGCAACTCACCTCCCCGATGTGAAAAGCCTCCACCTCTGTAATCCCACCCGATCAAATTTTAAAATAAAACATAACCAAAAGGAACAATATATGAACATTTCACATGTGATGGACACCATAGTGTGACTCGGTTCGTGGAACAGGCACCCACTCGCACTCCCAACCTACCCCCATCGGGAGATCAAGAGTTTGCAAAACGTTGCAGGTCAGGTTCTTCCCAGAGTGGGCAAAGAGAATGAACCGGAGGGAGATTTCAGTACAATACTCTATTCACCCGTGGCTGTGAATGACTTTTCCCAGACCATCGCCCCCTATCGTGCCAATTTGGGTACTTCAGTCTATCCCCTAGAGTCCAGTTCCCCACTTGGGCAGCTGAAGTGCAGAGAGCAACGGAGGCATCTTCATTTCTTTCTTTCTATCTCGCCTATTTTTCCTGGGAAATTGCCAAGCATCCTCCCTATGATTGACTGGAGGCTCCAGAGAATATCTCCTCCGACTCCTCGGAATCCCTTGTTTCTAGTATTGGTATGTTAAAAATGGTGGCTGCATCTTTTATTGTCTTACAGTGGTGAGTCTTGCTGCAAAATTCAAAAGCAATTCCAAACGGATAAGTCCATCTATATCTAATCTGGATCTTACTTAGAGCCTCAATCATGGACCTGAACCGTAGTCTGTGCTCTAGTGTAGCTGGGGCAATATCTTGATAGAGGGTGCACTTCCCTCCCTGGAAGGAGATCTGGTCCAGTTTCTGAGCTGCCAAGAGAATCTGTTCCTCAGTCTTGAAAGAGTGCATTTTTGCAAGTATGTTTCCGGGTCTCTTGCTGTATCCTTTATGTGGAGGGCCCATTCAATGCACTTGCAGATGTCTTGCTGTTGACTCCCAGTATTTCTGAAAAAAAGACCTTGAATAAAGGCCTCCAGGTCGGGCCCTCCTTACCCCCTGCCAGAACTCTTATGCGAATATTGTCCCTTCTAGACCTGTTTTCCAGTTCTTCGCATTTCTAGATGGCTGATTGTAATTGTGACTGTAAATGTTCCGTTGTCACTGTCATGGGGGCCAAACAATGCTCCTTCTCCATATGTTTAGTTTCAAGGTCTAGCATTCTTGTGCCCACTGAGTCCAAATCCGTTTGGAGAGAAATCAGGCGTGAATTAAATTCTGATTTGAGGGCTTCCAAGGAAGCTGTTATATCTGCTTTGAGTTCCTCTCTCAACTCTGTTTTAAAAGTACGAAGAGAGGAAAGGATATGGTCCCTAGGATATTGTATCTGCTGAGGGCGTGCCTCCCAGCTGAGAGCTGATCAGGAGCCAGAGAAAAGTAATTGGAAACTCTGTTGGCCTGGGACTTTTTGGGAAGCATAAAGACGGTCCAGTTAAGTGCCCCTGCCAGTTAGTGGCCGCGTAGAGAAACAACTGTATGGTTCAGGGCCCCCTTTCTACTCTTATCGTGGGGCCCCAGTCTCCGGGCCACCTCTACTGTCCCTCAGGCCCAGGTGCCACAAAAGCTTCACCAGAGCATATTGTAGATCAAAGCACCAGCAATAACACATAGGCCCTCCAGAGGCCAGACCAGCCTCACATCTCCATCTAATGGTCATCTTCAGTATTTGGGGGCACCACCCTCCACGCTGGAGCTATATATCGTGGAAAGATAATTGAACAGGAGTGCGCTATTCACAAAAATAATACAAGCCCCCAGCAAAGAATCTGTTCTCCTCCGCTCTCTCCTTGTGCAGCTGCCATCTTGAGTCAGATGTCTAACCGGCATGGGCCGCCAGGGGTCCCTACGCCCCCTCATCACACTGCACCCCCTTCTCGTCAGGCTTTATAACGCGAGGGGACAGAGGCAGTGGCCCACAGGATGGCAGAGCGGCTGCAAACACCCTCACGGGTGCAGAGCGGGCCTACCGTCATATCAGCCCCTGGTTCTCAGAAGATCCCGAAGCTCCCTTCTCGGTTCCCCTTTGGTGCCTCACATGAAACCGGAGGGCAACGAAGCAGAGCGGGTCCACCTCCTCGCCGGCCCCTGCCTCAGCCGCCTAGCTCTGGATCGCTCTGCGACATGGCAGGCATCTTTTCTTGGTCCACCCAGGGGAGTATCGCCATACGCTTTATACAAGCTACAGTTCTGTTGGGACAGTGACCGGTAGCACCTCCGCCCGTTCAACCTTCTTAGCTCAAGATTTCTGCATCATCCGTGAGTCTAAAGGACCCCGATGGGGAGGATTTACCGGGTCAGCGAGAGGAGCCTCAATGGATTACGACCAGTCAGCCATGATGGTTGGCCATGCCTTGCACTCCTTGAAATTTTTTTTAATTTTTTTAAACAATTTGAGTTTTATGAAACATAAGCAGTTACTTCATACTTTCGCACATTGCAAAAATGATAATGTCTTAAATCATTTGGTAACAGGAGCCCAACTGCTTGGGGTTCAAAGTGAAACAGTACTTAAATTACTTGGGTCTAATTCACCCATCCCATCCCCCCCTTCCCTCTCCTTGGAACCCAAGCCAATGAGCCAATAACCATGGTGTCCCTCCTCTCTGGAGCATCCCGTCATACGTCCGAGTAGTGCCGGTTCAAAGGGTGGGTGCCTATCTAGCAACTAATGTCTTTGATGATGCTAGGCCTGATCAACACCAGGCCGGGGAGCAGCCTACTCAGGGTATCCCCTACTGGCAAGAAGTAACTGAGAGGCCATTTGTATCATGTACTTTGTCTAATAAGGACTCCCATGCCTGTGCTGCGTCCCTTTTCCCAATGGCATGGTCAGCCTCATGCCTAAGGAGCTTACCCCCACAACTCACCCATTTTTCTACTTCTCTACGCCAAGTATTTATTCCAGGACCTCTGGGGGATTTCCAACATGGGTGATTTCTCTTTTAGCCAGAATGAACAACAGGTTCTGAAACTTACTGGTGGTTTTAGTCTTAGAAGTGTGGGAAAACAGCCCAGAAGACAGTGGCCTGGGTTACAAAGTATCTCTGTTTTTAATATGGCCATAAGCACCACAGTAACCACAGTAACTTTCCTCCAAAACTTGGTAAGCTTCGGGTGTGTCCACACCATCTGTAACAAGTCCCTGTGAAAATCTCCATGTCGACAGGCTGTGTAAGCTACCTGAAAATACATACAGATGTGCTCAGGGGTTAGATACACAGTGTAATATATAAAGGTTCATGTTTGAAACATGCGTTCCTTGACACTTTTTTGGGGGTTTTATGCACTTACTTGTTTCATTTACTCTCGCCTATCGGATCCCCCAAGTCAGTAGGCCCAGAAGGGTGACCCTGCCAATTTACTCAGAAGCCTGACAGGGAGCCAAAGCACTCCAGCATCACCCTAGCCCCGTCCAGATCCTCCTGTGTCTTATGAAAAAACACCAGGAGGTCATCTGCATAAAGGGAGATTCTGTGCCAGTGCTCGTCAGTCCTGATGCCCAATAATGTGCCCTCATGCGTGCCTCAGCTGCCAGTGGCTCCATGGCCGAGGCAAAAAGCAAGGGGGACAATGGCCATCCCTGCCGGGTGCCCTTGCCACCACATGGCTGTCAGAGATCGTGTGGCCTGTCCGGAAGGTGCCCTGGGGTTGGTATAGAGCAATTTGATCCACATCAGAAAACTCTACCCAAACTTCATATGGTACAGAACTTCATAAAGATACCCCCACTCCAGGCTGTCAAAGGCCTTCTCGATGTCAATCGCAAACACTGTTGCTGTTGTTGGCTCATACTCACCTATTTCCATGAGAGTCCGCAATCGCCTTATATTAAGGGCTGGGTTGCACCCAGGAATGAAGCCAGCTAGATCAGCATGTGTTGGAAAAGCTTGGTTGCCAAGATCTTACTTAGAATTTTGTTGTTCACATTCAACATGGACAGTGGGGCGATATGCTGCCCAATCATGTTCTGGCTTCCCAGGCTTCAGCAAGGGGATGATCACTATCTCCGTTGTTGAGAGTGGAAGGGCTTCTGAAGTCCTTGCAGCATTGTACAAGGTCTCCAGCTTTGGGGCTAATTCATTTGAGAAGGTGGCATAGAGTTTAGCCAGGAGACAATCCATCCCCAGGGTCTTACCCCCTCGCTAGTGCTTTAATAGCCCCTTTGATCTCCTGTATGGTGATCTACACCCTCCCCCCCCCCAACCTCTCCCCCAGCTCATCTGCCTCCTCTGGGGATAAGCTTGATAATGATAAACTGGATAGGAAGGCCTGGACCCGCAGCGGGTCATGTTGTACAGTGCTTCTATATAGCCATGAGTAATATTGGTAAAGGCAGTTGTTGACTCCATCCTGGCTATCTCCAGTATGAGAGTTCCACGCTTTGTTGGATTTGCCAGCTAGGCCAATAGTGAGCCTGTGCGATCCCACTCGGCATGTGCGCACTCCATATAGCCCCGTTAATGAAAGCAGCGCAGTCTCTTTACTCAGACTACCAACTTCTTTCTCTGCGCCAGTAGAGACGGGTGCAGATCAGGATGATTGGGGCGGCGGGTCTCGTAGATCCAATTCTGTTGTCAGGATTTCAGTGAATAAGGTCTGTCTAGTTTCCATTGAGGAGGTCATGCAGTGTCCCCATATCACAGTCTTAATTCTAGTTGTAGGGAGGAAGCGGTCCCTGTGTTTTTCGCAAAATACTGCACTTTCTGTGTCCAGCTTCCCTCTCTAAAGGCCAGGTCCTCCAGGGACTCTGGTTTTAACCTCCACATGGGAGTCCTGGCTAGGGGCCGATACCTGGTCAAGTTCAGAAGAATAGGATTATGGTCAGAGATGGTGCATGCCAGATATTCAAAGTGTGAGACCTGTCTTTGCACACACGGGGTATCAGGAAAGTGTTCAGTCTAACAAGTAGCCCGTGAAGCCCAGAGGAAAAAAAAAAGTATCCTTTATCACATGGGTGCATTCTTCTCCTGCTTCTGAAGAAGTGCCAATTGTATGCGTCACCTATTAAGGTAGACTCGGACTTTATACCTTTTAGACATACTATGCATTCCTCTAATGTTCCACTAGAGGAATCTATTCTGTTAGTGGCCCCCTCCCATTCACGTCTTCATATCGGGTAGGGTGCCTAGAGAGGACTATGTGTGTGATAATTAATTGGCTGCGATTCTCTGGATCCCCACTATAACTGATCCTCACTATAAGCCAACACCCATTCCCCAGGACAAGCACAGTTCGCCACCTCAATCAAACATCAAAAGAAATAAACATCTTCTGTAGGTGTCCTACAGAGTATTACAACGTTGGTGGCAAGTTAAGGTGATGTGAGAATCTTTGCCCTTGGGCCTCCCACCCAGCCCTTTCAATGAAGCTGGTAACCCAGTCACCACAGGGTATCCTCCACTTCCTTATGTACCCCCCCCCCATGCTCAGTGGTTATCATGCCAGAACTATATCTCCTTCTGGAATCCCCCGCCTCTCCCCATATCAGTTAGATAACATCATCTGATGTCCCAGGTATAACGTGGGGTAGTTGCAGGCTGGAAGTTTCGGAGTCGCTAGGAAGACTTTCAAAGTCAGAGCCTACTGCAGGCCCATCAGCCAGTGGGGATGATGGGGCTGTGCCAGAGCCACTGAGAGATGCAGCTGCCTCAATCACTCGTCTTCATTATAGTTGGGCTTCTTCTTGGGTTGGGGTAGCTAAAATGGTAAATTTCTTGCTGCAATCTCTCTTGGTTCTGCAATTTTTTGGCAGATTGCGTTTACCACCCGGGCCCAGATGAGAGTGGCAGTCAAGCCATTCCCAGACCTTTTGTGGCAAGTGGAAAAAGCAGGTGCCCTCGGCAGTGACCACCCGCAGCATTGCTAGGAAGAGCATACCATATTGAAGCCTCAATTGGCGCAGTTTCTGTTTGATCCCTTGGAACTTAGCACGTCTGCGCTGTACTTTGCGGATGAAGTCAGGGTAAATGTGCACCTCGCTGTTGTTCACCAAGAGGGCCCGTTTCTTGCGTGTTTGGCCCAGGATGTAGTCCCTGTCTTTATAGAAAAGTACTCTAGCTATCACCAGTCGTGGGTGCTCCTGCGGCTGGCGCTTGCACCAGTACCCTGTGGGCTCGTTCAAGAGCAAAGAATGGAGAGAGGCCTTCCGCATGCAGCTGCGTCTTGATCCAGTTATCCAGGTAACTAATCATGTCGGTGCCTTCAATTCATTCTGGTAGTCCCACCACACGGATATTGTTCCAGCAGGATCTGTTTTCCACATCCTTTGCTTGTAGCTCTGGTGTGCGGATCTTGGATTCCATTGTGGTACGTTTTCCATTCATGGCAGCTAAGGCATGAGAAATGTCTGTTAATCCCCTCCCCCTAGTGGTGGACCCTTTCTGCCAGCCAGCAATGATCACCCTGAGTAGGCTCAAATCCACCCCCACCCCTAGTGAGTACATTTTGTTTTCAAGGATTTCAGGAGTAGCTGTTATGGCTTGGAAAATGTCATGGAGCGTTGGATGCCCGAGTGGGCACAGGCTGGCCCCAGAGCAGGCGTATCAATCCAGTCCCTCCAAGGAGTTACCCCTTGAACTAACAGCTGTGTTACTTGCAGCCTCCTTATCCCGCTTCTTCCCCACTATGCCCATGATAGATGGCTTTGTCTAATTTGGCAATGTGGGCATTGTTTGCTGTGGTGCAACAGGACATTCTCAGTAGCGCCATGGGGACGGTAGTGTCCCACAGCGAAATGTCACCATGTATGGGTGCGTGGGACAGCCCCACAGCGGACACTGCCCTGTTCTTGTATACTTGCAGTGGCCTGGAGAGAAGTGGGGGGGGGCTACCAGTGCCTTTCGCCCATCAGGCCTTACCAGCCTGCATATGGTCCGCTTCATGAACGAGAGGTGTCACTCTCCTGGGGGGTATGCCAGCCCTTCTGAAGCCCCCTCTTGAACATCCCTTCACCGCCTGGTACAGGTGTGTTCCGCCAGGGCTGACATGCAGATTCCTGTGGTGCAATTAGGACCACCCCCCAGGTAGATGAATGTAGCCTCAGTGATCTGAAGACTGCGTCACCGGTGCTATCTAGGGGGAGGCGGGTTGCACAGTTCAATTCTCCTGTAGGCCGGAGTTCCACTGCACCGTGCGGCCTAATTTGGGCCTACCTGCGGGCCAGTATGGGTATGGCAGTAGCGTGTGGCTGCCCGAGTTGTAGGACCTCCATCCCGGGTGCTGACCATCTTTCAGTGCAGCCGCCCGCATCCAGAGTAGTCCTCTATTCCTCACTTGGTGCCAAGAGCTCCCTGCGGGTGAAATCTAGTTGGGCCCGAGCCCCTCGTTCATAAGCATCTTCCGCTAGGGCCGCGCCCAGTCACAGTAGTGTCGCACTGCAGACGCCCACTTCTCCTTCCAGGCCGCACTCTTACTGCCAGTGCTGATACATGCGTGGCACAGTCCGTGTCTTCTCCAGGCATCCCGGGCCGCCCGCCATGCCAGATTTCCTCTCCTGGGTGTCCATGAATCACCGCCCGAGGTTATGAGTGACGCACTTGTCTGCAATATCTCACCCTCCAGAACCACGAGAGAAGGTCCAGCCCCTGGCTTCTGGGCTCCAGCGGTGCCAGCAGGGTGTATCAGGTGAGGTCGGGAGACCGAGCGCTAGTCCAGCATCTTAGGTTGAACCACAGGAACTCTCAGTTGTTGTCAGCTCGTGCCGCATCTTCTCTGGCCTCGAACAGCACTGTCCGCTTGCATATGTCGCCTCTGGGGGTTTTGGGAATACTATTCCCCTCCCATGGTTTTGGGGTTTGGGCAATAGGATGGGGCTGGATGGGGACAAGGGTCGTGGAGCTTTTCTCCGCTGTTGCCTACTCAATTGCCTGCAAGCCACACCCCCCTATGAAAGCCACTCTTGAAATGGTACAACCTTGCAAGTCAAAGCATGTATGTAAACATCCATAACATTGACTTTGATACAATTTTACAGGGTTACAAGTACGTTTTCAGGCTGGGACTTAGTTTAATAAAAGGTTGTTTTACATTGTATAATCCTAAAAGAAGGGGCACAATTGCTCAAATTAAAAAAGTGAGAGAAAAAAAGTTCCATTGTCACCAATAAAGTCCTAGACAAGGGGTGTGCTGCAAGAATAATAGAACTGAGAAATGCTTTACAGTGGTTGTCACCACTAGTGAAAGCAAGAAGGAGGCTAGGAAAAATCACATTGTGCATTGACCTATGGCAGCTGAATTGTCACATGGTGGATTACTGCCAACCATTATCAGTAATTCAGGAGATGGGAATGTTCGGAAAGGCAAGTGCTCACAATCCTAAACATGATAGTGGCATATCATTAAATCAGTTTCCACAGAAATTCCAAGAAGCTCAAAGCTGTTATAGACAACTTAACTGCATTCCATTTGGTTAAAGCACGGCAAAACACAAACGCTGTGGGATAGCGTAACTGGATGGACGGAATGCAGAACCAATCAAACATTCACCCCCAGTCACAGATCTGGGTTTAATCCATCCATTTTTTTGCTCACCATGCCACCCCAGTTTGAATCCAGCCATATGCAAATCAGTCTTGACCCTGTTCCTCATGGGAACAGTCCAGCCTGAACTGCCAGGCCAGGTTCTCCCTGGACCGGAAACAAGCATGCTGGGACCGGTTTCGGGGTTTCACCCCTCATCAGCCAGGCTAGCTTGAATCCAGTGGCACAGTGAGCCCAGGACCCACGTCTGGGCATACCGGGCGCACTTAGGGCGGCAAAAGCAAGGCAAAACACAAACGCTGTGGGATAGCGTAACTGGATGGACGGAATGCAGAACCAATCAAACATTCACCCCCAGTCACAGATCTGGGTTTAATCCATCCATTTTTTTGCTCACCATGCCACCCCAGTTTGAACCCAGCTATATGCAAATCAGTCTTGACCCTGTTCCTCATGCATACGTTTTTTTTTCTCCAAAGAATTGCTTCCTGAACTGTAGGTAATGTGTGTAAGGAAGTAGAAAGAAAAAGAAATACTCCCTCCCACATTTACCCATATGAAACAATTAAAGCATGAGTATGCTTCTTTTCTTCCATCATCTTTCTTTTTTTTATGTGTCATTCCTTTGCACCGTCTGCATGGTTTCTTTTTGCATTCCTGCCATTTGTTAATTCTTTCTTTTTCTTTCCTTCACTCGCCCACCTTTTTAACTTACATTTCTTCTTTGATATTTCATTATATTTTCCTGCTTTCCATCTTTTTCAACTTCCATTTTTCTTTTCTTTGCTTATTCTTTTTTCTTTCCACCCTTCGTTCTTTATTTTCTTCCTTCTTACTAAATGTCATCTTTTTACACATTTTCTCGTGTTCTTTTGTACCCTCTTTCCTTCATGCTTCCTCTTTCATTATTTTCATTTTACTTCTGTTCCTTTGTGCTGTCTTCCTCCATTTGCCTCTAACTTATATTTTCTCTGCCTTTTTAATTACTTATCTTTCTTTCTGCAACCCTTCTAGACCACTTTTAGGTTATCTTTTGGTCCTCCTCCCACCGCTGTGTTATTATTGTAGTTTATTCTTGCAGAATTTTTTTAGTTACTCTGTCTAGTGTGTGATGACCTGTGGACAAGGATGAAAGAAGGAACATAAAACAATTTAATCTGCTCCATAATCACCCCGTCTCAGCTGGTATAGCTGGTGGTTCACTACGCCCTTGAATGTGTGTTTTCCAAGAAGATGTGCTGCTTTTTATACCTAAGATGTCAGGATGCACTAACCCTGTGTGCAGAATCCAGTAGTAGAGATGCACTCGTCCATATTTCGCGCTTCCACCTGTAACCACATACACAGGAAAATGATGGAAATGGGGAGGGGACAACGTGAGAAAACAGATACACCAGACTCAATCATTCTGACTCATTGCCCCTGTTGATCAAGGATATTTATAGAATGACCTGTAGTTAGACCTGACAGCCTTAGGGTGGTCATCCCCCAACTTCCTCCATTTTTCTGACCCTGTTTTTGCTGGTTATAGGACTCTGCACAGTTTACCACTGCTGACCAGTGCTAAAGTGCATGTGCCCTCGCCCCTAAACATGGTAACATTGGCTCCTACCCAATTGGCATATTTGATTTACTTGAAAGTCCCTAGTAAAGTGTACTAGAGCTGCCCAGGGCCTGTAAATTAAATGCTACTAGTGGGCCTACAGCACTGATTGTGCCACCCACATAAGTAGCCCCTTAACCATGTCTCATGCCTGATTTGGTAAGGGAAATGGCACCATTGTTGCCCCCTTAACTGAGCTGACTTTTAAGAAACAGCCCAGATTGGTGAACTGGACAGAGGCTTGCCAGAAAGCCTTTGAATGCTTCATAGCATGGCATATGGGCAGTCTTAGCACAGCTGAATGGGGAAGGCCAAGACCAACCAGTAGCCTTCATTAGCAGGATGTTACTCCCACAGCAACAGAAGTGGAGTGCCATTGAAAGAAAAGCATTTGCTATGGTCTGGGCACTGAAGAAGGTGAGACTATACCTGTTTGGGATTCACTTCCAGGTTCAGACAGACCACAGGCCCCTCAGATGGCTCATATAGATGAGGGGTGAAAATTCTAAACTCTTGAGGTGATCCATCTCCCTACAGGGAATGGACTTTACAGTGGAGCATCGCCCGGGACTGACCACGCCAATGCTGATGGTCTCTCCAGATTCTTCCGTCTTAGTTATGAGAGCTCCCAAGGGGTTTGGTAGCTCTCCCCACTTTCAGCTGGGAGGGACACTTGTTAGACCTGACATCCTTAGGGTGGTCATCCCCCATATTTTTGCTTGCCTCCCTCCATTTTTCTGACCCTCTTTTTGCTGGTTTTAGGACTCTGCACATTTTACCACTGCTGAGCAGTACTAAAGTGCATGTGCTCTCTCCCTTAAACATAGTAACACTGGCTCCTACCCAATAGGTATATTTAATTTACTTGTAAGTCCCTAGTAAAGTGCACTAGAGGTGGCCTGGGCGTGTAAATGAAGTTATACTAGTGAACCTTCAGCACAGATTGTGCCACCCACATAAGTAGCCCCTTAACCATGTTCGTGTCTGCAGTTGCAAGGCCTGTGTGTGTAGTTTCACTGCCACTTCGATTTGGCATTTAAAACTACTTGCCAAAAATCTCAGACCTTTCAAAAATCTCATCACAACAGGTTATTTGAACAGGGAAGGCTGGTCTGGTAAACGTGAAAATTAAAAAGGGCCCAACAAGTAACCTTTAATGGTGCCTAATGCAAGTCACACACACCAGACTACAAACTTGT
The DNA here is from genome assembly GCF_031143425.1 of Pleurodeles waltl. Taxonomy (NCBI): domain Eukaryota; kingdom Metazoa; phylum Chordata; class Amphibia; order Caudata; family Salamandridae; genus Pleurodeles; species Pleurodeles waltl. Next base: position 1,930,462,056 of record NC_090440.1, read on the forward strand.
CCCAGCACCGGTATCGACAGACTTGGTAAAAGGACACCTCAGCCATGATGGCATCCACAACTTCAGGAGGAAGATCAAATACAATCAACTGCCACCGTTCAAACTTCACACATGGGGGTGCACATTTTGCAGATTTGGGTGCAGAACCATGTCCTGCTGCTGTGACAGGATTTCCCTCTGAATGAGTAGCCTGATGAGAGGACAGATAATCATGTCCAGGAGATCTGGGTATCAAACTCTCTTTTCTCAACCCAGAGTCATTAGGATGACTTAGGTCCGGGTGTTCCTGATCTTCTTCAGAACTTGAGACAGGAGAGGTGGTGGCAGAAAGCCAAACATGAGTTCCATGCTCCACCCTATCTGGAATGCCTTTCCGAAACACAGACATTTTTAAAACATCAGCGTGCAAATGTTTTGACATTGCACGTTCTCTGTCATCTAGCCAGGGTTCTCCCCATTGCAGGATTATGCCCTGTGCCACCCCTTAATGTTATTGGTGTTCACGATCTGCTAGACCCTGCTGAAAGAACTTGTCCATCTTGGCTTTCAAAGATCCCGCCAGATGGTTTACAAACAGAAATTCTCTATTGCTCCAGGCAAATCCAGAGGCAAAGCACTTCCTGGCACACCAAGATTCCATCTAGTCCTGCATGTTGCAGTACCACAAGGTAGTGGTGTTGCCTGTGTGAACCTGAACCAGTCTCTCTTTGATGGCTGGAAAGAAAGCCTTCAGTGCCAGGGAAATGGCCGACAACTCCAACAGGCTGATGTGGGGATGCGTCTCCACTGGAAACCAGAGTCCTCCAATTTCCACCTCTATTAAATAGCCTCCGCATCCTAGCAGTGACACATCTTTCACCATGTCAGCCCAGGGTGGGTCAAGTAGTGGTGTCTCCAGCTGGTCCAATTGTGGTTGAAAAACCACTGCAGATCATTTGCACTTTCCTCTGGAATTGAATGAAATCAGACCAGTTCCCCTGGTGCTGGGCCCACACAGACTCCAGGTTCCACAGCAGTGCCCATATATGACACTTTGGCATAGTTGAGTAGAAGGACTTAGGTTGCCAAGATGTCCAGAAGCCTCAGTGGCACTCTCACTAAGACGGAGGCTGAATGTCCTGGACTTGTGACGTTAAGGGAAGGCCTAAAATGGCACCATATCCAGAATGGTTCCAATGAAGGTGAGCATTTGTGAAGGAATCAGGTGTGACTTCGACAATGATGTCAGGAGGTTCGCCGTAGTCGGGGTTGGTCAATGACAGCCTCTGGTGAGCCTTTTAACAGCCAGTCATCAAGATAGGAGAAAACTGGCATCCCCAATCTCTGAATGTATGCTGCGACTACCGCCATCACATGAGGGGCAGTGGTGAGGTCGAAGGGGAGCCCAGCATTTTGAAAATGCTACTGGCCTACAATGAAATGCAATTAGCCTCTATTGGACTACAGGACGGGTGCATTAAAATAAGCGTGTTGCAGGTCCAAAGCCACTATCCAGTCACCCTGATTGAGGGCAGACACGACATGAGTGAGTGTGAGCATCTTGAATTTTTCATTCCATAAAAAGGCAGAGACCTAATATGAGAATGACGGCCTCCTGCCTTCTGTGGCACAAGAAAATAACAAGAGTAATAGCCAGTCCCTGGGCTGAAACCCTCTCTATGGCACCTTTTGATAAAAGATCGACAAGTGTTCTTCTGAGAGATGTTTGGATATGGGTGGGAGGTGCAGTGGATCACAAATGAATGGCAGGATATAGCTTTGTTGGACGATCTAGAGGGACCCATCTGTCAGATGTTATATTCTGCCATCCCTGGCTGGAGGAAGTATCTGATCCTGCCTCCCACAGGACAGTTGGGTGCCGCTAAGGGGAAATGAATAAGCTGGGAGGTGGATTCCAGAGGGGCAGGGGATCGCTGCCCTTGTTGGCATGAGCACTTGTTGCTTGATCCCTAGCCACCAATGGTATGGGGTGCCTGTTGCAGGTGTGATGGGCTTTGGTGTGGCTAATATGCCAGTCCTGTGATGCAGCCTCAAAAGTGGAGAAAATGATAGGGATACTATCTCATGGCGGTAGAAAGGCCTAGAAAGGCCTAGAAAATGTGCTGTGGCCTGGCTTTCTTTTATGAGTTCCAATGCCAAATTAGATTTCTCATTAAATAGATGAGACCATCAAGTGGCTTGTCCATTTAAGAGTTTTGAATGGCTCCAGAAAAGCCTGTGGATAGCACCCAACCATGCTGCTGACTCACCACGCTAGTGCCACCTGCTCTGTCCAAGCAGTCTGTAGTGTTCCGCCCAGAGTGGATAATTTACTTTGTGGCTTTCTGGACTTACTGGGTGGTTTGAGCCAAAATGTCCCAAAGTCCTTGGGAACTGCTGACAAGATCTCACCACCCATGTCCCATAAAGCATAGGCATATCTCCCCTGCAAGCAGCCGACAGACTGACCAGCTGGCAAGTCTGACTGAGGAAACCATCTGCTTCCCAATGGTCTAACGGCGTTTTGACTCTGCCACGAGAAGTCACAGGGTAAAAATTAAGGTTCACCCTACTGGTGAAAGCTTAAACCACCAATCTCTCTGGTGTAAGGTGCTGTCTCAAAAAGCAGAGTTGGCCAATGCTGTTCTGTGGACAAGGTGCTGATAAGGGTATCAGTCAGAGCCTCGTTAAATGGGAATCAAGTATCTGATGAAGTGTGTAAGTATATCAGTATGTAAAACCTTTGTTAGAACATTGATTTTAACTTACATAGTGGGCAATTGAAAGTTCAAATCCTCTGCTGCATCCCAGAGTCTGGTGAAGTGTTCAACCCACTGCCATTTTGAAAGTGCAGATACAAATTGTGATCCTCATTATGTTTGGGAAAATACTCCCCCATTTCATCATTCTCATTCCCAAAGGCTGGCTGGTTAAAAGGTTGATGGAGAGCTGGGGTGCAGCTCTGAGACAGAGGCATAGTTATGTCTGAATCAGTAAAAGTTGAGATGGAGTTCCAGATTCACATATAAAGGTGCAGAATGAAAGGGATTGACGTCTGCTTGCCAGGGTGGTGATTATGTGTACGTCCATTCATCAATTCCAGAGTAGAACAAAGTTGGCGGAGACCACACGCCACCACCTGAAACACAGGAGCAATTATTAAACTCCTACTGATCCAGTGTAGCGCCTCTATAGAAATTCTAAAGATGAGGAATCAGCGGGTAGAAGTATCCCTCATAATAATGATTTCTTTAATGTGAAAATTGTTCCCACAAACATCAACATTTTCAACACAAAGAGAAGTGTTTTCTAGGTCAAAATCTCACCTTTTCAAGGTGAAGGTCGATGATACCACTATATACCAAAGAATTAGATATGCATAAACTTCTAGTCAAGAGACATTGACTAGGCAATGTCACATTAGATTGCAAGAGCATGAAGTGTCTTCACTGGTTTAATTAGGTGCAGGCCGTCCCCTTAATGATTGCTTGTATAAACTAATCAATAACTGCAATGAGGAAAAAAGTTCAGGTCATGCGCAGAGAGCACTTAAGGTCTTAGATTTAAGACCATGATAAAGATTATAATCTCAATTGAGTGTCCAAGAGTGTCTTCATATGATTGTATACTCAGGAATTACAACACCTTGCAACACAAGTGCCTGAAAACATTGAAAATGAATTGGATGGTGAGACTGAGGCAGCTGTAGCATGGTTGGTGTCGGCCACATGACGGATGTGCTGCAATACAGGTGAATGCTTGCAGGTAATACATTCTTCTATGCTCATGTGGTGTACAGGGCTGCTTGCCTGGATGCCAGTTAGGTCGTCCTAGCAGTTGTCAGACGCTGGCAACCCTGGGTCATGCATGTGTTATAGAGACTGTCCTAGCCCATGATTTGGTGTCTGATGCAGAGCTTGTAGCCTTGGGGTTCTTTGTCTGAAGCCTCAGACATCTTCAATCAGAGACATCACCAGCTCTGTTCTCCCCACTGCTTTTCAGCCACCATTTCAAAATAGTTGCCATTACTTGTCTATCAGCAGGCCTTTCTCAAGAGCAGAACCTTCTATAACATTCTTTCTGGTGGATACTCTAGCTGCAGATTCCTTACCTTTTGAATAAACCTCAGGAGTCAGACTGCCCCTGGAAATTTTCAAGCTGTACCTCGGCACGTCGTTGGTGGCATTGTGTGGCTCTGCACTGATGTTGCTATGTTCCAGAAGTGTCCTACAGAGCTGCATATGTGTTACTAGACTGTCCGCGCCTTCAGGGGCAAAGCCAGTCGCAGATTAGCTTTAATCAATGTGCAAAACTCTAGACTTGCCACCTTATAAGATAGAATAGCATTTCAGTACACAGAACATGAGGGATGGGAGGGTTAGTGAAGAATCTGTAGTCAGATGGAGTATCCACCAGAAAAAGTGATGCCAAAGGTAAGTAACTCGTTGTTCTGATGGATACTTCTAACCACAGATACCACACCTTTTGGATAGGTACCAAAGTAGTACCTCCCAGATGGTGTCTCTGAAGTGGCTCAGACCAAAATGTTGTGCAGGACTGAGCATGCAAAATTTGGCTGTCCAGAAACTAGTGATTTCTATATGTATGAAACACAACAGCTGAGCAAATGTCCACAACAGGCACTATGTGTGCCAACACAGTGGTAGCAGCCTTGGCTCTGGTGCCATTAGTCCCCAAGCCTTCAGAGGAGTGCTTCTGAACCACTGCACAGCAGATTTTGATGCAAAGTGCAATCCAGCAGGAAATTATCCTTTTCTGCACTTCACTGACCTTCTTCACTCTAGTTACTCCAACAAAAAGCTGTTAATCCACATAATGTTGGCTGGTACAAACAATGTACAAGTTGAGAGTTCTTCTGGGATCCAGTCAATGGAGTCTGTTCTCCTTACAAGGGTGAGGTGGAGCGAAGAATGCAACGTGGGTGATGTTTTGCTTAACGTGAAAAGGAGTTGCCACTTTCGGGAGAAAGGAGGCCCAGGTTCTTAACACAAGCTTCTCTGGAAAGACCATTGTGTATGGCGGTTTGACAGAGAGGGCTTGTAGCTCACTCACCTTCTGAGCCAATGAGAAAAACTGTCTTTAGAATGAGGAGTTGCCATGGACCACTGTGCAGTGTTTCAAACAGAGTAAACATTAGGACTAAGTTCAGGTCCCACTAAGGCATGATGAAAGGTGATGAAAGGTGTGGGTGGAAACCCTTGCTGAAAAACCTTTACAAAGAAAAAACATCACTACAGAGTTTAACTCTAGGTGGAATACACCTCCAAGACAGCCGTCTTGGTAACCCCAACACCCAAAAGTGCAGATGATGCGCAGTCTCAGTGGTGACAAATGGATCAAGCCAAAGTCCTCCCCATTTGTGCAAGATACTCCATGTCACTTTCGAATGTAACTTCCATTCATGATCTGCTAGGTGTTGGCAGCTGAGTTTGTCCACCCTGGTGTTTAAAGATCCTATGAGGTGGTGTGCCACCAAAAAGACCCCTCATGAGCCAGCCACTTCCGGAGGTCCAACTGTGCTCTGTTTGCTGCAGTAACACATGGTGGTGGTGTTTTAAGTGAGCACTTGTATCAACCTCCCTTTGAAGAATAGGAGGGGGCTTTCACCCAGATGGATGGCCCACAGTTCCAACAGGTTGATGTGTAGCTTCGCCTCTGCCGGACACCAGAAGCCTCTGATCATCAACTCTCCTAGATGAGCTCGGTGTACGTCAACAAAGTTAGCTCTCGGTGAGGTAAGAAGAGGGGTATGCTGCTAATCCAATCCAGCAGTCCAGCATCCACTACTGCAGGCCTTTTGCAGTCTGGCTCAAAATCTGGACATAGCCAGATATATTCCCCTGATGCCGTGTGTAGGAATCTGTGTGGTGGGTACCTATGGTACTTACACCTTATAACAGGTCCAGCTATCCCCTCTAAGTGAAGTGTAGACAGTGTCTAGAAGCCAGGCTCTCTAGAGGTAGCTGTGCATAAGCAGCCAAAGCTTATCTAGGGGACATGCAAAGCGCATACCATACCACTGTAGTCACACAGCACTTACACACATGAAAGAAAACACTCAGTTGTACAAAAATGAAGGTACTTTATATTTTTAACAAATCACCACTAAATACTGGAAGGGTAACCCACCATTAGGAGGTAAATAATATACTAAATGTATACATTAGCAATCAGAAATAGGCATAGAAAAGGTTAGAAAACAGTGCAAATAGCAATAACCAATAGTGACCCTAAGGGAAGCACAAACCATATACTAAAAAAAAACAGGAATGCAAACAAGGTACCCCCACCTAGGTAAGTAAAATGTGTAGAGGAGTGCTGGAGTACTGGAAAACCACAGAGGTAAGTAACACAGTACCCCACCAGCGACCAGGAATGCAGGAGTAAATCACTGGATTTTCCCCAAACCACCCAAAAGGAGGAAAAGATGAAAAAGAAGACACCCAGACAAGACTGCAAAAAAAACAGTGGTGGATTCCTGAAGTAAGAAGACCTGTGGAGAGAGGGAACCAAGTCCAAGAGCCATAGTGGAGCCCAGGAGGAGTAGGAGCTCCTACCCACCCAGCTGTAGTTGCAGGAGTTGGTCGACGGTGATGAAGAACAGGTTGGCACTGCAGCCCTGGAGCCGGAGAAGAGATCCTGATGGATGCAGATGATGTACCACGCTGGAAGGATGATTGCAGACGGGTGTCAGTGCAGGAATTCCACCAACAAGCCTTGACAAAGAAACTCGCGATAGTGGAAAAGTGGTGCTGCCAGGGAGCAACAAGGCCCAGGAGGACTCAACCTAGGAGGGGGAGTCACAGGGGACACTCGGCGTCGCAGAGAGTCCACAGGAGCAGAGGCAGCACCCACCGGAGTCCCACAGGACCGGGACAGGAATCGCATAAGAATCCCACACAGCACTACAAAAGAGGATCCCACGGCGCAGGAGAACCATGCAGGAGGCTGTGCTTTGCAGGATGGAGTACTGGGCGCTAGAGCTACATGTCATCTGAAGATCCCTTGGAGGAGATGCAAACAAGCCTTGGCAGCTGTAAAAGACGCAGTGCATGGGGATACTATCCTGCGTGGGGAGGCAAAAGCTTACCTCCACCAAAGTTGGACAGCTGGCAGAGAGGACCAAGAGGACTGCTCAGGACCACCACCCGTAATGCAAGATCCACGCAGCCCAAGATGAGGTGAGATCCACGCAGCCAGTTGTTGCTTGTTGTAGGTGCCTGCGTTTGCAGGGGAGTGACTCCTTCACTCTAAGGGAGATTCCTCCTTCTTCTTGTGCAGGCGGAAGAGTTGCAGTCTTCTGAGGATCCACGGCCAGGGAAATGTTGCACAGTTGGCAGGTGATGTGGGAACAAAGTTGCAGAAGAGTCTTCTTCGTTGTAGCAGCGTTTGTCAGTTCCTGGAGAGTCCAGTCCTGGTTCCAATGGCTAGAAGTCGAAGTGGATGTTGCAGAGGAATCCTGCTGGAATCTTGCAAGCCGAATCTGAGGTCCCACCCAAGAGAGAGACCCTAAATAGCCCTGAGAGGGGGATTGGTCACCTAACCAGGTAAGCACCTGTCAGGAGGGCACTCTGACGTCACCTGCCTGGCCTGGCCGCTCAGATGCTCACAGAGTTCCCTACCAACCTTGGAAACAAGATGGCAGAACCCAGGGACCCTCTGGAGGAGCTCTGGGCACCACCCCTGGGGTGGTTATGGACAGTTGAGTGGTCACTCCCCTTTTTGTCCAGTTTCGCGCCAGAGCAGGGTCTGGGGGTCCCTGAACCGGTGTGGACTGGTTTATGCATGGAAGGTGCCACTTTTGCCCTTCAAATCAAACCAGTGGCTTGGGGAGGCTACCCCTCCCATACCAGTCACACCTACTTCCAAAGGGAAAGGGTGTTACCTCCCTCTCCCAAAGGAAATCCTTTGTTCTGCCTTCCTGTGCTTGATCAGATCAAGCAGCAGGAGGGCAGAAACCTGTTGGAGGGGTGGCAGCAGCAGGGCTGCCCGGAAAACCCTGTAAGACTGGTGGTAGCAATGCTCTGGTCCTCTAAGGAGCCCCCAGAGTGCATTGAATCATACTTCCAATACTTGCAACAGTTTTGGGATAGGATTCCAACACGTTTGATACCAAAGATGCCCAGGTTCTGAAATACCATTATGTGGCTGGACACAGGTAGCGACCTATGTCCAGTATACGCATAAAAAGGCTTTCCTGCACTCACAAAGTCCAGGAAAATTGATCTGGAGCTTGTGGGGACACCTCTGCTAGTGCAGGAATGCCCTCACACACAGGTACCTGCACCATGCCCTCTGGTCTAAGAGGGCCTACCATGGGGGGGGAGGGAACTTAAAGTGACCTGGTGTAGTGACCTGTAGTTTCATGCGGGCTGTAATGGCAGGCCTGCAGAACGCTATGCATGGGCTCCATATGGATGGCAGTATAACTGCTGCAGCCCATAGGGATCCCCTGGAACCACAAATCCCCTGGGTACCTAGGTACCATATACTAGGGACTAACATGGGGGGACCAGTATGCCAATTGTGGGAAGAAAAAGGTACAATTTAGAGGAGATTTAGGTTAGCAGGATCCCAGTAGACACAGTCAAACACACATTCAACAGGCAGAACAGGGGGTAACCATGCCAAGAAAGAGGGTACTTTCCTAAACTGTGTCACTGGGACTTCAGGTCCCACTGTAAAGCGTACCTATGACATCTAGAATGCTTAGCCAGCAGGATGCAGTACCCCTGCTGGCTAAGCAATACTAATTGCCACAGAATCATCCTTACTGAGATCCAGGACAGATCTTGAAACATTGGGAGCATAGCCTGAATGTCCTGGACTCTCTTCTCTGGGAGGAAGGCATGAAACTGTGCCTTGTGCAGAACAGCTCAAAAGAAAGGAAGCATCTGTGACGGAGTCAGGTGTGAAACTGGCATGTTGATAGTGAATCCAACGATGTTAGGAGGTTCGCCCTAGCGCGTAGGTGTGTTACAACTGCCTGGGACAAACTTGCCTACAACATCAAGCCAGCGAGATAGGGGAAGACTGGAAACTCCAAAGGTGTACAGCAACCACCTGCATCACTTTTGTGAACACCTGAAGAGCACTGATATGGCCAAAGACGAGCACTGTGAACTGAAAGTATTTGTGCTCCACAGTGATCCATAGATAGCGCTTGTGGCCCTGCAGGACGGGGAAGTGGAAATTAGCATCCTGCAGGTCCAATGCTACCACCCAGTTTCCAATGTTGAGGACAAACAAGACCTGGGCTATGGTGAGCATCTTGAATGTGTCCTTCTGCAGGAAGGCATTGAGAGGGTGATGGTCTAAGATAAGACAAAGTACCAAACAATTCCCACTTCTGATGGCGGCACCCTCTCCCTGGCCACTTTGGCCAAAAGGGCTGCACTTCCTGCTGTAAAAGTGAGAGGTCATTCTGCATCAGACGCTCTGAGAGAGGTGGAAGATGCAAAGCAGCAGAAAGCAATGGAAAGGTGTAGCCATGCCAGACAATTTGCAGGACCTACTTATCCAAAGTGATTGCTTGCTACTCTTGAAGAAAATTCCAGTTCCTGCGTAAACAAGGCGGCTGTGTGCCTCGAAGGACATGTTAAAGGGGTTTTGTGCCTGTGTCAGCTGTAGGAGTGGAACACTGTACTGCACACTGCTCATGCTGTACACATTGTCTTTGGGATTCATGGTATTGGCCACAAAATGGCTGTGGTGTTTGCTGGACTGGCAGCATTGGTTGTTGCTATAGAATTGGAATCCTCAAGCGAGTCACAAAGGGGGCGAAAATTATGTCGGAACTGTTGTATATAGGCAGATAGGCCTAAAGAGTGAGCTTTGGCTCTGCTCTCTTAAAAAAGCTTGAGGGCAGAGCTTTGTCCATTAGTGAGGATGTTCAACAGTGGACAACCCCGGAATAGCCCATGGACCTCATCCGAGCGTGATGTTTCAGTGCCACGCTAGTGTCAATCACCCGCTCTATACAGGGTGTGGGTTCCAGACCGCATCTGATGGTGAATTTCACCAGATCTTGAATGACCAGTGTGAGGACAGGAATGTAAGTCCTTGGGTACATCAAGTAAAACCTGGCCAGTGGTGTCCCGAAGTGGTGGGAGTAACAGCAGAGGAAACAAGTGGCGTTGACCGAGTGCAAGGCAAGTGGAGGAAAACACATTTGCCAAATGGTTCAATGTACTAAGATTCACGGTCCAGTGGAATAGTAGGGAAAGTATTAAGAATTACTTCGCTGGTGCTTGCCTGAACCACCGGGTTTTCCAGTTTCAGGTATTGTTTCAGGAATAATGGTCACCTAGAGCTGGGCGATGTCACCGATCTATGTGTCTGTTCATCGGGGGCCTGGAGTATGGCTTTGCCCATTCACAAAGTAGGATATCCATCAAGACCTCATAAGAAGGCAGAAGAGGATTTGTATTTGTCTGTCTAGGCTGGTGGACCTCAGTGTGGACAATGGTTTTAAGCTTCATGGTGGGCAACTGAAGGTTAAGTAACTTAACTGCCTCCTGCACCACAAGGAGGCACTGTCCTCAGTAGCAGTATCAGGTGGGAGACTATACAAGTGTCTGGAGAAGCATCCAGGCTACTGGAATCCTGTAGCTCCTCAGTTGTCATCTGTGTATTGGGGTACTACTTCACCTCCCTCTTCATAATGATCATTGTCCAGGCAGTAGTGCTTGGTTTATGTGTGCAGACGCGCCCATGTTCCTACCTGGCAGATGTCCGGGACTGGGACTCTGCGTGCTAACGCACTGGTCGCAGCCTGGGCTCTGGTGGAATGAGCATGCAAATTCTCTGGGGGTTGCTTCTTGGCCAATGCATAGCATATTTGATTGCAGAGCACGATCCATCAGCAGATGGTCCGTTTCAGCACGGCCTTTCCCTTCTTCGCTCCAATACACCCCACGAAGATTTGGTCATCCACCCGGATCCCTTTTGTGAGGTCAAGGTATACCGACAACGCTCTTTTATGGTCCAGACAGTGAAGCTGCTCCTCTTCCATGGAGGGGTGTGGCGAAGTGTAAAATATTTGGCATGGTGATAGATTGCCCTATATGAATGGGATTTACAACTTTCAGCAGAGAGGAAGTTCTAGTACAAAGAACCAGCTTGTCTGGGTAGATGCTCAGGTACAGAGGCTTGGATGACAAAGCCTGAAGCTCACTGACCCTCCAGGCAGATGTTATAGTCACCAGGAAAGCCATCTTGATGGTAAGGAGCCTGAGAGGACAATTGTGCAATGTCTCAAAAGGAGTGCATATCAGAAAAGATAAAATCAGATTAAGGTTGCCTCCATTTTGTGAGCCCAGCTTTTTCCCTGCGCCCTAACACAGACCAGTGATCAAGGATTCCTAGGAGACCTAGGTAAGGAGCCCCAGGTAAGGAGCCCCAGACTTTTCTGGGAAATCTTACTATTTGTTTTAAAGTGTTTTCTATTGCTACCAGTGCCTGTTTACTGTAGACTCTGTGTTTCAGGCAGCTTGGCCTTTTAAAGTGCTGTTTTCTTTTAGCCGTGACTGTTTGAAATTTCCCTCCTAGTTTGTGGCAAAAGACTACATAACCCCCCCTCCTTCTTCTCTAAGTAAAAAGGCTACATACACCTCAGTTGCTAACCAGAGTGTGTTTAGGAGACTGCTTAATCTGTGTCTGTGATTTAAATTGTGTTTAGAAACTGTCTGCATCACCTGTTTTTGCCTTGAAAAAGCCACATTTCTGAGTGCATGACAAGCAGTATTTCAGAGTTTTTCAACAACCTGGAAAGTAGATTCTGCTAGCTTGGAAGTGTGGATTCAGCCTGTCTGTATCCAAGGAGAATCTGAATAGAGCAGCAACTCCCTCCTCCCTTCCCACAGAGGCTGGGCCTTGCTGATTGGCTCTGTGTCCCAGGCAACCTCAGCCTTCCTCCCACACCTGCCCTGGCCCCTTACGTTTGTGGAGGGAACCCCAAGACAGCCACCTCCATTGTGTGAGCCCAGCCTTTTCCCTTATATAGGTTTCTATTGGTTGTTGCACATGGTGTTGTGATAGGTTGTTGGGGTTGGTCTTTCTATTGGCTTAGGTGCTAGGGTTGAGATTCCTATTGGCTCCTGGTTTTTATGGTTGGGTTGGTGATTGGTACTAGGGTCGAGATTCCTATTGGTTCCTGATTTTAGGGTTGAAGGTGTGATTGGTTGTTATGATTAGGGGTATGATTGGTGAATAGGGTTGGGTCTCCCATTGGTTGTGAGATTTAGGTTTAAAAATCTGATTGCTTAGGGTTAGGACAAGGTTGCTATTGGCCGGTAGGGCTATTTAAGCCTAGGGCTCAGGGTGTCTCAGCCCTGGCATCGAGGCTAAGGGCAGAGAGGACAAGGGCAGTTGCCTGTTTGGGCCTGTTCGGGATGGAAGGGCAGAAATGCTGCCCAATTTTCTATTTGGCAGAAAGGAACTTACTCTCTACACATCCAACATGCAAGCACATTATCAACAAAGACATCCAACTCCTGCATCACAAATTGACCTCATACAGATTGCAATGCCTCATCAACCAACACAAAACCCCATATACCACACCTTTATACATATCCACCACAACTACAACAGTAAGACACCTTCATTCTCACAGCAAACACAACTCTGTTCATTCCCACTAACACAACCTGCCATCGCCCACACAAGACAAAACCACATTGTACATTACTTTCAGCCATCCAGATACACACTCCCTGTTCATACAAACCAACAACACTATCCTCTATTTGCTTCTACCAGACCCCCTTTTATCATGACAATACCTAAAGCCAGCCTTCCAACCCACCATCAACAAACACCCTTTCCCTCTCTTCACCAACTACACACAACCATACAATCCTCACATTTCACCACACATATTACCTCTTTCAGTCATCACAACAAACACAAACTCCCCTGACACACATCCATCCCCTCTTACACACATCATACACTCATCTCCAAAACGCATTAACACCCCCTGCAATACTCGAATACCACTCACCAGCACTAACTCGCATACAAATCCTTCCCAGAAAACCACTACATCAATATCCCCTCCCACTATTACACAAAAACAATACAGACCACACACATCAGCATATCAAAATAACAAACTTTAATCATACTTTTCTGTCACACCCTCCTTAACCCACATGACTACACAAAGAATACAAATCCGGACCAACCTTTACCCCTACATTCTCACTATTCACAAACATCTACTACAAGCACCACAACACAGCACCATTCATTCACCCGCCTTTCATCCATTGCACAATTTAGAGCCTTCCATTATGATCCACATGCTCCTCCACCATCACTAATCCATACTCCTTCCACACTAAATGGACGCAAACAAAATAAACATGCCACTCTTAACAACTTCGCATCCCCTTGTCTATTAAATAATATAGCTACCCTACAAAAAAAGTACACCACCGACACACACAGACCCAGCAAAATGCCTCTTAAGCCTGCTGGAAGAGGAACACTATATTAAAAAACAGGACTATTGTGGCCCTCACACAGTTATCACAACTAACAACATACCTGCTACAAGCTCAAAATATACTGCTCACCCTTCTCCTAAACAAAACACCGCCATTAACACACTTTTTCTAAACTGCCAGCTCATAAATGCTCAATCACTCAAAAAACAAGCACCACATCTACGACCTGCTCACGGACCCACAACCTGACTTATTATTCATAACAGAATCATGGTTAGGAGATGACATGGCCCCAGTGCTGCATGAAGCCGTTCCTCCGGGCTATCAAACCATCACACAAAACCGTATAGGCGAGAGAGGAGGTGTACTAGCTATTATATTCAAACAAGCAATAAATCTCAGTAAAACCGACAACATTTCCATACAAGGTTGTGAAGCCCTCCTCACCAGATGCCACCCTACTCCAACTTCCTCCTGTAACTTTCTCCTCCTTTTTATACCTCCCCCTTACAACTCAACATTCCCAGACACTTTTCTAGATACAGTCTCAAACCTTAATACATTATACTCAAACCTATGCATTCTTGGGGACCTAAATATTTGGTTTGACAAACCCAATATGCCCCATCCTAAAGCTATCACCACTGGTCTAGTTGCATTGAACCTACATCAGATTGTACACAATCCCACACACATCGCTGGACACATCCTAGAAGTCATTTTTGCTAAGCCTGAACTAGTTACCGTTCATAGCATTACGCCAATCACATGGTCAGACCACCATCTGATAACTTTCCAACATAAAACACCACAAATCAACACACCCCACAACTATTTAAATACATGCACCTATCGACCATGGAGCAAACTAAATTTTGATTACCTAGAAACACAACTAACAGCCAACATAGATTGAGATACAATTAATTCTGTTTGAAAACTTTATGAGTGGCTACAGTAAGCTTTTGATATCCTAATATCACTCAGAAAAACTAAACAGGACAAAAGAAAAACATTAGAGAAACAGAGCTTAAAAAGATAAAGCAACAAATCAGAAGGTTGTAGCAGAGCTGGCTCAAAACAAACAACATTCAAGACAAACTCCAGCTACACAAACTTAACAGAATATACAAGTCATCGATCAAAAAAGCTTTAAAAAAGGTACTACTCAGACAGAATCCAAAATGTTAAATCTGTAACCAAAGAATTTTATAAAATTCTCAACTAATTTTGAAAACCTAAATCCATGGAAGGAAATCATCCCACTACTCAAGATTTCACAAACAAACTGGCAACTCATTACACAACCAAGGCAGACACATTGGACTCCTATTTTAAACAGAAGGAAACCCTCAAAACCAGCCCCTTTCCTAAAATCCCCTCTAAGAATAAACCAACTCAGCCTCTACACTCCTTCAATTATCACAATGTGAATTAATGGATCTGGTCAAAGCAAGCAGGGCTTCCGGTTGCCCTTTTAACCCTTGCCCACCGCACATCTTCAAGAACATTCTTTTATCTACTTCTGCTGCCACAGCTCTAACTACAGTAACCTTTCCTGAAGACCTGAAAAAGGCATACATACGTCCAGTATTAAAGGAAACAAACCTAGACCCGCAGGACCCCAACAACTATAGACCAACCACAAATGGACCTTTCCTGGGCTAACTGATAGAAAGTGCAGCATTCGCCCAGAAGTCACAATTCATTGAAGACAATTCCATACTTTCAGACTATCGAACTGGATTCCGTCCAGGAAGAGGCACTGAATTGACACTCATAGCAATCTGGGATGATCTTAAAAACATAGTCGACCACAATGGAGTTGCTGCACTACTTCCCTTGGAACTCTCAGCTGCCTTTGATAAGGTTGACCATGACACCCTAATCCAAAGACTCCACGAAGCCGGCATAGAAGGGACTGCTCTCGACTGGATTACATCCTACCTTCAAAACAGAACTAATATTATCTAATCTCCCCCCTTCTCATCCAAACAGTACCTCACAAAAGCAGGGGTCCCCCAAGGATCAATCATCTCACCTTTGCTTTTCAACATCTACATGATATCTTTACCAGAACTGATCAATGATTTTCAACTCACATGCTGCAACTATGCAGATGACACACAAATACTACTTAAATTGGAATGACCCAAGACATTGAAAACTCACAAATCTTCAGTTGCCCCAGAGCCGTTGATCAGTGGATGACTTGGAGCCATCTCAAACTAAATGCCTCCAAAAAGAAAATACTCATATGTGGTGACTGGAAAACGTATGACCCACTGTGTGCCTGACTATTTCGGACCACCTCCTCAATTATCCGAGGAAGTAAAAAACCTTGGAATTACCATTGACTCCAAGTCAACAATGAATGCCCAAGTGGACAAATTAGCATGAACAAGCTTCATCACCTTGCCCTGTGACACATCTCCCCCCTGTAGGGGGCTGGCCTGGCTTGTAGCGGGTACCAAAGGTACTTACACCTTCTGCCAGGTCCAGTTATCCCTTATTAGTAGAATAGAGGTGTTTCTAGCAGCTTAGACTGATAGAAGGTAGTTATGGCAAAGCAGCTTAGGCTGAACTAGGAGACATGCAAAGCTCCTACTATACCACTTATATCATATGCACAATATTATAAGAAAACACAATACACAGAGTTACTAAAAATAAAGGTACTTTATTTTTATGACAATATGTCACAAGTATCTCAGTGAGTACCCTCCGTAAGAAGGTAAGTAATATACACAAGTTATATGTACACAAACCAAAATTAGGTGAGTAAGAAAAGTAATGCAAACAGTGTAGAATTACAATAGGTTGCAATAGGCAAGCATAGGTATAGGGGCAACACAAACCATATACTCCAAAAGTGGAATGCGAATAACGATTGGACCCCAGACCTATGTGAGCTTGTAGAGGGTCGCTGGGACTGTAAGAAAACAGTGAGGGTTACCAAAATACCCCACCCAAAGACCCTGAAAAGTAGGAGTAAAGTGCACCTACTACCCCCAGAGAGCACAATAGTCGTGATAGGGGGATTCTGCAGGAAGAACAAACACCAACAGTGCACTGAGAACGGATTTCCAGACCTGAGGACCTGCAAGGCAAGGGGACCAAGTCCAATAGTCGCGACAGTGTCCAGGGGGGGCAGGAGCCCAGGAAACCCCGCATGAAGGTGCAAGGAAGCGGTCTCTGGTTGGAAGAAGCGTGGAGTTCTGCAAGAAAGAAGAGGACTAGGAACTTCTCCTTTGGAAGACGGATATCCCATGTCGCGATGAAGCTTGCAGAGGTGTTCCCACACAGAAATACTGCAAACAAGCCTTCCTAGCTGCAATGGTCGCAGTAGAGGTTTTTGGGTGCTGCTGAGGACCAGGAAGGACCAGGATGTCGCTTTTTGGAGGAGGAGACAGAGGGGGCGCTCAGCAACTCAGAGAGCCCTCACAGAAGCAGGCATCACCCACACAAGTACCCCAACATGCACTTGGAAGAAGAGTGAACCGGAGTCCACGCAAAGTTACAAAAGGGGGTCCCACGAAGTCAGAGGACAACTCAGAAGGTTGTGCACTGCAGGACCGAGTGCTGGGGACCCAGGCTGGGCTGTTCACAAAGGAAATCCTGGAAGAGTGCACAGAAGCTGTAGCAGCTGCAAATCACACGGTACACAGCTTTGCAGTCTAGCGTGGGGAGGCAAGGAATTACCTCCACCAAACTGGGACTGAAGAGTCACTGGACTGTGGGAGTCACTTGGACAGAGTTGCTGTGTTCCAGGGACCAGGCTCGACAGGATGAGAGGGGACCCAGAGGACCAGTAATGCAGTCTTTTGGTGCCTGCGTTAGCAGGGGGAAGATTCCGTCGACACACGTGAGATTTCTTCGGAGCTTCTGGTGCAGGGTGAAGGCAGGCTACCCTCAGAGCATGCACCACCTAGAAACAGTAGAGAAAGCCGGCAGGATTAGGCGCTACAATGTTGCTGGTAGTCGTCTTGCTACTTTGTTGCGGTTTTGCAGGCGTCCTGGAGCAGTCAGCGGTCGATCCTTTGGTAGAAGGTGAAGAGGGAGATGCAGAGGAACTCTGGTGAGCTCTTGCATTCGTTATCTGAAGAATTCCCCAAAGCAGAGACCCTAAATAGCCAGAAAAGGAGGTTTGGCTACCAAGTTAGGAGGATTGGCTGACAAGAGAGGTAAGAGCCTATCAGAAGGAGCCTCTGACGTCACCTGCTGGTGTTGGCCACTCAGAGCAGTCCAGTGTGCCCCCAACACCTCTGTTTCCAAGATGGCAGAGGTCTGGGACACACTGGAGGAGCTCTGGGCACCTCCTCTGGGAGGTACTGGTCAGGGGAGTGGTCACTCCCCTTTCCTTTGTCCAGTTTCACGCCAGAGCAGGGCTGGGGGATCCCTGAACCGGTGTAGACTGACTTATGCAGAGATGGGCACCATCTGTGCCCATCAAAGCATTTCCAGAGGCTGGGGGAGGCAACTCCTCCGCAGCCCTTCACATCTATTTCCAAAGGGAGAGGGTTACACCCTCTCCCTCAGAGGAAATCCTTTGTTCTGCCTGCCTGGACCCCAGGAGGACAGAAACCTGTCTGAGGGGTTGGCGGCAGCAGCAGCGGAGACCCCGGAAAGGCAGTTTGGCAGTTCCCGGGTTCTGTGCTAGAGACCTGGGGGGTCATGGAATTGTCCCCCCAATACCAGAATGGTATTGGGGGGACAATTCCATGATCTTAGACATGTTACATGGCCATGTTCGGAATTACCATTGTGACGCTATACATAGGTAGTGACCTATGTAGAGTGCACGCGTGTAATGGTGTCCCCGCACTCACAAAGTCCGGGGAATTTGCCCTGAACGGTGTGGGGGCACCTTGGCTAGTGCCAGGGTGCCCACAGACTAAGTAACTTTGCACCCAACCTTCACCAGGTGAAGGTTAGACATATAGGTGACTTCTAAGTTAATTATGTGCAGTGGTAAATGGCTGTGAAATGACGAGGACTTTATTTCACGCAGGCTGCAGTGGCAGGCCTGTGTAAGAATTGTCAGAGCTCCCTATGGGTGGCAAAAGAAATGCTGCAGCCCATAGGGATCTCCTGGAACCCCAATACCCTGGGTACCTCAGTACCATATACAAGGGAATTATATGGGTGTACCAGTATGCCAATGTGAATTGGTAAATTTAGTCACTAGCCTGTTAGTGACAAATTTGGAAAGCAGAGAGAGCATAACCACTGAGGTTCTGGTTAGCACAGCCTCAGTGAGACAGTTAGGCATCACACAGAGAACACATACAGGGCACATACTATGAGCACTGGGGCCCTGCCTGGCAGGGTCCCAGTGACACATGGACTAAAACAACATACATACAGTGAAATATGGGGGTAACATGCCAGGCAAGATGGTACTTTCCTACACCCCCCCACTTCCGATTTCCACACAAGGTGCAGGCTACCCTCTCTCTTGTACTATCCAAACTGGATTATGCCAATGGCCTCTACCATGGATCATCTCTATCTATAAAAAAAAAATAACTAAAACATATTCAGAACTCCGCTGCCAGGATACTGTTACATGTAAAGCCACAAGCCCACATCTCCCCTGCCTTGAGAGCACTACACTGGTTATCCATTGACAGAAGATCCACCTTCAAGCTGCTTTGTATCATCCACAAAGCTATACACAGAACAGAACTGCATTTTATCAGAAACAAAATAACCAAATACATTCAACAAAGAAGCCTCCGCTCAAGATTGGCATCCCTCCTTAAAACACCACCATACAAGAAAAAGACTATAGGTGTACATCCTTCTCCGTTCAAGCAGCCAAACTATGGAATTCATTACCCTAAATATAAGATCCACGGATAACTATCTTGTCTTCAGAAGACTACCCAAGAGTTGGCTCTTTCCTTCATAACCACCATAGTCAAACAGCAATGGACTGCATATGCCCGTGTTGATATATATTTTTAATCTGATTATGTGTATATTCTAGATATGTATAGTTCTTTAGGAAATATGTATTTCTACTATGTCATAACAATAAATTACACATACTCTTTAAACCTGTTTAACAAATGTATATTTACTCACGATTATGTATGTGGATGTGTATATATATGTATATAGATGTGTATATATATGTATATAGATGTGTATATGTATGTGTATATGTGTGTGTGTATGCAAGTGTGTACGTATGTGTATATACATATGTGTATGTTATTCTATGCTTAACATGTTCATAGGTCATTGCATAGCTCCTAGATAAGTTGTTATATTAGATACTTATGAATCCCTGCTCTCATTTTTATATCACACTGATTAAATGTTTTATTATCATAAGCATTTCACTATTCAAAAATTGAGGAAAGAAATGTTAGAAAAGTACACTCATTAATTAACTTCAAATATTACAAATCTTTTCTTCTCATATTTTGATACCCATTATTAGTTTCCTTGAACATATATTCCCTTACTATGTATTTACATATTTATTACTTTAGCCCTACTGTACTAGAGGAAAATTAAATAAAAATAAATAAAATTCAAATATAAATAAGTAAATGAAATAAAAAAGAATAATGAATAAATAAATGTAATAAAAATTAAAATGATTAAAAAAGTATATATTTAAATACATTTATAAATAAATAAAAATAATATAAATGTACTCTTGTAAGCTTTACTTTGTCTACCTATCACCACATGTCATGTCTCTATCAAACTATCCTTCATCCCCACTGACTCATTCCAAACCCATTCTACTACTTTCATCTCCAAAATAACCCTGCCTAAGCTCTTCCCTCCTCTTCTACATTCAGCTCACCCAAACGTCATTTTACTACCATGATCTCCCAAACAACCCTACTAAATTCTCCCCCATTTATCTCACCTTTGACTCATCCAAAACCCCTCCTGCTACTATGATCTCCCTAACCCTTTCCACAGACTCTTCCCTCCTCCATCTCTCCGTTGCGCATCCCAAGCTTCATCCTCTTACTATAAACTCCCAATTAACACATCTGGATTCTTCACTCCTCTATCCCTCCATTACTCTAATCAATCCAACTAACAAACTCACATATTCTCTGCTCAAATAAACTCATAATAATACTAAAATTTTACTCATGTTTCCCTATACTATCCACCACTAATTCCTCTGGGGTTCTGGAGTAGCGTGCTACTCGCCAAAAAGCGCTTTGACACCTTGTCAGGGATAGTAAGAGCTATATAAATACTATTACCATACACTGAGGCATGATGAAGGGAGATGGTAGAAACTTGAGTTGCAAACCCTCTAAGAACTTATTTACAAAAGGGGATTTGAAGAGGGATGGCTGATCTGGCAACTGCAGAAATGTTGAGATGACACAAAGATAGCCCTTTAGGGTGCCCAGATCAGAGGCCTGTTGGGCAAGAAAAAATAAAGAGAAGGACCTGAGAGAGAGTAGAATAAAGAGGGTCAACCTGTTTCTCTGCACACTGTGCCACAAACATAGCATATGCAGGAGTACACTGTAGAAGGATGCCAAGATCACATTGCAAACTACGGGCAGAAGGTCGAAAGCAGTCAACTGTTGCTGCTCAATCTCCATAAATGGAGTCTGGCCATGAAAGAAGCAAAAGTCAAACTGGGGTTGACGAGGGGCAATGGAAAGGCCCAAGGACCTGCCCGTAGCTCTGCTATCCTTAAAGCGCTCCAGTGCTGAGTCTGCCTTGACTCTGAAAAGACTGGAGCCATCAAAGATCATGTCCATAAGGAATGCTTGGACATCTCCGGAAAAGTCAGTTGCTCTCAGTCAGGCTTAGCGCCATAAGGCCATTGACGAAGAAACCACTTTGTTCAGTGAGCTGGTCGTGTCCAGCGCCCATCGAATCGTGAACTTAGCTGAATCTCTCATGTGGGACATGGGAGAGTTTGGCCCGTGCCTCCTCCAGGTCAATGGGCAGCACCTGCCCAACTGAATCCCACAGGACATGGAAGTAGTGGCCCAAAAAGCCACATGGTATGCATGGACTGCAGTGCCAGGCTGGTGAAATAAAACATTTTCTTTCCTAAGGTATCCAGCCTCTTGAATTCCCCATCCGGTGGAGTGGTAGATAATGCACAAGGATTTACACATGAGGTGGAGGCTTATGTCATCAAGCTCTCTGACCAAGTCCCAAGCGGGACATCTGCAAGGGCTTCATTAAATGGGAGAAACGATTCTGGGAGGTTCACTCCCAGCTGAAGCACCTCTGTCAAGACATTAGTCTTGACTGCCACTGAGATTAGGCTAAGGTCCAGGACCTCGGCTGACCCTTTCTCACCACCATAACAAAAGAGGATCCCTCCTCTGTAGTCACAGAAGGAGGGCATGCCAGTATCTAGAGAGGTGTCCAGTCCACTGGCGTTCGCCAATTCCTCACACCACTCCATGTTGGGGTCTAGGGGGTGGTATGCTTCAAGATCCAGCGACCCTTCTCAGTTCTCCCAGAGTCCCAGCACATAAGACTAGGACTCAGTCTCTGGCCTAGAAGGTATGGTTCCAGTCAGTGACCGGTGACACTCCTCTGGCTCTGTGTCGAAGATGAGTATTGGGATGGCGCCGCTGGAGGGCGCAGGTGGCACTGGAAGCGTTGGCATCGTAACCGGTGCCAGGGAAGGTCAAGGTGTTATGACCAGTGCCAGTCCAGATCCATCTGTGGATCTAATGGGCTTGTATGGTGCTGGGGATAGAAACACCGGCGGAGAACCAGTGTGGGCCCCTACTGAACCTACGGGGCCTGAAGGCGCACCAGCGGGAACAGGCCATCCAAATAGGAGGTGCATCGCCTCACAGAACTCACAAAGTTGGGTGGGATTGCTCTGGCTCCTCAAAACTCTGGGAGGTGGGGAGCTGACCCAGACGCAGGTTCATCTGCGGATCCAGGCCTTGAATGAAAACATTCCCTTGTCTTGTCGGATGACTTAGACGGACAGCGTGAAGTTGAGGACCTTTTCAACTTCTTACTTTTCTTGAGCTTGTGGGACTTACCAAAGACAACTTTGAGTGTGACGAGGATCTTGAGCTTGCGATCGATCTCAGGACCTTCCTCTCAACTGAGATCAGGACCATTGCGACATCACATGTGAAATGGCAGGGAGCTGGACGGAGGGTTTCTTCGAGGTCTTGGGGTGCATGATGCAGCAGGCAACACGTCATGGTCACGCGTAAGGGAGCAGAGGCAAACAAGGGGCAGGTCAGTCATCGACCTCTGCCGGTGACAGGCACTACAGGGCTTGAAGCTGGCCTTTCTAGTTGCCACACTAGGAGAAAAATCTCAAAAAGATTATGACAAATAGTCATAAAAGTCAGCTCTCTCCAGCTATTCGATGAATGGCGGAGAAAGAACTGATGTGAGCGTGCTGGGGTAATGCTCCCAGCCATCTTGAACTGCTCCTGGATTCAGGCCTGAGTGAGTGCTAACCCCTCCAAGTGGTGCTTCTCCAGTCCTGGCCCCTTATTACTAAAGGTGCCCAGATAGCCATGATTCAAAACTTTGGACTTAGAAAAGCTTTGGCTAAAAACTGATCTGAAAACCAGGGGAATACCGGGACCACACTGCTCTTTGATCTGCCCAAGGTGCATCGCCAGTTAGCCTGACTTCAAGTCTACTCCCCCTACATTCTTCCTTGCAGCAGAAAATCCTGTTCATCAGTCCTCCGCCAAAGGGTTGTCTGGGCTTCTGAAACTCTCATTGGCTACAGTCTCCTGCCTCCTCCCACTGGAGATTTTCGACTTCAAAAAAGGTACAAATGTAGAAATGTTCATCGCAACTTTATCCAGCAGCACCCCGATGACAACACTCCCACCTCAGACACAGCCTGCAGCCTTGCCCTGCTTAGCTTTTACCTTCTCAGAACTTTTTCATCACAATTTCTTCTAAGCACAAAGGTAAGCACTGGTTGGGCCCATTCCACTTGTAGTATCCAGCCTGCACTCCATCATAGTTGGCCATATTTTTCAACTTTGACCCAGTGTCACACAACCAGATACCCGTAGTTGGTGCTTTGATATTTTAAATGCTCGATTTCACTTAATTTAAAAATGTATAACTTCTGCTCTACTGACTGGATTTTGGTCATTTTGGTGTCAAGTAATATATTAACATTTACTCTTTTTCTAAATTGCTGTGAGACTTTTCTTGTAATGTGTTTTAACTTTATTACTATTTGTGTGCTGCATTACTACTTTACACATTGCATCTTAAGTTAAGCTTGACTGCTTGTGTGCCAAGCTACAAGAGAGTTAAGCAGAGGTTAAATTTAGGACTTTTGGTGGTTCACCCTCACAGAGATTATGATTGTTACTTGAATAGGGGGACCCCCTCCAACCAACAGCCCGATTTCTCACAGTAATAAATGTGTTGTGGAGGACCTGAGCCCTTCTTTGAGGCAAGGGAAATGTGTCGGAGTCTGAAGGTCAGCGGGAGGCTGCAGCCCAGTGGAAATCTGAGTACGGCCTTGCCCGAAGTTGGCTCGGTGTCAGAGGGCACTATCAATTGTGCTTCACTATCCAGAGTCAACAACATTGAGGATCGAGGGTCTGATGCAGGTTGTGGCATTTCTATTGAAGTTGGCACCGAAGGCGGTTTGGGCTCCTATAGTGTCCAGAGGTAGCAGGTGGTGCTGAGGATGAACCCGCAGTGTGGTTTCAGGTGGAGGACTTTGCACTAACTTGGTGCCTGGAGACATGCCAGAGGTAAATGGTAGCATGCAAAAATGCTGTAGCATGGCTCCACAAAATTTGTGGATTTGCTAGAGCATCTCTGACAGACACAGAAATGCAGGTGAATTGGGACAAGTTACAGAATCTGTTCCGAAGGAGATCAAGTTTGGGGGCTAGACCAAGAGGCAGGTTGACACTCTGGCACCTTCTCTGGAGTTTGAGAATGGCAGGAAGGGGAAGCGTCCCACTTGGACTTCTTGACTTCTTTTTGGCTTACCTGATGACTTCAACTGTGACTAAGACCTGCCGCACAAAGATCTGCCGCAGGAAGATCTTTGTCGCAGTCGAAGTCCAGTCACAGGAATGACTTCGGGAGAAGGAACAAGACCATCCTCTCGACCTCGGTCGATGAAGTTGTGGAGTGTTCCAACTTCACCTCACTGTCTGGGGTGGTCTTCGGATTAATCTGGATGCATTCACTACAGTCCTTGGAGTCGTGCTCTGATTAAAAGCACCCATGGGCAAACCTGATGGGGATCTGTCAGACATTTGGTTGCAAAAGTCCCTACTAGGTTTGGACCCTGTAATTTTAGGGGGTGACATTTCCCTTGCAAACTGTTTTTTTGTATTAATTAGATGAGAACGGTCTTGTGAAGAAACAAATGGTAATTCCAGGTTCATGTCTGGTGGCATGGAAAGAATGGAAATTACATCATTGCGCATGGGTGGTGCTTATATGCGGCTCTATACATCACTTTCGGAGCAGAATGAAATTGGTACGGAGCCGCACAACACCACCTATGAGCACGGAGGCGTACTGTTTGAAAATTTCCAGATTCAGTCGGACACCTGGGTAATAGTCAAACGGTGAGTAATTTGAGGTTAGTATTCATCAGAAACACTTTTTACATCATTAGCAGAGCAAATGAACTAGGCAACAACAGCAGCAGCAGTGGAGAAACCACAGCATCAAAGCCGCATTTTCTGAGTTAATGGTCCTTGAAGATAATTTGTGACTAAAAAGGCCTGGGCTTGGATGGACTGCTTAAGCAACTCTTGACTAGTGTTTCAAATTAGGGTCTTTTAAACGCTAAGTTAAAGTTCGGAAGGCCTGGTGTGTGAAGTTGGCATCCTGGGTAGCGATTTCCCGGAGCTCTGCCCAGCATTACACAGATCCGGCATCAATTCGTCCTTAATCTGCTTAAAAAATTGGCCTCTTGTCACCACTGTCCCCCCCCCCCCCTTTCCCTCAAACTGAGCCTCCCCACCAGCCACCAAGAAAAAGGCTGTTCATGGTCCCTTCACATTTTGACCTGACCCAGGTCACCGGGCTGGCGGGATCGAATAAGGGGACCCAACATTGTGGGTGGACCTTAAGCCTGTAATTGCGGAACCACTGGGGCTTGATGCCAGTGTCGAGAGAGGGATGCTGCATACCAACGTGACATAGGGGCCTCGTGGTAGCTCGTAGTGCAGCGCTGCCCAAAGGCGGCCTAGCAGACTCCTGGACCCAGTTGTGGCTGCGAGGATCTGTGGTGGTGGCCGCGGCAGCAGACCTTGAAGGTTTGTTCAGTCCAAATTGACCTAGGAGGCAGCAGGACAGGTGCAGAGCCCTGGAGTCAAGCCCTGGGGAATTGATTCTTCACCTCCTCAACGTGGCACCTGTGGACCAGGGGGCTGGGCAGGCCCAGCAATGTTGAACAGAGAAGTCACCTTATGGGCCCTTTGACAAAAAATACTTTTGCGCTGCAGGACCGCGGTAGTAGCTCCTAACAACAGGGGACGCAACAAGGAACTCTGAAGCGGAGTTCACTAATATTAGAGGGCTGCAGTATTTGAGAAGTTGCCCCGGGGGCTGACGGACCCACATAGCCCCTCAAGTTTGGTGGAGAGTTGCGACTTTAGACAGTGGCATGGGGAATGAGCAGATGAAAGAGGGAGAGCAGGCCCTGTGCACAATACCCTTCCGTTGGGGAGTAGCTGGGCTCCATTGAGCCTAGGCGGCCACAGTTTATAACCAGCATTGGGGCATGCACACAGAGGAACTGAATTGGCCCCCACAACTCTGAGAGACACTTGGTGGGAACATACAGTAGTGTCCAGGGGTAGCGGGTAACACGGCGGGTAACACAGCAGATAACTGAAATGGGGCCTCAGTTGGTGATGCCCAGAGATGTGCCCAGAGGAAGAGGCATACCTGGAACTACCTCGGCTATGATATACTGGGCAGGGGGGTTGGAGCCCTGGGGGATCCATGGCGAGCGGCAGCCAGATGATTCACAGGGGCCATGCATCAAACAAGCCTATCCAGAGGACCCAAAGCCCCCTATGTTGGCAGACATCATGGCGGAAATAAAGGGGTTCTGAGAGGTCACACTAGTCAAGATTGACACAGTGGAAATTGAGGTGAGCCTGCTGCGTGTCAACTTCAGAAAAATCTCAGAGAGAATCACTGAGGAAGAAGGGCAGGTCACAGAGTGCCAATAACAACTTGAAACCCTGAAGAAAACAGTCTGTACTCCAGGCGCTTATGGCTCGCCTGGACGATAGGATAGAAGACACCGAAGGCGGTTCCAGGAGGAATAACCTTCGATTTGTAGGCTCCTCTGAGAAGGCACAAGAGAAGTGTGCAGAACCATTCCTCAAAGGCTGGCTCAGGACAGCCTAGAAGCCCTGGTGCCTCTAATTTGTTTCACCATTGAATGGGCCCACCGTGCACTGGCACCTAAACGGGGTCGCCGCTTCGTGCATTAATAGCCTGTCTGTGCAATTTTTGAGACAGAGACGGAATACTACAAAAAGTGAGGGTTTGGTCCTGCCCCTCCCAGGTACAAGAACAGGAACATCATGATCTTTCCGGACTATACCCATAGGGTCCAGGACATCTGCAGGGACTACATGCTGAACAAGAAACATGTGCAAGATCATGACATCTGCTACAGTCTCATGTTCCCTGCGAAGCTTAGGGTATAGCATGATGAGGGAAAGGTGCTCTTCTTTGCCACCCCCGAGGAAGCCAATGACTGGCTTGACACACTGGGCAGTACTCCATGCAAACCGCCCAGCGGCAGGACGAGTGGGAGTAAAACCTTCCGGATGATCACAAGATCGTGCAGACACTTGGCGGACTCTGGTCAAAGCTTGGGTATCTGCCAAACAGGGAAAATTCTTGTGTGTATGGACAGAACTCTGAAGGACTCGAAATTTGTGCTGAATACTCAGAAATCATTTCAGACACAAAAGGGAGGCAAAGACTATCGTAGTGATGGCAGCGACTAGGAGCTGGAGTGACACCGCTGGAGGGAGTAATGGTGGAGTTACACAATATGACAACATCAGTAACTTAATGTATTGGTGGGGGGCAACTTCCATTGCAGATATGTAGCTTTTAAAGGCGGGTCTAGTAACAGGGACTGTTGATACAATAAATCTGTAGATGTACACTTTGGTGGGGGGCAACTCCAGGTGATGTGTTTTTTTCAGCATTTATTAAGAATGTTAGAGAAAGGGGGCGATGAGTTGGTGATGGCGGGGGCTCTGGTGGGCTGTGGTCCCACTGAGGGTGGTCTGAGCACCTTTGGCCTTGCCACCCTGGCGTGATCAAATGCTCACAGCACAAAGCATTATGTAGAGTTGAGGCCTTAGCCTCATGGTGAGGATGCTGGCAGGCGGGGACTGAGTGGTTCAGGAGCCTCAGTTGTCCGGGGTCACTGCCTGTGGGTGGGGGAAATTGTTCCTTGTTATTGTTGGGTGTTATTGTTTGAGTGCTATGTAGGAATTGGCTGTACTGTGATTGTGTTCTAAACTTGGTACAGAGAGAGGATGGAGATGAGAGCTGAATGATGCGCGGTGGGATGAGAGAATGTGTGTTGTATGGGATTCATGGCTACCACCTCGAAATTCTTGACCTGGAACGTGCGGGTACTGAGCCAGTCTGAAAATAGATGAAGGGTGTACTCCTATCTCAGGTGTTATGGAGTGACAGTGATATTTTTGCAAGAGATGCACACCTGGGTGGACTGCATTAGACACCTGAGATGACGGTGGCAGGGACAGGCCTTTGCGACATCTTATACCAGCTATTCCAGGGGGCCCAGATCTGGGTGGCCCCGGGGGTCCCTTTGTGGCCACAGGAGTTAGGCTGGATTCTCAGGGCAGGTTTCCCATTGTCGTGGGAACACTGGATGCCAGAGTCATATGTTTGGTCAATGTGTATGTGCTCAATGTGGATGATGCAAATTTCTTTGGTTCAGGAACAGGAGCAGCTGCAGAACATTTGGGCTCTGAGGTCCTTCTGTCAGGGAACCTGAATTGTGTGTTGGATGGTGAAATGGGTCGCCTCCCCTAAGATGGATATAAAGTCTGCAATGATAAGTGCTCTTAAAGGGACTATGGCTAGCTTGGGCTTATAGGACATTTGAAGGGTACGATTCCTGAGGAGTAAAGTATATTCCTGCTTTGTGCCTGCCATGTGGACGCACAGTCGACTTGCCTATTGTTTCTTATCTGGTGCCCTGCCACACTTTGTGGAGGACGTCTCCTACTTGGCACAATGTCTGTAGGATCATTCACCCTTATTGATGTAATTCGGGATATCCAGAGAGGCCCCCAGTGTGGCCCCGACAAGGATGTGGGCAGAGGTGCTGTCGGACCAGATATTCGCCAGTGCAGTAACGGAGGTCCTACAACATTACTTCGCAGAGAACTGGGGATCCGTGACAGTGAGGTATGTAGAATGGGATGCCATAAAAGTGGTGTTGTGTGGAGAATGCTTGAAGGTGTATAATGGGGGGAAACAGCAACTTTCCAGGGCCCTAGGTATCCTAGCAAAGAGGCTCAGAGACCTGGAGAACAGTATGAATAATGAGCCTCAGAAACTGCCTCAATGGAAGGAATGTAAGCAAGAGTTGCTGGAGACATGGGATCATCCGGCAAATTTGTCCATGAAAGCTATAGGTAGCAGCTCCACATGGTGAGCGATAAAGCCAGTAGGTTAATTTCTACTCTCCTTCGTAACGAAACACAAAGTCTTTAGGGTTTGGGATAGGTGGGGGGAGGGGAGGGGAAGATGATATGCACACAGCAAGGCATTACTGAAGACTTCACTACACACCTACAGGGGATGTACGCATCAGCGCCTCACTATGGCCCTCATTACAACTTGCCAAGTTGTAACCGCCACGCGCCGCCAAGGCAGCCGCACTTCCGCGGTGGCCATCACAACATCCCCACTGGGCCACAACACAGGCGGAAACCGAGTTTCCGCCCGCTGGCCAAGCGGGGATGTCAGGCGCAACACGGGAGCCGGCTCCAAATGGAGCCGGCGGTGTTGCGATGGGTGCAGTTGCACCCATTGCGCTTTTCACTGTCTGCTATGCAGACAGTGAAAAGCTCCATGGGGCTGTGGCAGGGGGCCCCGCAACTCCTCTTTCCGCCAGCCTTTTCATGGCAGTTCCTACCGCCATGAAAAGGCTGGAGGGAGGGGGACTCTTAATACCCTGGGCAGCGCTGCAAGCAATGCTGCCCTGGAGGATTAAATCCGCCAGGACCAACGTGGCGGTAAACCGCCGGTCCCGGCAGTGCGACCGCAGCACTTCCGCCGCGGTCGTAATACGTGAGTTTGCACCGCCAGCCTGTTGGCAGTGCAAACTCCAAAACAGCCCTGGCGGTCTTTGACCGCCAGGGTTGTAATGAGGACCTATGTCTTTCAGGAGGGAGGAGTACACATTTGGATGGCTTTAAGATGATCTTGTCAAGGGAGGAGGGAGATAGCTTAGATGCTCTCCTAGCGAGCGCAGAAATAATGGGGACGATACGGGCACTGAAGACTTCTAAAGCCCTGAGAGATGGCGTGCAGATAGAATTTTATCATGGCAGTGTGGGGTAAACAGGAGACAAACTACTGGAAGTTTACAACAAGGCAAATGAGGAGGGGCTACTTCCAGCCTCAATGAGGGAGGCGCTCATAGCCATGCTGCCAAAACCAGATAAGGATGTTACTGAGGTAACATCTTATCGTCCTGTCTAATCATTGACATGAAATTCCTGAGGAAATTCTGGTGACACTGCTTTTGGCGCATATGCCCTGGTTGGTAAATGAGGATCAATGCAGATTTCTACTGCAGAGGAATACCTTCTGAAACCTGAGAAGGCTTTTGCTGGTCTTGGATGCATTCGCCCTACAGGAGGGCGGTATGCGGTGGCCCTTCTAGACATTGAACAAACATTTGACTCACTGTCATGGGAGAACTTGTGGAGGGTGCTGTGGAAGGTGGGCTTAGGCGAGCGCTTCCTGAAGTTGGTGGAGCTGCTTTATGGGGACTCAACGGCAAGAATGTGTATGGGAGGGATGGTGTTGCTTCAATTCTCTTTACACTGTGGGACCAAACAGGGTTGCCCTCCGTCCCCTTCGCTTTTCGCCCTAGAGATGGTGAGGCTGGCATGCCGGCTACGTGATGATTTTCTAATGCTGAGGTGTACAAGTAAGGGGGAAATACGCTCAGGTCTTCCTGTATGCTGACAATGCTTTGCTCTATCTACGTCAGCCATGTAATCTGTCCCGATCATGATCAATGATGGGGAAACGGACGCTAGTTAAAATGATTATCCTGGCCTGATGCCCGTACATCTTTCAGTTGACCCTTTATGAAAAAGCGAGTAAGGATTTTGCAGAACAAGATAAACTGACAGTCGAACTTCTGTGGGCCTCTGGGAGGAAACAGGTTGACCTGTCTACTCGTAAATGCATTTGGAGCAGGGGAGGCCTCGAATTACCACACCTGGAATTATATTATCTCACAGCCCAACTGCAACATGTGGTACACTGGCTATAGGATTGTTAACATTGGGAATCCCAATTGCTGAAAGGCAACTGTAGTGGTGCTCCTCTGTTGGACCTATTAATGATGGGCGCTAGGGTCCCGCCCACCATCCCCCTTATAGCCAGGCTGGTCTGCAGAACATGGGAAAGAACAGTCTGATTGGTTTTAAAGAGAGGCCCATGTGCCCCTGATATGCCCATTTGGGCACTTCACTCTTTTTCGACGATTGCACACTGGGTGTCAATAGATAAATGGCGGGAAGGGAGCTGGGATACTCTGAGGAACCTATACCGAGACAAATGCTTTATCACGCTTGCCAACGCCACAGAAACATTCAGACTGGGGAGCGGGCAATTCCTTCAATACGCCAAAATAGTGGCAACAGCTTGTGGAATATGGCCCTCATTTCCGGATGCCCTCCAGAGTCACAGATTCTGGTGGCCATAATGAATCTAGCAGGAGGTCGCAGACTGGTATCACACCTTTATAGGGCACTGGGTGAAGCTCTACTGTAGACAGAGCCCTCAGTGCATGCAAAGTGGCATTGTACACTGGGGGCGCCACTCCCGGTCAGAGAGGGAAGGGATACATGAGGGGATGAAGGCCACGTCCTCTAACGCTATATTTAAGGTAATCCAATTTAATATTATACAGCAGGTTTACCTCACCCCATGCACCTTACACACCATCTATCCTGCCCCGGCTGCATCCAGATCGATGCAGACCTTATACATGGGGTTGGGGTGCCACCGGTTGGACAAAAATTGGGAAAACAGTACTTAAATCCCTGAATGCGACCACTGGTTGGACCATGCCCAGAGACATAGGACAGTGTTTGCTAGGCTGGAACCCTGCAAGGCAAAAAAGGAAACTAAACAGAAAGTTCCTCATAATGGGACTCACGCTGGCCAAGAGCAGAGTAGCTATATTGTGACAGCCCCTGTCTGCTCCAAAGATTGCAGAGTGGTTTAGAGATGTGGTTGAATGGGGGAATGTGGAGGAATGTCATATGCAAAAAACACGTAGGGACAATAAACTAGCTGACCTGTAGGCCTAAGCAGCAAAGCTCTCCAAACTGTTGGACCCCCCCCGGATGCCCAGCCTCCCTGAGCCTAAATGAGAAAGGGATGGGAGAACGCAGTTAATCAGACAGGGAAGAAATCAGAGTCAGCCTGTATGATGGGGAATTATGTGGGGAATATAACTTGATCCCGCTGTCAGGGCTCTGTATACACACTGCTTATTGATGGACAATGCAAGAGGGGACGGGAATGGGTTATTTCAGGATTAAGGGGAGCTATTGATTGTACTTGTAATCTGAAATGATGTCCTGAAAATACCCTATCAGAATGCCATTATCGTGTATGAATACTGTAAAAGTGCAAAAAAAAACCTATATAAAAAAGTTACAGTTAAGAAGATGTTAATCCTGACAATAGGTTAGAGTTCAAAATCTTGTGAATTTATGGAAGATCAAATGCTAGGAAACAGCACTATCATGAAAAATCACGTGTTCTGGAGAGGGGTTCAGTAAGCAGGACTAACACATTACTTTTGGTAACACTTTTTTGGTGGATACTATGTCTACTTGTAGATGTATCACCTTTTCAATAGATACCAAAGCAGTACTGCCCAAAAGGTGGAGTGTCTGAGTAGGCAGCTTGCACCAGGAAATCCTGCACAGCTCAAAAGGCAAAATGGCCCTCCAGGCAGGCTTGATTATCAAGACAATAATGACAGTTGAAGAAGTGTACCAACCCAATGTAGAAACCTAGCAGATGTTCAACACTGCAGAACCCTTGTCAATGCAGTCGTGGCAACCTTGGTTTTGGTGGAATGGGCCCTCAGGTTAGTTTTTTGTCTGGGCATAGCATTTTTTTTTCACATAGGAGGATTCACCTGGATAAGGTTTTTTTCTGGACCAGCTTTCCCATTCTAGCATCTGCAAACCAAGATCCACCTGGTGCTCTTTCATGGTTTTGATGTAAAATCTAATAGCACTTGTAGGAAAGTACCCTATTTCTTGGCATGGTTACCCCCATTTTCTGCCTGTTGTCAGTGTGTTTGACTGTGTTCAATGGGATCCTTCTAACCAGGACCCCAGTGATTAGTCTCTCTCCCTTAAAACTTGGCTACTTGAACCACATACAACCCACACTTGGTATACTGCACTAGCAGAGGTGGCCCTATGAACTCCAGTCCCATTTTCCTGGACTTTAGGAGTACGGGGACGCCATTTTGTGCATGTACTAGACCTAGGTCACTACCTATATCCAGCACCATAATGGTAAGTCCGAACCTGGGCATGTTTGGCATCAAACATGTCAGAATCATACCCCAATACTGTTGCCAGTATTGGAAGTATGATTTTATGTACTCTGGGGGATCCTTAGAGGACCCCCAGTGTTGCTCCTACCAGTCATCCAGGGTTCTCCAGGCAGCCCAAGCTGCTGCCACCCCTCAGACAGATTTATGCCCTCCTGCTGCTTGAACAGCTCAAGCCCAGGAAGGCAGAACAAAGGATTTCCTTTGGGAGAGGGAGGTAACACCCTCCACCTTTGGAAATAGGTGTTACATGGCTTGGAAGGGGTAGCCTCCCCAAGCCACTGGTATGCTTTGAAGAGCACCTTTGGTGCCCTCTGTGCATAAACCAGTTTACACTGTTTCAGGGACCCCCAGTCCCTGCTCTGGCGTGAAACTGGAAAATGGAAATGGGAGTGACTACTCCCCTGCCCTGCCCCCCTCCCCCCCCCGGGAGGTTCCCAGAGCTCCTCCAGAGGGTCCCTGGGTTCTGTCATCTTGAATCCAAGGAGGGCAGGGGCTCCTAGAAGCATCTGTGTAGCCATGTCAGGTAGGTGACGTCACAGCCCCCAAAAGCTTCACTGCTGCTTCACTGTGACTTCTGCCTTTGCCAAGGCTTCTGGTGCCTTTTCCACTCCACTCCACTCCACTCAGCCACTGCAATCATCCATCTGGTGTGGGACGTTGACTGCATCCCCCAGGAACTCTTCACCAACTCCAGGGCTGCATTCCAGACTGTCTTCGTCCTACCGTTGACTAACTCCTGCAACCACAGATGAGGGTAGTGGCTCCTGACCCCACTGGCCACTTCTGTGACTTAGTCCCCTTCTTCCACAGGTCTTCCTCTTCAGGAATCCACTGCTGGTTTCTTGCACTTTTGGGTGTTGCATTATCTTCTTTTTCATCCTTTTGGGTGGTTTGGGGAAAACCCAGTATTTACTCCTTTCTTCCTAGGTGGGGGGTTCTGCATTCGCATTCTATTTTTTTAGTATATGGTTTAGCTTCCCCTAAGGTCACTATTGCCTATTTGCTATTGCACTGTTTTCTATCAATTTCTATGCCTGTTTATGATTACTAGTGTACATATCTAGTGTGTT
The DNA here is from genome assembly GCF_031143425.1 of Pleurodeles waltl. NCBI lineage: Eukaryota > Metazoa > Chordata > Amphibia > Caudata > Salamandridae > Pleurodeles > Pleurodeles waltl. The sequence continues at coordinate 1,930,496,420 of NC_090440.1, forward strand.
ACTAACTTCCTATTGTATATCTAGATAATATAGCTGTCTTTAGCTCCACCTGGGAGGATCATCTGTTCCACCTGTGGAATGTTTTGAGGCTCTGCAGAAAGCAGGCCTCACTATCAAGGCCTCAAAGTGCTAGATAGGGCAGGGGAAAGTTGTATATCTGGGCCACCTGGTAGGTGGATACCAGATTCAACCACTGCAGGGGAAGATTCAACCCATTTTGGATTGGCCTCCCCCACTACTACTCAGACTCAGGTCAGAGCCTTTATAGGCCTCACTGGATATTACAGAAGGTTCATTAAGAAATATGGCTCCATTTTAGCCCCTCTTAATGACCTCACCTCAAAGAAAATGCCCAAGAAAGTTTTATGGACAGCTAGCTGTCAAAAAGCTTTTGAAGATCTCAAACAGGCCACATGAAATTATTTTAAGAAGCCCCGACTACTCCAAGCAGTTAAGACAGATGCTTCTGAGGTAGGTGTTAGGACAGTTTTGTCAAAACTTAATACAGAGGGCCAGGACCAACCTGCAGCTTTTATAAGCAGAAGGTTGAGATCAGTCATAGAAAGGAAAGCCTTTGCTGTGGTTTGAGCTTTGAAGAAGCTGAGGCCATACTTGTTTGTCACTCACTTCCTTGTTCAGATGGACCACATGCCCCTTCTGTGGTTAGAACAGATGAAAGGTGAAAATCCAAAACTATTGAGGTAGTCCTTATCCCTATAGGGAATGGACTATACAGAGGAACATAGACCTGAGAGTAAACACTCCAATGCAGATGGACTCTCCAGATACTTCCAGTTAGACAATGAAGACTCATCTGGGCAAGGTTAGCCTTGTTGTCCTTTGTTATGGGGAGGGGTGGGGTTGCTTATGAAAGTACCCTCTTTTTGGCATGGTTACCACCACTTTTTGCCTGTTGTCAGTGTTTGACTGTATTCACTGGGATTCTGCTAACTAGGACCACAGTAACTGCGCTCTCTCCCTTTAAATTTGGTTGCTTGGACCACACACACCACATTTGGCATACTGGTAGTCCCTAGTATACGGTACCCAGGGCACTGTGGCAACAGGGGTTCCCATGGGCTGCAGCACGTACTATGCAACCTATGGGGAAGCCCATGCAAAGGGTATCAGCAGGCCTGCCATTGCAGCCTGTTTGAAAAGTTGCATGCACCATTATCACTACAGGTCACAGCACCAGGTCACTGTGAATCACTCCCATGGTAGGCTCTCCTGCCCCAGAGGGCGGGGTGCAAGTACCTGTGTGTGAGGGCACCCCTGCATGAGCAGAGATGCCCCCACAAACTCAAACTCCATTTTTATGGACTTCCTGAGTGCGGGGACACCATTTTACGTGTGTACTGGACATAGGTCACTACCTATGTCCAGCTACATAATGTTAACTCCGAACCTAGGCATGTTTGGAATCAAACAGGTCAGAGTCATACCACAATACTGTTGCCAGTTTTGGAAGTATGATTCCATGCACTCTGGGGGCTCCTTAGAGGACCACTAGCATTGCTCCTACCAGCCTTCTGGGGTTTTCAGACAGCCCAAGCCACTGCCACTGCCACCCCTCAGACAGGTTTCTGCCCTCCAGCTGCTTGATCAGCTCAAGCCCAGGAAGTCAGAACAAAGGACTTGCTTTGGGAGAGGGGGTAACACACTCTCCTTTGGAAATAGGTGTTGCATGGCTTGGGTTGGGGTAGCCTCCCCAAGCAACTTTGGTGCCCTCTTTGCATAAACCTCTCTGCACCAGTTCAGTCCCTGCTGTGGTGCGAAAATGGACAATGAAAAGGGGAGTGACCACTGCCCTGTCCATCACCACCCTAGGGGTGGTGCCCAGAGCCCCTCCAGAGGGTCCCTTGATTCTGCCATCTTGAATCCAAGGTGGGCAGGGGCCTCTGGGAGCATCTGAGTGGCCAGGTCAGGCAGGTGACGTCAGAGCCCCCTCCTGATAGGTGGTCACCTGGCTAGGTGATCAGTCCCCCTTTCAGGGCTATTTAGGGTCTCCCTCTTGCATGGGTCCTCAGATTCGGCTGGCAAGATTCCAACAGGACTCCTCTACAACCTCTAATTTGACTTCTAGCCACTGGAACTGCAACTGGACCCTCCAGGAACAGACAATCTGCATCCACGATAAAGACTCTGCTTGCAATATTGTTTCCACAGCTCCTTCCAGCTTCTGCAACATTTCCCTGGCTGTGCATCCTTAAAGGGCGGCAAGTCTTCAGCCTGCATGAGAAGGAAGAAGGAATCTCCCTTGGAGTGAAGGAGTCACTTCCCTGCATCTGCAGGCACCAACAGCAACGACGACCCGCTGCGTGGATTTCTTCTCATCCTGAGCTGCATGGATCCTGCATCACAGGTAGTGGTCCGGAGTAGTCCTCTTGCTTCTCTGTGCCAGCTGTCCAACTTTGGTGGTGGTAAGGCCTTGCCGTCACACGCAGGACAGTACCACCATGCACTGCATCTCTTGCAGCTACCAAGGCTTGTTGGCATCTCCTCCAAGGGATCTTCAGGCTCTGTGTAAGCCCCAGCCCCATGCACTCTTCCCTGCCACACACAGCCCTCTGCATGCTTCTTCTGCGGCGTGGGACCCTTCTCCATTTGTGCTGCGTGGGCTCCTCTGTGACTCCTGGTTCCTCTTCCAGTACGTCTCCTGTGGGGGCTGCCTTTTCTTCTGTGGACTCCCTGCCTTGCTGAGGGTTCCCCCAGGACACCCCCTGTGGATTGAGTCCTCCTGGACCTTGCTGGTCCCTGGCAGCTCCACTTTTGCTTCATCGCAACTTCTGCCTTTGCCAAGGATTCTTGGTGGCTTTTCCACGCCACTGACCAACTGCAATCTTCCACCCGGCGTGGGATGTTGACTGCATCCTCCAGGAACACTTCTCTGGCTTCAGGAACTCTTCTCTGGCTTGTCGACCGTCTTTGTCCTACCATCGACCAACTCTTGCAACCACAGACAGTGGGTAGTGGCTCCTGTAACCACTGGACACTCCTGCGACTTCTGGACTTGGTCCCCTTCTTCAACAGGTCGTCCTCCACTGCTTTCTTGCAGTCTTTTCTGGATGTTGCATTATCTTCTTTTTAGTCCTGTTGGTTGGTTTGGGGAAAATCCAGTAACGTACTTCTTTCTTCCTGGTCGTTGGGGGGCACTCTGATACTTACCTTTGAGGTTTCGTAGTTCCCTCAGCTCCCCCTTCACATGCCAGTTACCTAGGTGGGAGACCTGCATTCGCATTCCATTTTTTAGTATATGGTTTTGGCTCCCCTAGGGTCACTATTGTCTATTGCCATTGCACTGTTTTCTACTGCTATTTATACCTGTTTCTGATTACTAGTGTACATATCTAATGTGTTACTTACCTCCTATTGGAGGGTTGCTTTCAGTACTTTTTGGTAATTGTGTCACTAAAATAAAGTACCTTTATTTTTGTAACACCAAGTGTTTTCTTTCATGTAAGTGCTGTGTGACTACAGTGATACTGCATGGGCTCTGCATGTCTTCTAGATAAGCATTGGCTGCTCAGCCGCAGCTACCTCTAGAGAGTCTGGCTTCTAGACTCCTACACTACACTGACAGGGGAAACTGGACTTGGTATAAGGTGTAAGTACCTTAGGTACCCACCACACACCAGGCCAGCTTCCTAAAGGATCTACATATGCACATGTTCAGTTGGTGTTTTGTGCATGTATGTGTGTGGTATGGCCATTCTGGTGTGGGTGCAGCGTTCATTTGAGCCTGCTGTGAGTTGCTTGGGCATTACAATGGTGTTTACGCATATAGTGGGTGTCTGTACGGGGTGTGTTTTGTGTTCATTAAACACTAGATGGGTTTGCAAAATGACTGATAAAATGACGCAATGTATTTGAGGAGAGCAAACAACCTTTCTTCTGAAGGTGCATGTGATGCAGCTTTGGGCCTGGAGATCAAGCATTTTAGTAACTTTTGATCCATTTGAGCTAGAGACAACATTTATTTTTATTAATCTGCAACTATTCAGCAGATGATTGATTATGTAGCAAATACATACTATGCAGAAAATCCCATGACCGCAAAAGTGCATAATATCAGGGCCCCTGACTATAACCTAGGAATGTGCAATGTACAGTAACAAGATATCAGAATACAATATGCTCACATGTGTCACCCTGCCCTACTGGTGAGAACAAATTCAGCCCAGCACAATAACTTACTTGTGATAACCTGGTTATTTACTTTACAAAAGCATCCGACAGAGCACATACAGGCAAACATACACAGGAAGGCCTTGTAACTCCACATAAAGGGACTGATTTAGAGTTCTGGGGATGGGTTACTCCGTCATAAATGTGACGAATATCCCGTCCACTGTATTACAATTGTATTATATCTAGTGGCAATTGTAATGGAGCGGGCAGGATATTGCCTAAGAATTAGGGCGCTGATTTACAGTTCAGCAGACAGGGTACTCTGTCAAAAATGTGTTGGGGTAGCCTGTCTGCTGAACTATAACTCAGGCCCTAATTCTTAGATAATTGGAAGTTATTTATGATTCCCTTGTGGCAGCTCATCCAAAGAGGCATTCACTGCAACTATCTTACTTGTATAATCCATGCTACGGTATATTGCTGTGCATATTGTACACAGACTAAAATACATAAACATTCTCAGAACCCACACAAACAGCCATTACTGAGGTGCAAAAGGTTGTTCACAGCTATGAACCCTGGTGTCACTGCACCTGCTGCATCACTGGCAGTAAGCCACTGTCCCCAGTGCCCCAACATACACCATCCAACAGCAGTTTGCTTGAGGCAGAGATAGGGTTGCACCCTGGCCTTTTTTTACCATCATGATCATTATTTTAATGTCAGAGCTGCTACAAAAATAGGGAAAATCACATCGTCAGTATTTTTCCCCTTAGTAGTACATACTTAAAATACAATGCACTTTAAAAGTAGTTCCAAATGTTCCTTAATGAGCCCTAATAATAATGAAAGTAAACAAACTGAAAGTAATCATAACATTCCGCCATCGACATGGGCAAGCACTTAAACGGTGCGTTCTCCATGGCTTCTTCTGCTGAGACTGGGAGGGCCAAAGGTCATGTTTGGGTGGCCGTAGCCCAGCCGCCCTCCCTGCTAGAACCGGGCCTGCGTTCGTGGCTCGGACTGCCTTAGTTCACCACGTCCTGCAAAATGCAATTTGCATACATTGCTCTACCCTACATACTTCCCCCATACAGTGTTTTCTGTTGGGAGATGTTGCACCCAGAGAGCTCATCCCTTCTACACTGCAGTCTGCACTTCCGCTGTTCGGGCCTATCCCATCGGAGGCAGGCACTGCACTGGCTCACCGCTTCCTGCCTTCCTACACTGAAGTATGACGTTTTCACTGCTCTTTGTTATCCGATCCCACCTAGGAGAAAAACTGGGAGGAGGTATGGCCATGGCGCCTCTCCTCATTGTGATCCACTGCAGTCCATGGTTTCCACGTTAACGTGCAACCTTGCAGACCCGTGAAATACCCGCCAGTTCTGTCACGCTTTTCTGGACAGAGCCACAAATCCACTTAAGCTTCGCACATTGCCACAAATCCACTTAAGTTTCGCCTTCCCCACTGTAGGAATATGGTACATGACGTCTACCAATTGAGCCACAGCCACACAGAAAAACTTTAGTCATCGCTTTATTATTTTAAGTAAATTTGTAAAGCTTGTCTGTGCTTTATACAGTGAGGTGATTCGTTACAGAAAAGTGCAAAAAATGTTTGTAAGAGAATGAGACTTTATACACCTATACAGCAGCACGGAGCAAAGTGCTGACAATATGTATAAATATTATATATAACTTTATTAAAAATATTTCAACACCAGCTGTACGCAATTTTACACCGAATATCATCCAGTAGAACACTCTCCTAAGAGTGGGAAAGTGCTTTAAGATATATATATATTTTTAGTCGGCTTATAGCCAACATCTGACAGCCCCATTCCTCACACCCCCTCCCCGCATGCCCGCAACACAGCATTATCAAAACCCCTCCACTGCCCGATAGTCCAACTCTCGTTTTACTCCATCGATTTTCTCAAGTCAAAGTCAACTGAAAGGCAGAAGTGAGCTGGAAAGAGATGTAGAGATCTTCTCCACCATTACTTAAACACAGTTTTGGGAGCCTGGTGCTGAGGCAGTTAGGAAATATTCTGCACACCAGGTTCCATTGTTCGGCCAGTGAGGTCACTTGTGGTTAAAACTTCTGGAAGAACAAACATCTTTAAAAAAAACATACCGAAAGTTACTGTTTTCTGGGTTCCACTCTACCTCCCATAAATGAAAACTGACCCACTGGCCCCGATTCCGAGATGGTCGATGTTTTCCAAGACCCTGCACAAATCAGTATGTCAGGGTCGGAACTTCGAGTTGGTCCATTCAAACATCTCTCCCCCTTCGTTAAATTTCGACGGAATTTAATAGGGAAAAACAACGCAGGTATGTACCGAAACATGCATATCTTGGAGCGCTATGCTCCAAAAATACACGTTATTCCCCAAAAAACACAGAATAGGTGCTTTTTATTGCACCCGATATTTTCCGAACCACACGGAGTCGGATTTTATCGAGTGCGGTAAAAAAGCACCTACACCTTCGACACTCTCAGAATCTTGGCCAACGTCAATTATTTTACAACAAACCCAAGAATTTATAAAAATGCATATATATATTTTTTAATGACGTGAGCGCTTTTTACTGTGGGAAACCAAGAGCGACTACAGTGTTCCATCTCGGAGGTGAATTTTACAGAAGTGTAGTCATGATCGTACTAAGTAGGACTTAAAAAAAAAAAAAAAAAACTATAGTCTAGAATAACAACCACCCTTTTTTACCTGATCAGCCAAGGCCACACATGAATGGTGGCGTGTTATGCTCCACAGTGCCCAGTTGGCACTCAGTATGTGGTGTGTGCATAATAAATAACAAGTTAGCCATTGATACTCTCAGCGTTCTGAGGCATCACTCCAATATTCTTGTCGTCGGTGCTGAACCTACTGATATCAATGGTGGTGTGCTCTGGAGATGCAGAAGCCTTCTGAGCTAAATAAAACACCATCAAACGCTGTTTTTTGATAATCCCGTTGAGTTCTTTCAACAAATGTAGGCTTGCCCATGAAGGGAATACCCACTGCTTCTTAGACCGGTTCACTGGAGGAAAAATGCTACAACTCCATAAAAATGGTACACTCGGTGGATTATAGACCATCATTATTTTCATGCATTAAATATTCCTGTGCGTAAAAGTCAAGATCAACTGGGCAGCTGCTTATGGAGAACAAAAAACTCGAATTGATTTGTGATGAAGGAAGAAACCTAGCCAATAGCATACATTCTGGAGACAGCCTTTTAAAATGACGATTTCAGAAGGTCATTAAGTAAGTCCACTCTTGGCCACAATAAACCAGTCAAGAGGACAGACAGGTCAGCTCATACTCATGGGGAGCACGTGTCAATGCAGTCATAAAAAAACCTCACTACTGGGAACACATTTCTTGCCAGCCAGATACAAGGAGAGTAACAAGGTAAGGACTTAAGTGTCGGCATGAAGTGACATACCTTCCCTGACCGCTAAACTATTTTGATATAGGATAGCTTTTGAGAACTGCTCAGAAAGCAAATTTTGGAATGAGTAAATAATATGTGCCTATAAATGAAGAACCCGAAACAAACAATGCAGTACTGGCTACCAAGCATGGCAGGCTTTCAGGTGCAAAAAGAGTCGAAGCTGAATATCATGGTCACTTGGCAGGATGGGAAAGAGGCTACAGCAAGCCTTCTGCGTTAGAAAGTGCTTCAGGTGTTCAGAAAGAGCACAGAGGATATCCAAATTCATCCTGATTCTCCTTGGCAAAACGTGGAGCCTTCGCATATGCCACAGCTATTATTAACCTTTATTGTGTTTAAAGGAAGCCTCAAGTTGAAGAGTAGTTTCATTTTTCACAATTGTGGCTACTAGTCTAAATGTTAGATTGGAGCTGTAATCGGCTAACCAATTATGGGCGGACAAAAGTATGTCCTCCCCTGCTTCGAGGTTAGTGTTTCCAAGCTGCCTATTCTGATTTATTACAGTAATTCGACTCTTTCACGAATCTAAAATTCACCAGAATAACATTGTGCATTCCCTGTAGCAGTGTTCTATTCTCTGTGCGGAGCTTCCATTTCTGCAACTGATATAGCTTTGGGATTTTTTCACAGGATACAATGGGTTTGAGTTGGTGTTTTGCACTTTATTTTTTCTACTGGGTTTGGTTTACCATGTTACTGCTTTGTTACCAGTCGGGAAAGCTCCTTTATGACAGTCTCACTGCTTGATGGTGCTCAGGTCAGGTTGAATGTTAAATTCTCATCGCTTCCATTATTGCCCACTAAGGGAACAAATAAATATCCAGACTTGAACTAAAGGAAACTTAAGGAAGGTGGGAGGTTCTACTGTTGCCTCTTCAAAAAGGAAATCAGAATCTTCTTACAGACATTGCGGGTGTTAATCCACAGGGGTAAATTACAATGGGTAAATATTTTGAAGGTTTCCTAGTGAATGAAAGGCTGTTATTTAACATCTCCTACACCCGCTTATCAAACAGATATTTATTTCCAGACAACAATCTGAGAACACTTTTCCTACTGAAGCGCTGTGAGCTGGAAGGGGAAGAAAAGCATGAATTTCGGAGCAAAGGACTTTGGGACTGCAGCATTTGAATTAGAGCTCAAGCCTGTCTTTGCTCTGAATTCATTTTAAATGGTGAAGTTTGAAGGTGACTTGGTTTGTAGGAGTTTTCAAGCGAAATACGCCAGATGACAATCAGAAGAAATGTGCACAGAAGCACTGAGAGTTCAGTGCCAGATGGGCTCTTCATAGATGGACGTTCTGGGAGGACTGGAGTCAGTCTTCCCCAAACACAAGGGATAAAGGCTGCATTGAAAAACATGGAAATTGTACAAAGTGCCTTGCTTTCGTCTTGAGGCCTTCCTCTACGCCCCAGCACCTTGTATTCAGATGGAATACGATTTGGCCGAGGCTGGAAGCTGCGCACTTGTTGCATTTTCTGAGAGTTTCCGGTTTTAATACCAGAGGTATCACAACTCGAGGGCAAGTTGGAAGACCAGTAACAAGCAGGAGACTCTAACATGCGCGGTCTGGGAGCTGACCTAATAGTTACTGGAGACACAACGCAAATGATAACAACCAAGCAGGCATCAAAGAATGAGGTCTTGTAAACTGAAGACCAAACACACCAAGGGAATGGGAATAAAAAGCGTACTAATAAAAATGTAACAAGGAATCAAAGTACTCTGGGATAAAAAAATGACTAAAAAACATGAATAGTTGCGATGTCGAACTAAAAATAACGTTTTCCTTCTAAACACATCACGATTCATGGATTCCTCTCTGACGGGGTAGCTAAACACATATGGAGTTGAGACGGGAGGAGGATTCGAGACATGTTTCAGCCTAATAAAAACTCCCCAAAGAACTTACTTCCAAGAATTCCACGTTGTTAAAACACTTCTTGCAAAAGGATAGCTAGATATTCAGAAATCGTGACTGTTTTAATGAGCCATGTGGAAGACACTCCACATAAATATAGTGGTATCAGCAGAGCATGACACTATTGAAGGAGGAAATGAGCGCAGGTAGGCGTGGGATTTTAAAGTGCTATATGAACTTCCTCCAGGTCAGTTATGCTTGATCACATGGGATGGGCTTTTTGTTTTTGACATGCAAGTACAGTACTGCCTGCACTGTGTATTAGGCTTGACTTCTAAACCTATATGCCTAAAGTAGTGCTATCGTTTACCTGGTTTTGCGGTGGTGCTTCTCAGCCTTTCCAAGGCCTCTCAAGATACTGATGCAAAGCCTCCCCTGCATCGGAATGTCCTGGTGTTTATCACCAGCAGCTCTCACCATCATTCTTTAACATAAGTGGGCAGAAGTTGTACTAAACTCCTGTGAACTGTGGACATCCTGCTATGGGGAACCTCATGTCCATTTCGGATCCCCATGTCACCCTTTCAACACTTTAAATGTCCCACCCACTTGGAACTGGTGGCAATAGAGATCAAATTCTATAATTTCTCTCAATTCCCAATAGTTATTGCTTTAGAGATAATTTTTGCATAAATTCATGTCCTCTTAACCAATACAGAAGTTAATGCCCATCTCCCCAATACCTATACCCCAAACTGCCTCCAATTAACATCTGCATCCCTTACTCTTCCATGATAACTGTCCCTTTGCCCACATCCCTTAATAGCAGGATCTCACTCTACTCCAGTAATACCTAAAGAAATTGCATTAATTCCAGCATCACATGCTCCTACTACAGCAGACATCTTCACCTCACAAAACCTTCACCTCAAAAAAACCCTACCTGATGTCTCCATCCTACTCGCATTGATCCTAGAGTAAAGTAAATGGCTCATCTTAACAAGTGGACTGTACTGGACTACAGTCAAGAGTAGCTTGTCTTGAAAAGTTAGTAAGATGTGGATGGTTTTACTCAATAGCCTTCTAAATCTATGAAGTTTCTAAACTGTTATAAAATAGTGTCATTTCTTACTGAGGTTGGTTCGCCTCTGCATCCTAGCAAGACACAGCAACCCAGACACACCATGCTGGTTAGCCTTGGTGCCCCTTCAAGACAGAGTGTATCCCAGATTTAGCTCAAGTTGCTACCCTTTTGGAAACCAACAAATCTGTCCCAAATTCAGTTAGTCTCTATACTTTCTGTAAAATAATGTTAATTTACCCAGAAACCAGTTGATCTAGGAACCATTGTAACATAGAATTCCCCAAGATTAATTAACTTAGTTAAGATACTGCTGGTCCATCTCCAGGTTAGTAAGTCTTGATCGTTGTATAGGACACAGACTACGAGCCTGTCCCAAGGCTGGTCAGCCAGGGCACGCTTGTAATTACAGCTCACCTGCCCCCAGGACTGGTTAAGGCCTAATTTCCATGTGAAATATTGCCAGTATATTCCTTTGTCTGACTAGGCCTTGCATCACTTGGGGGACAATATCAGCGTGTCCTCGATGTTGGCAGATACTGGTGCCCTTTTAACGCAGTGATACTGCAATCCATGGCACAGTGCTATTTTGGTGAAATGCTCCTATTTCCGCCTACTGAAGATTGATTTCTTGCCAGGGTTCTTGTCTCCCACACCCAGTCCTATAAGCAGACGGGCTTTCTCATCTTCTTCATGTTGCTCATGCCGGGTGGAGTCAGCTTTCCCCTCTGCTTTTCCCTTGGCATCAACGCCAGCCGCTGGCTTCAGGCGCAACTTCTCCTTAATGACCTGCAGGACAGATTGATAGCTGGTTACGCCATGAAATCAAGATGCCTTAGCCATAATAGCCAACATAAATCCACAGCGCCATCACATTAAAGAGGACACTCACATGGCTGTATATGCCATCAATGTATATACAGCCTGTTCCCTCCATATCATCAAAATGAACAAGTTACTTACATGTGGCAAAGCCTTTTCAGGTGAACATTATATCCAACCACAGAATCCTTACCTTGCAAATAACCCCTGGTGCCAGACTGGATCCAGAGAATTTTGACAGCAATTTCCTTGCATTCTGGTAGGTGGTGTAATGTGGTTCCATGTTGGATCTGTCCTGCCTCGAATGTGGCATTGACGGCCACAATATCTGTGCCACTTCCACTTGCTTATATCAGTTTCTTTCTGATCTCTGGCAGGGCATCGAACTTTGAGTACATATAATTAAGAATATGCCAATGTGTAGATCTCTAGATTGGGATCTTATTAATGGACCGCATGTATCCATTCCAAAGACAGGGGAGAAGGGTGAGGGATCTACAGTTAGATAGACTTCTACCCGAAAATGCATTACTGAAGGTAAGTAACTTGTTCTTTGGCTACAGAATCTGGCGTAGGTCTCCAAGGTGTGCCTTCAGACCCACAGGTGTGACGAGTTAACTCAGTTCAATGCACCAGCAATTGAATGTGAATAAGCAGGTTGTTGTAGCCCTACACAACCCACTCAATACATAGTTGAAGTGGTGTCTGATTTCTAGGTGACTAAGAAAGATATAGGGATGCAGTGGTAATTTAGAAGCCCAATGTCATTCTTTATAAAATCACACACAAGAACTGCTCTAGGAAAAGACACTTTAACTAAAAATGGTTTATTTCAGTCTCATCTTGTTGTTTAGCACATCTGAAATAACTACACAGAATCTTATTAAAACAGGACAAGTTCATGTTGCAAACAACAATAATAAAATGGACATTTCTACCATAGTTGAAATGGCATCTAACAATCTAACACCTAAAAACCTACTTCTAACCAGCATACTATGAGAGCATGGACTAACGTAACTTGCATCTCGAGTTTCTTAGGGAGAATCAACACACTGCAGCTGCATACCACTTTACAGCAAAAGGCTGCAGTTATCAACAGTTGGGAGGAAGAGTTCCCTCAAAAGGAAAACAAGCGTAGCATTAGCTCATCTCCTCCTGAACTTGGCTCGCTATCAGCTTTCAGTGCAGAACTGGAGACTGTAGCATCACAGCAGTTTTACAGTCTCTGTTGAGATCGTCTCTGGCAGTATCTTGCATGATCTTGCATGGCAATTTGGGGTGAAAGACCTCTCCTGACAAGTGGTGGATTAGCAGGCCCTTTATATTGTATCTTATCCAAGATGGGAATTTCTTACATAACCTAAGGAATGTCTAACAAACTACGTGCACCAATATACTAGTCTTTAGATACATTCTTATAAGCAAATAAGGTAAAAATGTCAATAGACTACACTCTTTATGTTGTTACTATTATCTGACCTTGAAATAGTGGTAACAAGGCACTTGTCCCAGTCTGATGTTACATTAGGTGTTCTCATCAATGTCACTGTTTGAGTGACCTGACACTTTCACAGGTTCTTGGAAAGATGAGGGCAAATGGCATCTGCATCAAAAGCAGACATGATGATTAGGCAAAAATAGAGAACATGGGAGTCTCGGCCTGCTCAAGATGAGTTTGGCCTTATGAACTTTACATCACTGCAGATTCCTCTCGTTGTGAATTGATGCCAACGTAGTACCTCCACAGGTGGTGGATCTGTGAAATGACTCAGACCAGAAAATCCAGCAGGACAGATAGACAAAGTAGCAAATAAGGCAGTAGTGTTTTGTAAACATGTGGAAGGACGCCCGCATAGCAGCCTGGCAGATGTCTGAGACTGGTAGTCTGTGCTCCAGTGCAGTGGTAGGAGCCTTTGCTCTGGTAGTGTGCAAGTCTTCTGGGGGTTGTTCTGTAGCTTACCAAAGCAGATCTTCATACATAATATAAACCATCGGAGATTGTTCCCCCCCCCCCCCTTTTTTTTATTTTACAAAAAGGTTTGTCATCAATTCAACGGGTTCTGGTCCGATTGATGTAAAAACTGAGGGCCTTCTAAGGATCATGCTGATGTAGGCTTTCTATGCTCCCCCTCATTGAATGGGTGAGGGGGGAGCGTAGAAAGCCTACACGATAACGTATAGCCCTATGTGGAAGGGCTTAATCGAAGGGCAAGTTACCTAACCTTCGGGAATGCCTTATTTGGTATAGACTATGGGCCTGATTATATCTCGGCGGAGGGAATACTCCGTCACAAACGTGACAGATATCACATTGATCGTATTATGATATCCATAGGATATAATGGGATTATAAAACGGTGGACAGGATATCCGTCACGTTTGTGACAAAGTACTCCCCTCCACCGAGATCTAAATCACGCCATATATCTAGCTGCAGATTCCTTACCTTTGAATTCTCCCCAGGCGTAAGACTGGATCTGGAAGGTTTTCATCAGCAGTACTCCAGTGCCCCAGTAGGCAGCGCCGATTGGCTCTTCATCCATCACTGGCATCATTCGAACCTGGATATGACGTCTTAGGTCCTATATACTCAGTTTCTTTTCACAACTGTCCACACCAGAAGCGCAGAGCCATGAAGTACACTGACTACTGGTGTATCCAAACTGAAACACTGAAAGGGGAGACCCTGGCCCAAGATATCGATTTGCAGAGCGGGGAGGATGGGAAGGTTGGTAAGGAATGTGCAACTAGATAAAGTCTCTACCATGCAATACCAAAGGTAAGTAACTTGCCCATCTGATAGAGACTTCTAGCTGCAGATTCTTTACCTTTGAATGGACACTCAAGGAATACCATCTTCGGAGGTGGGTCTGCGAACCAAGCTCAGACTAGAAAGTCCTGCAGGTCAGAATGGCGAGGCAGTAGTGTTTGGTAAACGCGTAAAGAGATGCCCACGTTGCCTCCTGACAGATGTCAAGGACTGGAACTCCATGTGCTAGCTTGGGTAGAATAAGCATGCAAACCCTCAGGGGGCTAATCTTTTGACCAGTACATAGCAGATCTTAATGCAGAGTATGATCCACCTGAAGATGGTCTGCTCCTGCACTGCCCAACCTTTCTTCGCACACACATGGCACTCTTTGGTATGGTCAAGGTAGAACGCCAAAGCCCTTTTTGGGTCCAGGCAGTGGAGTCTCTCCTCTTCCATAGAAGGATGTGAGGGTGCGTAAAAAGTAGGTAAGGGCATGGATTGGCCTACATGAAACGGTGTGACCATTTTTGGCAGAAAAGAGACCCTAGAGCAAAGCACTACTGCGTCAGGATAGATTGAAAGGAGGGGCGGCTTAGATAATGCTTGCAGCTAACTCACCCTGCAGGCAAATGTGATCGCCACAAGGAAGGCAGTTTGGACATTTGTGGAGAGGCTCAAAAACAGCATACATCAGAAAGGTCAAAACCAAATTCAAATCTCATTAGGGCATAACGAATGGGGATGGAGGAAAACGATGTGCAACACCTTTGAGGATACCTACGTACAAGAGGAGACTTAAACAAAGAAGGTTGATGGGAATAGTGGCCCAAAAGGCATGCGGTGTTCACAGACGTCAATGCCACACTAGAGGAAGAAAACAATTTCTTCTCAATTTGATCCAGTCTCTTTTATTTCCTCTTGGGGGTGCAGATGGGAATGCGCCCACTGAAGAAGTCTGGATGACAAGACTCTCAGGCGTAGGGTGTTGGGTCAGGAATTTAGGGTCGTTCGATGCAGGCCAATGGCAGCGGGCGATTGTCCTGTTCACAGGAGCGCCTGTGCTGGGTCTGGACCAGGTACCCAGTAGGACATTAGGGAGGGCTACATTAAATGGTAAAAGGGGTTCTGAGGTGGAAGCCCCAGGCTGTAGCACCTCAGTCAGGAGGTTAGTTCTGACTGCCTAAAGAAGGTAGCACAAGGCTGAGAATCTCAGCCATCCCTCTCACCGCCATGGAACACTCCGTAGCCATGGTAGGAGGAGAAAGCATGCCAGCGTCAGGAGAGGTATCCAGACTGGTAGTTTCGCCCAGTTCCTGTGCCCAATCCTCTGCGTCTTCCAGCTGGAAAGCTAAAGGGTTTAGTGACCCCTCCACACTTTCCCCATATACGTACCCATAAGAATAAGGGTCAGGATCCAACCTAGGGAATGTAGGCCTCATCTAAGACGGAACCGGTGTTGAGTAATGTCGGTCCATCTCCGGGTCGGAGTTGGGTATAGGTATGTAGTCGATCATGGGCCAGACGGACATCAGAAGCGGCAACGTCTTTGCCCGCACTGGGGAAGGTGGCGTGGGCATGGATCAGATAACGGCTTCTGAGGAGCCTGGGTCGCTGGTTTGGAACCCAAGGGGACCCCCTCTTGCCCTAATGAGCCAGAAGGCTTGGCAGGAGAGTCTGTCTGCCTGAAAACGAGGCGCATGGCCTCATTAAACTCCTTGAGGTGGGCTGCGGTGGCTCCAGCTCCCGGACACTCATGGAGGCACGGAGCCGACCCAGAAGCAGGCTCTGAGGACAGAGGTCTAGAGCGCTGACGCTCTTCTCACGTCGCATTGTCTGAGCGACAGGGTGAAGCTGAAGAACGTTTGTTCTTCTTTGACTTCTGTTTGAGATTCAAATGCCCGAGGACTTAGAGTGGGACGAAGAAGAGTGGTGATGGCTCCGCGAGTGGTCTCATGACCTTCCTCTCGAACGGGAGCGATGCAGAACTGAGCGCCTACCCGCCAGGAGCTTTAGGGACCGCTCCCTCAAAGCCTTCGGGTTCATGGCCAGGCATTCGGAGCACAACTTCGGGTCATGTTTGCGCTCCAGGCACCACAAGCACATGAGGTGCGGCTCCGTCACCAACATCTTGCGGTGACAGGAGTCACGCGGCTTGAAAGCGGTCTTACGTGACATCCTTGACGCACCAAAAAAAGTGTTAAAAAAAAAAAACTTGACAAAACGGTTGAAGTCAGTCAAAAAACAACTGAAGGTAGCTCTCTCCAGATCTGCACGTAGGCTGACGCGGAAAGAAAGTACAGACGTCGGCCTGCCGGGGTGGAACCTATATACCACTGCAACATCATCACGGCGAACACAACCCAACGGCGCACACAGAGTTAACTGATGCCACTTGACGGGACGCAAGGGTACTATTTAAAGAAAAATCTCTGGATCCAGTCTGACGCCTGGGGAAATTCTAAGGTAAGGAATCTGCAACTAGAAGTCTCTATCAGCTTTTAATATTAAAATCTTCAATGCCCCGCAAGTGGGTGTTACTGCGACCAGCTCCACCCATGGTTGCATCGATATGAGTGGCAGCAAAGAGACTATCATCAGTTTGCTATTTCTCTGGTGTAAGATTATGAAGACTGTTGTGCAAAGGATACCATTATATGGAAAAACTTTAATTGGCTCCAAAATGTTACATTTCCAGATCTGAAACATCAAATCCACCTCTTATATAAGGGCGCACCATAACAAACCAAGTGACCTGTGACAGTCTATCTTCCCAAAGCAGCCTGATCAAAAATGTCTTAAGGGTCTAGAAAAAAATCTTTTCAAGGGAATGGGTATATTCATTAACAAATACAGAAGTTTGGGGAGCACTGCCAGACATATATCTAGTGGGTAAATCAATCAACTGGCAGACCACAGTTCAGTCCAACAACGGCCTGTGTATCACTGTCCATCATCTGGCAAGTACATAACAGACACATCTATTTATCTGATTGAGAATTCCAACTCAGTTTTTATTGTGTTATCAGTGAGCATAAATAGTTCAGTTTTATTTCAATAAGTATGCCAGAGAGTCTGAATCTAAAAATCTCCCTTACTGGGGGATAAGGTTATCCCCCAGTTGCCTATCAAAAATCAGAATATCATCTGCGTACACAGAAAGCTGTAGGCAACCTGAGCACAAGTTAATGCCTCTCAGGAAATGACATTCCCACAGTTGGAAGGTTAATTGATCAATGGTAAGTACAAACGGCATGAGTGACAAAAGACTACCATGCCTGTTCTCCTGGCCAATCGAAACATATCTGAGGTTAAATCAATTACACAAACTCTGGCCACTGGCTTGGCATACATTGAATATAACAGCATTATTAGCTATAGGATTAACAACCCCCAGGCCACACCTTCAGAGTGTGGCCATTAGAAATGTCACTCTAGGTAATCAGAGGCTTTCTCTGTGTCGAAAAAGACCTCTGTAAACTTTAGTTCTGGATTTAGTGGATGTAGTACCACATATACAGTACAAAGATTGGATGCAGTGGATCTGTGTGGTATGAAACCTGATCAGACCGGGAAGACAATATTATCTGTCAGTAAGGATAAACGATCTACACTCACCTTTGTTAGGCTCTTACTAACCAGTGTGAGGAATGACAAAGGGTGATATGTCATGCATTTATTAGAGTCTTTATAGAGGGGCATGGCTTCAGGAGCCAACATGGCGGACGCTAGCTTGAGGAGCTCCGCAGCAGGGGAGGTGCAGGCAAACGGCAGCACGCACCGAACGCTGAGGAGCTGTAGAAATGAGCGCCAGCTCTCCTCATCCTCAGAGACAGTCGGCGGTCGAGCCGACCCACGGCGGCAGCACAGCCCTGGAACAAAATGGCGTGCGAAGCACTGGGCTGGCTATCAGTGGAATTGGGGCTGCCCAGCACCGGAGCGCCTTGTGGAGACCAGATGAGTGCCGGGGCCAGCAATGAGAGGCGACGGTGCCCCGAGCACTGGGATGAAGGAGTGCACTGGGTCGGAGGACATACTTGTGCGGCGCTTGTGACAATTCCCCCTTTTAAAAAAAAATGAAAAAGTAAGGTCACATGATATATTAGAGCACGCTGGGACTGCGGGAGATGCTCTGCTGTAGCGGCAGGGAGTGGGAGGCTGGACATCCTGAGGTGTCTGTCGGACGTTCCTGTCAAGCAGGTACAACTTGCAGCAGCTATGCGCGTTAAACCCAGCTGGCCCTGCTAGCAACATATCCCAGGCCCTCTCAACGTAACGAGTGTGATGGTCTGGAGGCACGGGGCTAGGGAAGATGAGTTGTGCAATGGATTCTGGGGGTGTAACCTGCTGATAACACCATTGCGCCTCCATCTCTAGCCAGAGTAACACATCAGCAACTCATAAGGAGTATACGCTACAGTATGAGGTACTAACAGACGGGCGCAGGGCACACTGTACCACTTCATCGCTTCTCACACGACACTGCGCTGCAAGCTATGGGTTGTCAGCGAACTGGTGGACAGCCACCAACGCCTCAGCGCCAAAGGACCCCACTGCAACCAACAATTGCTATTGTGAATGCGGAACGCCCCAGTGCCTTAGAAGGCAAGCTAGATGCTGTATTGTTGGCTATTGACAAGACGCGACGCGGACCTCATCAGAGTCCAACATAGACACGGTCTCCTCGAATCGGAGTCTCCTCCATGTGGACCATGGAAAGCTAGCGAACAGGGTGGCACTGGTGGGGCAAACTGTCATGGCCTAATCGCTCAGAACGACCAATCTGGAAACTTCCCTCAAGGAACTAACAGACAGAGTACGAATGCTGGATCAGCGGGCGGAAGATACGGAGGACAGATCCCGTAGAAACAATGTTCACCTGGTGGGCCTGCCGGAGGGCACCGAGGGGCACGATCCTGTGCGGTACATCGAAGGCTGGCTGCACACAGCTCTCCCCCCAAATACACGTACTCATTTTTTCTCCATTGAACTAGCACACAGGGTCCTGGCCCGACGACCCCCAGAGGGTGCTAACCAGTGACCGATGATGATACGATTCCTTCATTACCGAGACAGCGACATAGTGTTAAAGGAAACCCGCTTAATGGCGGAGGTGCGGGTGGGCAACGCCAAAGTGATGTTCTTCCCAGACTACATGTTGCCATGCAGAAGCAGCGTAATAACTTCCTGGCAGTGAAGCAACATCTTAGTGAAATGGGAGTTGCTTATTCTCTCCTCTTCCTAGCTAGGCTCCAGGTGGTAGCCGCTGAAACCACACACTTCTTCACAACTCCTGAGGAGGCATGACAGTGGCTGGAGAGCTCCGATAACGGTGCTACTCAATCGGTGCAATCAGAACCAACAAAGGAAGACAGTATCCAGCGGAACCGCAACGTCGGATGAAGGCACGAATGGACAGGGACCTTCCCGCAGTTCCAGATTTGGAGCAGAGAATCCAGGAGCAGCTTAGTGCCTTACAGCAAGCAGTTGCACTCTCAAGTGCGGGACGTTGCTCCAGTCCGTTTGTCCTGGACTCCCCCTCTTCTGATGGAGTTCTGTTGTCACATGGCCGTCTGTGCAAAGCTCACGTTCCTCCAGATATAACCCCAAAGACATCAGACAAAATCATTTAAACTCAGTTTCAATCCGTGCAAGCGCAACTATTATCAATGTTTAATGCTCCTTATATGGTTATAAATATTGGACTATCAGTTAGGTGGTGCACAGTCCCTCTGTTGTTGCATACTGTGGGCCATCATCCAGTCACCCCTGCAGTAAGACCAACTATTGTTTGTCTTAGTTGTTCTAGTGTGCTACTCTTTTGGTACTCTCTATGTTATTGTTATAATATGTTGATCGTTGTTACCCGCCCAATAACCTACTCATCACTAGGCAATTCATGAAGTTACTTACCACACATCGCTCTGCTCCCTCACCCACACTAATGACGCTATCAGCTTTGTGGCAAATATGCGCAGTACCTCCAATTGTTAGTCTTACATATGATGGCGCACATTAACGTAATGACATGGAATATTTGCGGCATGCAAACTCCAGCGCATCGCTACGCTAAATACTCCTATTTGAAGCACCGAAATGCTCATATCTATGTTACAAGAGTCTCACCTAACGAGCTCAGAGGTAGACGCGCTTAGAAGAAAATGGTGAGGCCAGGTATATTCCACAAACTACTTGTCTTCTGCGCGGGGGTGTTAATATGGATTAGGCCGGGGAACCCGTTTGATCTGATAGAACAGGTCACAGACGTATACAGTTCGTATGTGTTCGCTTGAGGCCAGCTAAGTGGTCGCCACATCCACCTTGGTAATATATATGATCCCAATGTAGACCAGGCTTAATTTTTAAGCGCACTCAATCGATGATGGCAAGATGGAGCGATGTTTCTTGGCTGATTGGAGGGGACTTTAATTGAGTAATAGATACGCATCTGGACAGGTCCTTTCCACCGTTGGAATGCACTACTGCTACCTCTAATGCCCGCTCTTTAGTCACCTGGTTGCACCATTGGCAATTGACGGACGTCTGGCGCCATTATAAGCCTGTGGCCAGAGTATACTCCTTTAACTCGGCCCCTCGTGATTTACATGTCAGACTTGACAGGCTAATCTACATGGCCAACCTGGTCCCAGCGGTTGTGCAGACTGATTATCTGTGTCGTACTCACTCCGATCACAACCCTCAATACGTTTAGCTCGGCTGGGGTGAGACCACCCAGTCTTCTGCCCCTACGTGGAGGCTACAGCCTGTGACGTTGGAAGACCCGGCATTCTGCGGGTCGACTGGCCAAAAGAGCACTAGTTACTTTGAACTCAATGCAGACATGGCCTTGTCTTGTTCAGTAGAATGGGACGCGTTTAAGGCTGCGCTGCGGGGCCACTGCATGGGGCTCAGTTTTGGTATGCGCCGGCAGCTAGACCAGGAGGTGTCCGCTGTGGAGTGGCAGCTATTGCAGCATGAATCAGAAGTGGTACGGAATCCCGATAGTCTACCTGAACTGCAAGCCTTACTTAAAACCCACTCAGAACTCCTTGAACGCTTGAGATTCCTTAACTATGCAGCGCACTCAGCCAATACGCATGCAAGGGCAGATAGAGTCGCAGCGCTACTTGCCCGACTGATACGTCAAGAGAATCTTCCGAGTACGGTAATCTTTATCCGGGCACAGTCAGGTGACTTGTTGTACACGCAGGATTCAATCCATGCAGCCTTTCACATAAACTGTGAGTCCCTATATAGCACTGTCTCTCATCCTCTCCTAAATAATACTGATCTATTCCTCACACAGCTGCCCCTACCCCGGGTCATGGGCGAGCAATGTTCAGAACTAGAAGACTCTCCATTGCTATCTGAGGGGCAGGAAGCCATCCGCTCTCTCGCCAATGGCAAAGCACCCGGCCCAGACAAGCTACCAGCTGAATTCTATAAGGCATATTCAGCTCAGCTAGCACCTAAATTAAATACTCTATACGAGGAGGCCTTGGCACAAACGCGCTTACCCCCTATGTTAAGAGAGGCCACACTGGTCTCCCTGCTAAAGCCACATAAGGACCCCACCATTCTACATTACTACAGACCGTTGGCACTCCTAAACACAGATTATAAAATACTAGCCAAACTTGTTGCAATGTGACTGGCCCCACTGGTGCCTGCATTGATGCATGAGAATTAGAACAGATCTGTGCCAGGCCGCATGACATCCCTCAACCCGCAAAGATTTTTTCGTACGCTACGCTATGCCCAGTCACTGGCCATGAGCAAGCTGTCTAGTGGTAGACCTAAAGAAAGCATTTGACTCCCTGGAATGGCCTTACCTCTTTGCAGTTTTGCCAAAATATGGCTTTGGACCGCTTTTTATACAACTGGTGAAATTACTATATACTCTCCCCATCAGCCCGAACCAAAATGGGGCGCCTCATGTCACCCTTCATTTGTATCCGGAGAGGCACACGGCAGGGGTGTCCTTTATCTCCTCTGTTCTTCGTTCTGGCAGTGGAGCCACTGGCAGTTGTGCTTCGCAAGGCGGGCGCTCCTGGGGTGTAGTGTAGCCATTTTTAATGTAGCTTTCTGCGCGTTTGCTTAACGTATTAGGCCTCTGTGCACTTTGCCCTAGATGCATTTTATTTAGCCTTGCACTGTTATTTTACAATAACCAGTTTCACGGTCTAGTTTTATTTCCTTCTATCACACTGTTTAGCTTACTTCAGCACTGAAGTTCTCAAACAATACATTCTTGCTCGCTCTGTGCTTCAGTCAAGGATACAGTCTGGTACATTGCCGATAGACGTGGTAGAAGTTTAGTCTTTAGGGTTCGTAGAAAGTACACATTCTTGCGTAGGGACGTTTCTTAGAACACCGGCGTGTTAGTTATAAAAACACTTCCTAGTCCTGGTACAAGTAAGAGGGAGATTCCGAACAGGAACCCACAACTAGACGCTGACTGCCCTGTTGCAGATGCTGATCCCGATCACAGGCCTTTGCTCAGGTATGAGGGTCGATGTCCTCCCGGGGGAACCTGAAAGGCAGGCTTAGAGCTTAACATGCTGTGCTCAAAATAGAACTTAGGAGAGAGAAAGTAATCTAGTTGCATTATGATAGCGTTATTATTATGTTTCACTCTCCTCGTTACTATTTCAATCCTACTGTGCTGTATGGTTCTGGTTATTGCAGCTCACGCCTTGTTATCTAAAATGCAGTCATTTTATTAAGCCAATCTCTAAAACTCAAACTGCCTTTGTCATTTATATATGAGACCACACTGTGTATGAGAGAACTGGTTGGGATCTGAGTGACCACAACTTCCCTGGGAAGCACTAAGATGTCATGCGCTCGGCTGCCCAATTGTCTCTTCCCTTTGGGAGAGATAAGGCACTGCTAGTTAGCCGGAGCTCAACCTGGATTTGAGGTGACAAGGGTCCTCTGCCGTGGGTTAGACTTAGTCCCCCCACACTGCGAACGATCTTGCAGCCCAAAAATCCAGTAGTCTCATTAGGATAATGAGAGCCTACGCGACAGGGGCATACCACTGGGTGATGGAAACCATACAGTCTCTTTATATGTGGATGACCTTCTAGTGTACATTAGAGATCTAGCGGATTTCCCCAGTCATATAATAACTTTATTCAACACACATGCAAAGGTCTCTGGCTTGCGAGTTAACTGGGCCAAGTCTTGTGTTTTTCCATTGTCGCCTACTGTGTCCGATCTAGGTCTCACATCTATAGCCTCTGGCCTAACGTGGCAATCCAGCACATTCAGATACCCTGGCATACAGGTATATCACACGGACTCTTATCTGTTTGATGGAAATCTGACGTGTGCTGTGTCGAACTTGCGTTGTCGGATGACATTCTGGAAGACGTTGCCACTGACTATCATGGGCAGGGTCACCCTTGTTAAGATGATAGTACTGCCTGCTACTATATTATTTTGTGAATCTGACTTTATACATCCAGGCTTCCTTTTTCTGATCTATAGAGCGAGAAGTGCATAATTTAATTTGGAACACCTCCCGCCATAGGGTAGCTCTCTCTAGACCAGATCGCCCACTGAATCTGGGAGGTTTGTTGCTGCCAAATTTGGAGCACTACTATTTGGCTGCACAGCTACAATGGGTGGCCTGTTTGTTCTTGCCAAGAAAACTGGTGGACACAGCCACTGACCTCCCAGCATGGTCACGTAAATTGCTTAGTTTATTCCACCCCTGTGCTACATCTACCGCACCAGTGCCCTTGTTACTGAACCTAACATACCGCTGCTACCGTAGATGCTGTTACCTTACCAGGGACATCACACCCTATGCACCGGCCATGCCACTATTAGGGACACCACATGGCACATGTACCACAACTTCTGCAGAACTAGCTACCTGGCACAATGCAGGAATATACACCCTGGGGAGATGGCACCCTTAACACTCATAACACACTGCCACTGGACTGCACTCAGGTACCTTTCTCTTTTATAGATCCCTTAAACATACCTTGCAACGTGCATGAGGTGACCTCACGAGGGAACCCCCAGATACATCACACACTACAGTATCTGCATGTATTTGGAGAGGGGAGACATTTAATACAGTGGATAGCAGACCCTCTGCATACACATACATCCGGCCCACTTGTGGCCCTTCGAAGGCGATAGGAGGGTGACGGGGAAGGGGGGGGGGGGCGGGCAGGGGACCTTTCATGGACAAGGAATGGGCAACCATATTAGAAACGCCCATGTATGTCCCACGCAAGATGCCATTTTGCCTCATACAATATTATGTAACCTGGGGACGGACTTCCTACACATGATGTGGTCTTGCCCCACTCTGAGCCACTACTGGTCTTCGATGCTAGCGAGCTTAATGCACTGTGTAGACCAACACTTACCACAAACATGGGAGGCATGCATTCTGGAATTGTTCCGTAGGTGTAAAAAACTGAGAGCCTCATCCAGTTTTTTGGATCTAGGATTTTTAGTGGACAAACGCCTTATAACCTGTAAATGGCAGTCTCCCGAACCGCCAGCATATGAAACATGGGTAAGATCGCCAACTGTCTGGGTGGAAGCAGAGTGGACTGCTCTTCGACATGAAGATGTGTTGGGGCTATGCAAGTATCCCCTTGTGTCACAATAGGAACTAATGTTAATGGACCTATGCACTCTATTGGTGCCTGCACCGCTCAATTCTGATCCCCCTGCTGTAAACGATGCATAACTGTGAGAGTATGCATATGATCTAGCATGTCACATACCGGTACACACACCGGGCAGAACAGATAGGCACCCCCTCCAACCTGGAGACAGATGCGTCAGATGAAAGTCACGTAGAATGAAGGTGCGGGGACAACTTGCTAAGCAAGTATGAGTTGGGTAACAGCTATACTAATTATGCAATGTAAGTACATGGACATGTTTTGCCTGCTCCTTTCCCTTCTCATATGTTCATGGTTGTGCACTGAAGTTAAATGCAAACACGTGGATCACACTGCTTTTATACTGTAATATGTCATCTTTGAAATATAAATTCAATAAAGAGATATATATATATATTAAAATTAGGGTCTTTATAGAGGTTTCAGAAAAACCGTAATAATAGCCTCTGTAGCGAGGGGGTAGTACGCCATCTTTCACAGCATCAGTATAGACTTCTAGCAAATGTGGGACTCATTTGTATCGAGCTGCAGTCACCATCGCCCCCAAGTTCCGCCTCACCATCAACTGCTCACTAGCTGCCGCCACCTTCCCCGATGACTGGAAACATGCTGAGATCAACCCCCTCCTCAAGAAACCCTTGGCTGACCCCACCGATCTCAAAAACTTCAGGCCCATCTCCTTACTTCCATGTCCTGTGAAACTCATAGAAAAAGCAATCAACAGTCAACTCACCACGTTTTTAGAAAGCCACAACATCTCCCAATCCGGATTCAGGTCAAATCACAGCACCGAAACGGCCCTCCTGTCCGCAACAGACGACATCCACTCCCTACTGGGCAAGGGAGAGACAGCGGCACTCATCCTACTTGATATCCAGGCAGCATTCAACAGTCTCCATCACACCCTGATAAGAAGACTCCACGAAGCCGGCATTAGAGACTAGGCTCTCGACTGGATCCAATCCTTCCTCTCCGGCAGAACGCAACAAGTGAGACTCGCCCCTTCCTCGCAGAACCTACACCCACCACCTGCGGAGTGCCCCAAGGATCCTCCCTCAGCCCCACACTGTTCAACGTCTACATGGCCCCGCTAGCCACCATCGTCCAAAGCTACGGAATAAACATCTCCCACTCCGACACCCAGCTCATCCTCTCCAACGAAAAAGACATGGTCAGACAACTTCCACGAGGGCATGAAAGCAGTTGTCAACTGGATGAAAGATACCTGCCTTCAACTCACCACGAACAAGACCGAGGTACTAATCCTGGGCCCTCAACCCAACACATGGAGCGAATCCTGGGGGCCACCCACCCTCGGAAATGCCCACCCACCCACCCAGCCAGCCAAGCCCGCAACCCTGGAATCATCCTGGACCCCGACCTCAGCATGAACCATCAGATCAACTCAGTCATCTCCACCTGCTTCTGCCTCCTCAGCAAGACATTCAAATGGATCCCTCTCGAGCATAGAAAGACCGTCACACATCCCCTCATCACCAGCAGAGTGGACTACAGCAACATACTCTACGCTAGAATCAACAAAAAACTCACCCGCAAATTGCAAAACATCCAGAACGCTGCCGCCAGATTGATCCTTGACCTACCCTGACGCTGCCACATCTCACAACACCTACGCACACTGCACTGAATCCCTTCAATAAAATAATCACTTTCAAAATCCTCACCTACGCACACAAAGCCCTCCGCAACACCAGACCTTCCTACCTTAACCAGCGACTCAACTTCCACGTACCCCACAGGACGCTACGCTCAGCCCAGCTCTCTCCCGCAGAAGTACCCCGCATCTGGAAAACCAGAACATGAGGACGCTCCTTCTCCTACCTCGCTGCCACCACCCGGAACGCCCTACCCATCCACATCATACAAACCACCTCTCTCCCAAGCTTCACGAAGGAACTGAAGACATGTTTTTTTTTAATCCACCTCCAGTACTCACAACACCCCCCCACCCCGAGCGCCTTGAGACCCTAACGGGCGAGTATCTCCGCTTTAAAAAACTCTGATTGATTGACTGATTTATAGGCTTTTTAGAACTCAGAAGAGAGGCCTTCAGAACCTGGTGCTTTACTTCCAGATAGGCTCTCAATTGCGCCCATTGCGGCCTTTATCTCTAGATATTGTTTCACCCAGAAACTGTCTATGGCACTCTTCCAACCAAACCAATGCAGTCTCAAGATATTTCTTAGTGTGATCAGAGGTCTCAGCTATCTGTGAGGTATACAATCGCTCATAATGTTTAATTAATTCCCCAATGATTTCCTTGCTACACGTTAATGTCTACCCTCGCGACTTCTTCAATTTCTAGTATAAGACGGTGGTGCCTACCTCTCTAACAGCCAGGCTTATATTTTGCCTGGTCTTTTACTCTTGCCATATTGTCTGGCCACTGCAAATCACCCCAGGAATGCCACTTCCCTGTCAGCCAGCTTGTGATATTAATGTTCCTGAGATAGACAACTTATGCCATTATAAAGGCCCCTTTTTCCAATGCCTTAGTATTGCATACTGAATACTACGTATGTGTTTGTATACATTTCAGTATCCTTGTATGCTTAGCAACTATTATGCCCCGCACCCCTCAACATGGACCTTAAAGCCCTCCAACTGCATTGCATAGTCTGCTACTGAGATAGCGTTTAGGAGGGAAAAGCCTATAATTAGTGTGTAATTTCTCACAGAACACCTGGTCTAGGAGGGACTCAGCAGGGAATCCCCTGCTAGGACGACTTACCTTGGAACAGAGATGGAGAGTGCCAACTTAAGAGGTGAGTGGTCTTAAAGAGCCCGTTGAAGATATGTAATCCTTTGTGACCCAAGGCTTTGTCTAATGTGGAATCAACAACATAGCGTGCTGTGTAGTGAAAGTAAAATGGATATTCCCACATTTAGCTATTTCATTGTCATTTAACATGCCAATGATATTGAGAAACAGACACATAATTATCTATTTATGGATGGGTACATGATTTATTATACTATTTATGCCTTTAGTCGTCTGATCTACAAAGAAGCAGTATAAACAGGAGTAATAACTATAGTCCATAGAGAGTATCCATCCAAGCAAAAATTATCCAAAAGTCTACTAGACACAGCCATGTTCTTTGCGGAAAGTCCCTTGATTTAGTATGCAAGTTATGCAAGTGTGAGTGAATGGCTTATCTCACTTCTCGTTTAAGAGAATGTTAAAATTCCCCCTATGACATAGTGAGGTTGAAAGGAGGTTAGATAAAATCCTGAAAAGGGGAAATGTCACTAAAGTCAGGCCCATAAAACAGAGAAAACATATGGGTAAGACATGGTGACCATCTCCCAGAGTCACTAGCTCTTGTACTCAGGATTCATACCAGATCCAGTCTTTAAATAAAACAGTATTCTTTTTCATATGTTATGACTGAGAAGAGCATCAAACAAGTCTAAAGCCTTTGACTAATAGAAATGTTAGGTTTGGCTTCAAGTAGGTGAGTTTCCTGTGACAAAATCATCTCGCTAGAGGTGTGACCAAGGCGGTCCATGACACTAGCTCTCTTTCACCTCCTCTAATTTCTTTCAAATTCCAAATCTAACACTTTAAATTGAAACTGGGAGGGGAGGAGACCGGATTATCAGCCGTAAGGAAAGAGTGTAGACACAGTTGGGATTCCTTGAGAGCCTTAGTTTATACCTCACCCTCAATAGTCTCAGGAATGTTAAGATGAAGGTTGTATGTCTTACTTTATTCTTTTTTTATAAAACTTTTATTGACTTTCTAGACACAGACCACAAACATATATGTATATAAATAAATTAGTATCTGAGACCTAATAGCATTCCCAATTGACAACCACCCATGATCACCATAATTTGTTCAAGAGATAGCCAAATGAAAATATTTCCACCAAGAATTCCTTATTTTGCAGTGTTGTTTTGAACAACCATGAGGGAAGAAACCTCCCTCTCTGTAACTTCAAAGTATAATCTATTGTTTCTGCAAACTATGTTTTGAGTACCTTTTCCCGAGATCTATCAGGCTCCAGGTCCCATGCTAAATGAAAGCCTTCAGCCCATACCACCATTTCTTCTAAACGTCGGAGTGTCTACATTCGGGCATATGTATAAACTGGTACAAACCTGTTATCAAGGGACTCCCCAACCTCCCTCCTCCCCATTGGGTCAGTTTGAAATCAATGGATTTGCACATCAAGACACTACCCTGGATGAAGTTCTTTAGGACAAGAAGTATATATGCTCTCCCCATCTAGCAAAGTAAGCAGGTCGCTCTGGGTTTAAGTGTCTCACGAAGCAAGGCTAAGTTGATCTTATGTCTCTTTACGTATGTCAGTACTACTCTGGCTGTCTAAGGATTATTGAGGTGCCTAATGTTCAGGGAAAACAAAGATATTCCCTTTTTTTTTTTGTCATACGGTCTTATGCTGTCTTATGGTCTGTATGTTTTGGTGTGATTAACTGTATGTGGATCGTGTTAGTCTCATCTATAGTCTCCCCTCACTCCAACACAGATTACTCCAACTATCAGTGCCAAACATCCCAAACAAACAGTACACCCAACCATTTAGGTATTGTAGGGGTGGTACAACATAACAGAGTGGTGTGCCTGCCAACCTCCACACACCGTGAAGAATGTTTATACCGCTCTGCCTGCAGACAGGAAAACACACTGAGGTTTTACTGAAATCTTTGAATTGCCTTTACAATGCTTATAGTTTCTCTTGCAAATGGTGCAGCGAGTCAGGGAAACACTGGAATGCTGTCTCTGTTCCTTCAGAAAAAGAACGGTTAGTGTGTGGAGTTCCTGCTTACATTGATTGTTACAGTCCTGCCCATTTCACATTGCTTGTTCCATCCGCGGGTTGAGATCCTCCGCCCAAGGTGATCAACTGATCAGGAAGCTGCAGCCCCTTTACATGTATGCAGAATCTATTTGTGTCAGCAGCATTTGCAAAGGTGTGTGTTTTCACATTTATTCCGATCTGCAGTTTAGCAGGCTATTGCATTGTGTATTTAACGTCTTTGGTCCGGAGTATTAGTTTCACTCCTACAAACTTGCCTCTAGCCTCCGAACTGCTGCCATAAAGTTTGGACATATGGCCAGTGTTGTGTTCTCGTATTGGAGCGACTCTTATCTTGTGAGCCAGATGGCTGTATTGTGATCTGTGGTGACGGTCTAAGGCAAAGGAAGCGGTGCGCTCACTCAACCAAGAATGTCCTAGAGGTTCAGTTCAGATAGCAGTGTTTCAACAAAGGAGTCTGGACATCCCACGTTTGGAGGCGCAGCTATGCCTTTGGTTCTTATGTTACTTCACTGAGATTGTGCTTTCAAATCTTTGTTCTTGGCAGGGATGGCACTTACCAGTTTCTCGATTATCAATCATTTCTAAGTAGTCGTATTGGAGTCATCCTCCAGGTCTGATGTCAAGCATTCTGCTCAATTTATTCTGACATTCTGGTGGTCAATCCCTTATGTAAGTTGGCCCAGGCTGCCTCAGCAGCACAGCATGATTTGTTATGTGATCGTAATGTCAGAAAGCGGACACCGGCTCTGGGGTTCTTGAGTTGATAAATCAGTTTCTCAACATTCAGGACAGTGCTATATATCAGTGACTCCTTCAGGTAACAATGAACAAGTTACTTACCTTCAGTAATACTGTTTCTGTTTTTGACTGCAGATTCCTCATATTTTGAATATTCCCCAGGCGTCAGACGGATCTGGAAACATTCGAGCAGTACCTCTGCTCAGCGGTAGGTAGTATCGTGAAGCTCAGCTCTGACTCTGTTCCTGACGTGGAGGGCCCAGATAGGCACCATCCCAGTAGGCTGATGACAGTTGATTTCAGGGCTGTCTGCGTCCCCAGTCTCAAAATAACAGCAAATTTGCTTTGACCAGCATGTAGATTCCTAGAATTGGGATCTTATTAATGGTTGGAGTGCTGTTCACAGAACTGAAAGGATGAAAGGATCAAGTAGAATCTGCAGTTAGATAGTCTCTCTACCAGAAAGGGCCTTTGCAGAAGGTAGTTAACTAGTTCTTTTGTTAGAGACTTTTAATAACAGATTCTTCACTTTTTGAATGGATACCAAATCCGTACATATTTAGAAGGGGTCTGTGAATTAAATCAAACCAGAAAGTACTGCAGGAGGAAGCAGGCGTAATGCGAACCTGATTGTCAAGACAATGGTGCTCCGTCAACGTATGGAGGGATGACCACGAAGACGCCTGGCAAATGTCCAGGACAGAATTACCACGTGCCAACGCACTGTTATCAGCTTTGGCCATGGTAGAAAAAGCATGCAGTCCTCATGGAGGCTGCTTTTTGGACAGTGCATAGCAGATCAGGTTTCAGTGGGAGAATATTATCTTCTGCACAGCCTTGCCTTTTTTTGCTCCAGAGAACACCACAAAGAGCTGATTGTTCACCTGGGGTTCTTTGTTGCGATCAATATAGAAGGTCAGAGATCTCTTGGGGTCCAAGCAATGGAGTCTCTCCTCCACGTTGGTTTGACTGACATGGAATGGACTTTACAATTAGGAACAAGAAAGACGCCTGTGTCTGCAATACCAGCTGTCTGGGAAGGTGGTGGTGTATGGTGGGTTGACCCAGAGGGTTGACCCTCGCTCACTCACCGCTAATCCGATGTAATAGAGATGAGCAACACTGTCTTGAGGGTGAGATGTTGCAAGGGAAAGCTGTGAAAAGGCTCGAAGGGAGTACACAGCAAATACGCGAGGAACAAATTAATGTCCTACTTTGACAAAGGGAGATGGAGGAAACAAATGTTGAAATCTTTGAAATGTGGATAACAACTGGAGATTTAAACAGTGAAGGCTGATCCAGCAACTGTAAAAGGGTGAAAGAGCTGAAAAGTACCCTTTAAATATACCCAGGGCAAAGCCTTGCTGGAGAAGGGACAAAAACAACAAAACATCAAACAGCTTTGCCTGGAAGAGGCCTATCTCCTGTGTACTGCACTAAACCATAAACCTGTCCCAACAACAGGAGTATACAGTTTTTGTTGAGAGACACCTCACTGCCATTATGACATCAACCACCGCCAGAGGAAGGCCAAAAGTGTTCAGCTTTCACTGCTCAATCTCCAAGTATGACAATGTAGATTGCAAAAGCCTGGGTGAAGAATCCTGCTCCGCTGCCACAACAGCAGATCCTCCCAGCAGGTCAGAAGATAGATCTTCAGGTGTAGAAGCTATGGGTACCGTGCTAAATCTGGAGCTACTAGGATGAAATGGGCTTGGTCAGTCCTGATCTTCTTGAGCACTTGGGGCAGGAGTGGAATTGGAGGAAAGGCATACAGGAATCTCAAGATCTACCTGAGGCGGAATGCGCCACTGAGAGAGAAACTCCAGCGAGCAAGGATGCTAATATTGTGCGTTCTCTGCAGTGGCAAACATATCGAGCTAAGGTTCTCCCCATTTGTGGAAGAGACCTTGCACCACCTCCAAGGGTAATTGTCACTCATGATGTGCTAGGTGCTGATGGATGAGCCTGTCCACCCTCTCATTCAGAGAGCCCACCAGGAGGGTCACCACCAGGAAAATCCCAGAGGCACAAGACTGCCTACCACAGGGTCCGTGACCCCACCCCGCCCTGTTTGTTGTGGTACCACCTGACGGTGTTGTTGTCCGTGTGCGCACAAAGCAACATAACAAACAAAATAAAATGATGGACGGAGTGTTGAAACTTTTCACTCACTCACCCCCAGTCACAGATCTGGGTTTAATCCATCGTTATTTTGCTTGCCACGTCACCCCAGTTTCGGACCCAGCCATATTCAAATCAGTCTTGACCCTGTTCCCCATGGGAACAGTCCAGCCCGAACTGCCAGAGCAGGTCCTCCCTGGACAGGAAACAAACATCCTGGGACCAGTCCGTGTGCACCTTTGGCAGCCTTGTTTCGGTGAATTGAAGGAAGGCTTTCAATGACAAGCAGATGGCTCACAAGATCGATTCAGAAGATCGATATGGAGCCAGAAGCAATCATCTGTCACCACTGTCAGCTCTTGGTGGGGAAGGGAGAGTGGTCTGCCGCTGACCCAGTAACAGTCCAGCAGCAACCACTAAAACAGATTTTTTGCAGTTTCCACCAAAATCTGAACTGATAGGGCACCTTGATGTTGGTCCCAGTGAGACTTCAAATCCTACTGCAGAGCCTGCATATCCCACCTGGCACAGTCGACCAGCAGGATGCAGGATGCAGGATGCAGGAGGCCATCAGTCCCAGCAGCCTCATAGTCAACCTCACTGAAATCCAGGGCAGAGGCTGAAAGATTGGTATCATAGCCTAAACGTCCTGGACTGTCTTTCTCAGGGGAAACTGTACCATGTTCAGAATGGTTCTGATGAAGGGGAGCATCTGAAAAGGAATCAGGTGTGACTTCAGCATGTTGCTAGTGAACCCCAAAGATGACAGGAGGTTCGTTGTAGTCTGGAGATGACTGATCCCACCTGATCCCACCTTCAACAGGCAGTTGTGGAGGGAGAGCAAGACTGGGACCCATGAACACCAAAGGTGTGCTGCTGCCAGCACCATCACTTTTGTGAACACTCAAAGGACACTGGTGAGACCAAAGGGGAAGACAGCTAACTGAAAATGCTCCTGTCCCACCATGAATTACAGATAGCGCTGATGGTTCTACAGGATCAGAATATGGAAATAGATATCCTGCAGGTCACACATCACCATCCAGTCTTCAGGGCCGAGGGCAAGCAAGACCTTGCCCAGGGTGAGCATTATGAATTTCTCCTTCAGGAGGAAGGCGCTGAGAGGTAAAACGGACCAAGGCCTCTGTCCTTCCTGGGCACCAGAAGATAGAGGAAATAACCATGGCCCTGGCACCCTCTCAATAATCTCTTTAGTCGAACGGCAGTGTACAAGAAGGATGACTGGAATCGCCTGAAAAGCTGGTGGACCGTAGCCAGGTGTGGCAGCAAATGGTGACACTGGTGCTAGTGTCCTGCCCGATGGAATGGTGTGTCCAAACCACAACTAAATGTGAAATTGGCTGCGTCACAACCTTCCTGTGTGGCCTGGGCAAGGACCGGGCAGAGATCTACGGGAACATCTGGGAGGACTTCAGCAACAGAGTCCCAAAACGCCTGAGAATAGTGTAGGAAGCTGGCCTGATGTGTGGTGAGCACCTATGGTGTTATCACCTTATACCAGGTCTAGCGATCCTCTATTAGTGAAGTATAGGCAGTGTCTACGAAGCCTGGGCTCTCTAGAGATAGCTGTGGATGAGCAGCCAAGACTTATCTAGGGGACATGCAAAGCCTATGCAATACCACCATAGTCACACAGCAACTTATCACACATGAAAGAACCACAGTGTCACAAAAATAAATGAACTTTATTATATTAACACAACACTAGAATTCTTATAGGCAGATCCCTCCAACTGGAGGTAAGTACACACTAATTATATACACATTAGCAATCAGTAGATAGCATCAAAACAACAAGCATTGGCAATACCTAGTAAAAATAGCAAGGGCCCTAGGGGAGGGTCAAACCGTTTACTAAGAAAGTGAAATGCGAGATACAGTCCCCCAACCCAAGGATGTGGAGTTGTTAGAAGGGAGCTGGAGGAATTAGGAACCCCAGGATGCGAGTACCAGAGTGACCCCCAGCAACCAGGAGAGCAGAGTTAAGTACCAGGTATTCCCAAGGACTAACAGGAGGACTTAGAAAAAGAAAAGTATGAGAACAGGACCAGACAGGAAGAACCCAAAGGTGGGTACTTTCCTGCAAAGAGGGGCAAGGGCTTACCATCTCCCAAGTTGGACAGCTGGCAGAGAGACCAAGGTGACCACTCTAGACCACCATCTGTGATGTAGGATCCACACGATTCAAGAGGAGAGAAGATCCACGCAGCCGGTCAGATGCAGGGGAGTGACTCCTTCACTCCAAGGGAGATTCCTTCTTGCATCTTGGTGCAGGCTGAAGTCTCGTCGACCTAAGAGGATCGGCAGCCGGGGAAATGTTGCAGTTACTGGAGGAAATTATTTTTGCAAAGCAGAGTTGTTGCTGAAGTTGCAGATTGTCAGTTCTTGAAGAGTCCAGTTGTGGTTCCAGTGACCAGAAGATGAAGTAAATGAAGCAGAGGAGTCCTGGTGGAATCTTGCACATCGAATCTGGGGACCCACCCTCAAGGTAGTCCCTAAAAATCCCTAAAAGGCAGTTTGGTCACCTGGTAAGGTGACCACCTCACAGGAGGGGTATGTGACATTACCTGCCTGACCTGGCCACTCAGATGCTCCCAGGGGCCTCTGCACATCTTAGTTTCGAGATGGCGGAATCAAGTGGCTACTTGCAGGAGCTCTGGGCACCACCCCTGTGGTGGTGATGGACAGGGGAGTGGTCACTCTTTTCCTGGGTCCTTTCTCTAGTTTCGTGCCAGAGCAGGGACTGGAGATCCCTGGACTGGTGCAAACCCGTTTACGCAAGGAGGGCACCAAATGTGCCCTTCAAAGCAAACCAGTGGTTTGGAGAGGTTACCCCTTCCAACCCTTATGACACCTATTTCCAAGGGAGAGGGGGTTACCTCCCTCTCCAACAGGAAATCCTTTGTTCTGCCTTCCCCTTCCTGAGCTGTTCAAGCAGCAAGAGGGCAGAAACCTGTCTGAGGGTTGGCAGCAGCACAGGCTGCCGGAAAACCTCATAAGACTAGTAGGAGCAATACTGGGGGTCCTCTAAGGAGCCCCCAGAGTGCATGGAATCATACAACTATTACAATCAACAGTATTAGGGAATGATTCCAACATGTTTGATACTAAACATGCCCAGGTTCGGAGTTACTATTATGTAGCTGGACACAGGTGCAGAGGAGTCCTGGTGTCCCATACATGGGCAAGATGGAGCTGGCGTTTGTAGGGACATCTCTGCTTATGCAGGGGTGCCCTCACCCACAGGGACCTGCACCCTGCTCTCTAGGCAAGGAGGGCCTTCCACAGGGGTGACAATGATCTGGTGCAGTGACCTGTGGTGAGAAGGTGCATGTAACATTTCACGCAGGCCGCAATGGCCTGACTGCAGACGCATTTTGCATGGGCTCCCCTGCATGGCACAATACATGCTGCAGCCCATGGGGAACCCCTGGTGCCCCAATGCCCTGGGTATCTAAGTACCATATATGAGGGTCTTTTAAGGGGGCACCAGTATGACAATTGTGGGGTGTGCAAAGTCCTAGGAAACCAAATTTAGAGGGAGAGAGCACAATCACTTGGGGCCCTGGTTAGCAGGATCCCAGTGAAAACAGTCAAAACATACCTATAGCAGGCAAAAGTGGGGGTAACCATGCCAAAAAGAGTACTTTCCTACACAATAGTGCCCCAGCAGGCATTCATGGGCCTGATCGCCAAGATGGTGGATGAGAAAACCTTCTTCCTGAATGTCTCCACCTGTTTTGATTCTCTGTCGGGGAGTTGTATGTGTTGGGATTAGTCTTGCTGGCAGATGCTTGCACCATTAAGCTTTCAGGGGAGCGGTGCTGTGATAAAAATGCTGGGTCACCCGGAGAAGGGCGGTTGCATTGTACAATTTGGCGGTTGGTCAGGGCCAGGGTCCATAAGGGCCTCATTAAATGGTACGAGTGTCTTAGTAGATGTCTGCCCTGGCTGAAGAACCTCCATTAGAACATTGGTATTGACCTCCATAACGGGGAGGTGGAAGTCAAGGAGTCTGGCTGCCCTATGCATGTAGTGTATGAAGTGATCTCCTCAGTGGCAGGGCCAGGTGGAGAGGAGACCAGACTAAAGGGGAGGTATCAAAGTCCCCAGCTGTAGGTAAATGGCCCTTGTTGCAGTTACCCCCCCACTTTTTGACTGATATTGATGCTGACTTGACAGTGTGCTGAGACCCTGCTAACCAGGCCTCAGCACCAGTGTTCTTTCACTACAAATGTACCATTGTTTCCACAACTGGCACACCCCTGGCACACAGATAAGCCCCTTGTAAAGGGTACCAGTGGTACCAAGGGCCCTGTGACCAGGGAAGGTCCGTAGGGGATGCAGCATGTGTTGTGCCACCCTAAGGGACCCCTCACCTAACACATGCACACTGCCATTGCAGAGTGAGTGTGTGTGTGTTGGTGGGGAGAAAAAGGCAAAGTCGACATGGCATCCCCCTCAGGGTGCCATGCACACAAAACACAGCCTGTGGGATAGGCAAGTCATCCCTGTAACAGGCCTTAAAGCCCTAAGGCAGGGTCCACTATACCACAGCTGAGGGCATAGATGCATGAGCAATATGCCCCTACAGTGTCTAAGTACATTATTCGACATTGTAAGTAGAGTGTGGCCATATTAAGTATATGGTCTGGGAGTTTGTCAAAACGAACTCCACAGTTCCATAATGGCTACATTGAATACTGGGAGGTTTGGTATCAACCTTCTCAGAATAATAACCCCACACTGATGCCGGTGTTGGATGTATTACAAAATTCACACAGAGGGCATCTTCGAGATGCCCCCTGTATTTTACCCAATCCTCTAGTGTAGGACTGACTGGTCAGACGAGTTTCTGATCCCCAGGGTGAGAGCCTTTGTGCTCTGAGGCCAGAAACTAAGCCTGCACTGGGTGGAGGTGCTTCACACCTCCCCCTTGCAATAACTAACACCTAGCAGTGAGCCTCAAAGGCTCAGGCTTTGTGTTACAATGCCCCAGGGCTCTCCAGCTAGTGGAGATGCCCAGCCCCGGGACAAAGTTCCCATTTTTGGTGGCAAGTCCATAGGGATAATCAGGAAAAAACAAGGAGTCGCCGCCACCTCAGCCAGGACCAGCCCTAAGGTGTCCAGAGCTAAAGTGACCCTCTCCTTGCAGAATCCTCCATCTTGGTTTGGAGGATCAGGGCCAATAGGGATAGGAATGAGCTCCCCTCCCCAAAGGGAGTGAGCACAAGGATGGTGTAGCCACCCTCAGGGACAGTAGCCATTGGCTACTGCCCTCTGACCCCTAAAACACCCCTAAACTTGTATTTACGGGCTCCCTGAACCAAGCTAGTCAGATTCCTGATGACCTCACAAGAAGGACTGCTTAGCTGAAACCCCAGCAGAGAAGGAAAGGAGACAACAACTGACTTGGCCCCAGCCTTATCGGCCTTTCTCCTGCTTCAAAGGACCTGCAGAAGAAAAGTGACGCGTCCTGCAGGTCCAGCGACCTCTGAAAAACCTCCACAGGACTGCCTGCAGCACAGAGGATCAAGAACTCCAGTGGACAGTGGCCCTGTCAAAAGAAGAAAAGAAGAAGAAACCTCTTCTAAGGACTCCCACCTCACTCCAGATGTCTGAGTCCTGACCCCTGTGCACCTGAAGCCCACGGCCCGTGTCCAGGTGGTGCACCAAGAAAAAAAGGGTCCCCAGGCGATTTGGAGCAAGAGCCCACCCTGGGTTGACCCCTCCAAATCTCCACGATGATGCCTGAAGAGAGAATCCAGAGGACCCCCCTGACCGCAAACTACGGACAAAGATATCAGACGCCTAAAGGACACATTGCACCCGCAGCCCCCAGGCTTTGGAGAACCTGACCTCCGGTGCAGCCTCGACCAGCAGGCGGCCCCCTTCCCTATCCAGCCGGTGGTTTGCACGAGAAGCCCCCTTGGACCTCGTCTGCAGCCTCAGAGTGACCCTTGGGGTCCCCTCATAGAGTTGCATTGAAAACCCAATGCCCCGTTTG
Organism: Pleurodeles waltl; assembly: GCF_031143425.1. Classification (NCBI taxonomy): domain Eukaryota; kingdom Metazoa; phylum Chordata; class Amphibia; order Caudata; family Salamandridae; genus Pleurodeles; species Pleurodeles waltl. Next base: position 1,930,534,897 of record NC_090440.1, read on the forward strand.
CACCCTGCACCCGGCTGCCCTAGTACCGTTGAGGGCGCATGTTGGGTGCCTACTTGGGGCTTCTCCAGTGCTCTCTTGAACCCCCTTGGTCTGCCCTCCGAGCAACGGTTACTTACCTGCTGGTAGACCGAATTCTGAGTGCCCCGTCTCCATAGCAGCCCACGTAAATATTGCTCAACTTTGACCTCTGCCCCCGGCTGGCCCCGTGTTGCTGGTGGTAGGTGTTTGGGGTTACCTTGAACCCCCAATGGTGGACTACCAATAACCCGGATACTGGAACTGTAAGTCGTGTACTTAACTCTAAAACTGTACTTTATTTTCTTCCCCCAGGAACTTTTCTATCTACTTCTGAACTGAACTGTGTGGTTCTAGTAATAAAGTAACAAAATCTATTTTTCTATATAAAAACCTATTGGTCTGGAGTTGTCATTGAGTGTGTGTGTCTTCTATTGCTTGTGGGTGTTCAACAAATGCTTAACACTACCCTCTGATAGGCCTAACTGCTCGACCACAATACCACAATTACAGCATTAGCATCATCTATTATTGCCTCTGTCAAGCCTCTGGGGAACCCCTGGATTCTATGCACACTATATCTCATTTTGATATAGTATATACAGAGCTAGCTTCCTACACTAGCTTCCTGCAGATCATCATACCAATTGTGCTCTTGATAAGGGTGGCCAATCTCATAATCCGCATTATAATTATTATCTGAATGCAACCTGAGCAGTTAATGACGAGTGTGCCGTTGATGGTGTGGAGGCAAAGGAGGTGAAGGAACAGGAGCTCCAGCGGCAGACAGGAATGACTTTGAACGAGGTCGAACTGGCGCAGATTCTAAATCAGAGCAGACAATTGTGGCTTCTTTTTCTGGTGTCGACTGAATCGCATTGGCATTGATGCACTGGTAACTAGTGTAGACTGTGGTACTGAAGGTGGATTGGAGAGTCCCCGGTATTGGCTCTTTGGGTCCAGCTGGTGCTGAGGATAAACCGACCATCGGTAATCCAGGTCAGTAACCTGTCGGCTTGATGGAGCCCACAGGCACACTGGAGGGAGTCGCGGTAAGGCTCCGAAGAATCGGAACATGGCCTTGTGGAACTCTTCGATATGCTGCAAAGTGGCGGACGGCCCCAGAAACTCAGGCTGTTCTGCAATAAGTTGCGAGATCAGCAATATGTTTCAATGATTTCAAGAGCAAAATTGGGATGTATGGTGCTGCCCTTGTGTCTTCTCAGGGGACTCTGAGTAGTAGGAAGGGACCGAGTCCCACTTAGATTTCCAGTGTTTTTTCTTCAAATCACCTGAAATTTGAATAGAGAACAATCCCTGCAATGGCTTCAGCGGCTTCAAAATCTCAAACGGGACTAGGGCCAAACCTCTGACTTGGATACTTCCGGTACTTGGAGACACAGAGGGGGTGATTCTAACATTGGCGGGCGGCGGAGGCCGCCCGCCAATGTTCCCCCTCCAAAATACCGCTCCGCAGTCAAAAGACCGCTGAGGGTATTTTGGGATTTGCCCTGGGCTGGCGGGCGGCCGCCAAAAGGCCGCTCGCCAGCCCAGGGCAAATCGACCTTCCCACGAGGACGCCGGCTCCGAATGGAGCCGGCGTAGTGGGAAGGTGCGACGGGTGCAGTTGCACCCGTCGCGTATTTCAGTGTCTGCTTTGCAGACACTGAAATACTTTGCGGGGCCCTCTTACGGGGGCCCCTGCAGTGCCCATGCCATGGGCATGGGCACTGCAGGGGCCCCCGCGACACCCCAAGGCGGCGCAGCATGCTGCGCCGCCTTGTAGGATTCTGACGGGCAGCGGAAAACCGGCGGGAGACCGCCGGTTTTCCTGCACTGACCGCGGCCAAAGCGCCGCGGTCAGAATGCCCTGCGGGGCACCGCCGGCCTGTCGGCAGTGCTCCCGCCGACCCTGGCCCCGGCGGTCTAAGACCGCCGGGGTCAGAATCACCCCCAGAGTTTTGACTTTCAGTCTTGTTTGGCCATCAGGTTAATCGACAAGCAGTCACCCACAGGAACCACAGGCAAATTTGGTGAGGATGTGCCCATATTCATAAATAAATGGGTGTAAAGTAGTGGTGGTCCAATTTATCCAATTTTGGTAATAGGACCAACAGAAGTTGCCAGGAGTGTCCTTTAAAAGAAGCACAAGCCTTTATCAACCAAAAGGTGGCATGCTTCATCACTGGGCTGTGCTCCTCGCAGGGCTGAGAAGGCAATACCAGACAAGACCCACAAGAGACCTCTTTGAACAAGATATTTTTCTTTGTTTTGAAGTCGATTCCCAGACCCAAACCCTCAGAGTTTTTGTAGAAAAAATGGAAATCTATGAAGGGTAAATTGGCCAAAATAAATTAAAAATATTAATTTACTAAAAGCACCCAAAGTTCCTTTATATTAAATGGGCCATTTGTTAAAACGAAAATGAGTGAGGACTCATAGGAAGATAATATTCCAGGAGTGCAATGAAAAATGGTCAATAAGCTTTTCGCCTACTTTGCCCTCTACAAGATCAATAGCAATTTGTCTGGATTAAAAAGAAATGCCTAATCTACATAAGGGGGTTAATTTAGTAGGAAGGTAATTGAAGCCTACCTAAATTGACCTAAAAATAGTGTCCTATTGTACAAATCTGTTGTAATGGTATCCATTTACTCCCCAATATAGGAGATAAAGTTCTACTGACATTTATGACTGAAATCCTTAAATAGTGAGGTCCATTGGGAACCCATGGGAAGAGAACGTCTAAAGTATCCATTCGACCAAAATTAAGTCCCTGAGATTTGCCTATTCATCACAGGGGTCCCGGACTCCCAATTTATGTATATGCATTGTTAGGGAGGATGTGTGCTGGACCTGAAACCCTTTCTTCCCCTCTTTTTATGTAGCAGATCTGTCATATTTGTTTGCAACAGTTGTGTTGGGAGGTGACATGCTCCTTGAACAGTGAAAAATCTTTCTTTCCCCAGATGGAGGTGTCTCAAAAAGATGAGAAGTAGCTTGGATCCGCATCTGGTGGCCCAGAAAGAAAGGAACTGATTTATGTCACCACGACTGAGTGGCACCTATATAGGTTCAGCACAACATTTGTGGGGCAGAGTGGCTTCAGTGTGGAGCCACGTGGCATCAACTAACGGCACGCAGAGGTACTGCTGAAACGTTCCCAGGTCTGATGGCTGGGGAATATGCAAAAGGTGAGATGTCTGTAGCTTTGCTTCAGAAACAATCCTACTTATGGCTGGAGCAGACCTTCTAATTAATGTCAAAGGTGTAAAAAAAAAAACAAAAAGTGAAAAGAAGAGGATCTCATTCTTTTTCCCCTTATCAATATGTCACACACATAAGAAAAAGCTTGTCACCATCCCAATGTGCTGTCACAAATATCTTTTACTCACGTCTCAGATATACCATTAGGTTCCTTTAAAAGAACCCTCCCCACCAACCTAGTTGGTGGCATGCTTCATCACTGGGTTCCCACCTAAGATGACTAATGTGCTACGACGCCTGATTACAGAGGAGCTGGTTTCTTTTGTGACACGGTAAGTTTGTGAGCAAGTTAAAAACACCTTCAGGGAATCCGTCCCTTGGGAAATTTTAATCATGGATCCCTTGGGTAGGGTTAAAAACAGCGATGGTGGATGTGCAGTGAGAAATTAATGAGCTCTCACATCCTAGTGCTAGGTCAACAAGTTTCTGCCAAATCTTAGCGTTGTATGAGTCACAATGGCTTTCTCCAGGACCAAGTTGCTAGGGAAAACCCTAGTCAATAGACGCATACACACTAAGGCATTCATATATGGATTGGAACCATTGGCAACAAATGTTTTCTTGATTCTAGAGTGGCTACAATGAGAAAGACATTTTGCATACAATAGTGGAAGATCATATCATTGATGGAAATTGTGCAGAGCCAACTTAAAGTGGCAGGCTCTGCAGTGGCAGGCATGGGACATTTTTAAAGGGCTACTATAGTGGGTGGCGCAATCAGTGCTGCAGGCCCATCAGTAACATTTAATTTACAGGTCCTGGACACATACAGTACAATTTACTAAGGGACTTATAAGTAAATTAAATATGCCAATTGTGAATACACCAATGTATCCATGTTTTAAAGGAGAGACCACATGCACTTTAGCACTGATCAGGAGTGGGAAAGTGCCCAGAGTCCTAAGTCCAACAAAACAGATCAGCAAAAATGAGGCAAACGTTTGGGGGAAGACCGCACTAAGGCTGTCAGATCTAAGAGTATATATTTCCTTTAGGGGTAATGCACATCATACCAAGGGCTCTGCCACTAGCACCTGGTTTTCTATGCTTCACAGCTCATGAATCTACTTGCGTGGAAACTCTGTGTTAAAATTAAATTTAAGGATGTGTTCTTAAGGTGTTAGGAAAAGGGAATTCTAATGCTCAGGTTATAAAAGCACACCCACTAGGACCTGGAATGACAATATTACTCTCATTTCACATTTTCTTCATACCAATCACTAGCCTAGATTAATATTGGTGTAGCTAAAGGTGAAACACTTAAACAATTCTGGATTAATTAGTTTAAAAAACTGTGTTAATTTGTTTCTTCAAACCAGGAAAGGACACTTTGGAAAACTGAGTCACATTTTGCATTGCTTTAGTGACGAGTGAGTTTTATGGCTAATTTTGAATTTAAGAGTGCAGGAGAACTAAGTCCTCCCCAGGTGCAAGCTTCCTCCTTCCGTGCTGTTCATCAGAAACAAAGGCTTTATGTAAGAAGTGGAGAAAACTCCAGTTGCATACCTGAGCCACCAAGGCCTTGCGGCTGTCACGTTTGACAGCCATAGCGAAGTCCAGCCATGTCCATGTGTTGTTGTGGTACTCTAGACAAGGTAGCACCAGATTGAGGTCTCCCCAGTCCACACTGTTCTTCTCACCCTGTAGAATAAGCAGAAAGTTTAAAGTTTTGGTACAGAAACACAACTAATGAAATAACCTCTTCAAAAGATATCAAGTGTATATAATGTGCAGTGTAAAGAAGCCTCCTGGCCAGAGCAGAGGGTCTTCATTTTTCTGGTTTTATGCACCTTCTTACATAAGGTCAGTCAACGGTGCTGTAAAATGAATAAATTATATTAAATCGAATGAACATCACAAGCTTCAGATGCTTCATGGGGTGACAGCAGACAGCATGATTTCAGGAAAATCACACAAGAGTACAGACAGGGGTTGATATGTCTTATATCTGGTTAGGAATCATCAGAGTTAAGTGGTTAACCATGAACATATGTTAGTGGGTTGTGTAAGAATGGAATCAAGTGGGCAAGGATAAAGAAGGGGATGTTGTGGGTCAGGAATTGACATGGCATGCAAAAACTTGGTGCCCAGCAGTGTATGTGATCCAGTGCTTAATTTGTAAAGGAATGCGTGTATGTGTCAGGTTCCAAAGTTTTGCTCACAATCAAGCGGCCGGCACCTATCAAATGTCAGGAGTGTCAAATAAAAAAGGCAGCATAGTATTTATTCCACTTCATACCTCTTCCATCCAATGCCAAGGCCTCCCTTCCCCTTTTTCTCACTCTTGCAAATTCTTTTTCACCCCTGCTTTCTTTGTCATGTTTTCCAGTCTCTCTTCCTCCTTCCACCCTTAATTGTTTTTCTCCCTCTTGCTCAAAGCTTGATGAGGACAAATATGTTCTTGTCCCCAAGAATGACTGCCTATGAGCCCCATCTGCAAACCGGCTCAAATTAAGCACTGATGTGTAGGCCAGAAATTGACAACAGTTTGGCTAATAGTGGGTTGGGTCTGACTGGGTATGGAGTGGGCTAGGGATTTTTTTGGGCATGAGGTAACGATCATTAGGGAATGGACTGGACTTGTTTCAAATGGCTGATTGTTCACAAAGCCATGCAGAACAGTATTTAGTAGGGCGGGCAGGGGGTTCAAGCAGAGCATTTGGCATGCCAGATTTCACACAGGCATGGAGTGGACCAGGGATTTGCAGGACATATGGTTGGTTAGGGAACAGCAGATTCTACAGCATGCTCAGCTGGTGAGGTAGAATTGGCAGGGTGCTCAGCAAAAGCTGTGTTAAGTGTAGCAGCCTATGAATCAGCAGGTTGTGTTGGAAAGGTGCAGGCCATGTACCAACAGGGAGTACATAAAGGGTGGGAGTCTTAGAAGAATCTACCAGGCAAAGGTTCTACTGCAGAAGGGTGGGTACTGGATCCACAGGAGGTGTGGCACGCACGGATTAAAGGGAGATGTACAGAGTGATCTGGACCACAGTGCTCAACACAATAAAATACAGAAAACACTACATGTGAAAAGTCATTCTCTCAGTGCATCTTTAACACCTGGTGGGCATTTGAACATGCCAATTTTCTGTGCCTAGGAATAGATGACTGCTACATGTCCATTATATGAGAGATCCTTGGAGTTGCAAATGCGTATCAACATTTTTTTTAAAAGTGTAAAAGAGTGCGATACACAGTGTAGGCAACTGGCCCCGTTTGCAGTACCCTCCACGTTTGCCTGATATCTGCTGCTAACTTAACTGAGAGTGTGCTGGGATCCTGCTAACCAGGCCCCAGCACCAGTGTTATTTTCCTAATACTGTACCATTGTTTCCACAATTGGCACACCTCTGGCACACAGATAAGTTTCTTGTAAAAGGTACCAGTGGTACCATGCGCCTTGTGACCAGCCAGGGTCCCTAAGGGCTGCAGCATGTGTTGTGTCACCCTAAGAGACCCCATCACCAAACATATGCACACTGCCATTGCAGACTGCGTGAGATGGTGGGGAGAAAAAGGCAAAGTCGACATGGCATCCCTCTCACAAAACACTGCTTGTGGCATAGATAAGTCACCCCTTTACCAGGCTTTACAGCCCTAAGCAGGGTGCACTATACCACAGGTGAGGGCACAGCTGCATGAGCAGTATGGCCCTACAGTTTTTAAGTCCATTCGTAGACACTGTAAATGCAGAGTGGCCATATCAAGTACACAGGCTGAGAGTTTGTCATTACTAACTCCACAGCTCCATGATGGCTTCAGTGAAGGCTAGGAAGCTTGGTATCAAACTTCTTAGCACAATAAGCCCAGACCGATGCCAGTGTTGGATTCATTGTAAAAAGCACACAGAGGGCATCTTAGAAATGCCACCTATATTGTACCCTCTAGTGCCAGCCTGCCACTAGTAGACAGGTTTCTGACCCCATGGGGTGAGAGCCTTTGTGCTCTCTGGGGACAGGAACAAAGCCTGCTCTGGGTGGAGGTGCTTCACCCCCGTTCCCCTGCAGGAACTGCAACACTCTGCCTCAAAGGCTCAGTCCTCCTGTTACAATGCCCCAGGGCACTCCAGCTAGAGATAATGCCCGCCCCTCGGACCAAGCACCACTTTTGGAGGCAGCCATGGTGGGAAAATTAGAAAAAACAGGGAGGAGTGACCACTACAGTTAGGACCACCCTCAAGGTGTCCAGAGCTGAATTGATCCCCTCCCTGCAGAATCCTCCATCTTGATTTGGAGGGCAGGGACCAATAGGTTTAGAAATGTGCCTGACTCCCCAAAGGGAGTGGGCACAGAAAAGGTGTAGCCACCCTCAGGGACAGTAGCCATTGGCTATTGCCCTCTGACCTCTATAACATCCCTAAATCTAGGATTTAAGGGCATCCCTGAACCTAGCTTACCAGCTACCTCAAGAAGAAACCTCAAGAAGAAATGAAGAAAGAAGCAAAAAGAAGGACTGCTAAGCCGACCCCAGCAGAGAAGACTTCAGACACCAATTGACTGGGCCCCAGCCCTACTGGCCTGTCTGCCGCTACAGAAGCCCTGCTACAAAAAGGCCATGCATCCTGCAGGACCCGTGACCTCTCCAAAACCCCCAGAGGACTGCCTGCCCACTAGAGGACCAAAAACTCCTGAGGGCAGCGGCCCTATCCACAAGAAACAACAAGAAGGACTCCAGAATTTCCCCGGATCCGAGAGTTCTGGCCACTCTGCACCCGACGCCCAATGCACGAGCCCGGGTGGCCCACTGGTACAGAGCAGGCCCCCAGGCGATTCTGACCTTGTGTCCACCCTGGGTTGACCTCTCCTGGCAAATATGACAATGTCTGCAGCCTAAATCCAGAGAACCCCTTTGACCGCGATAGAACCGGACAAAGATTACCAACGCCTAAAGGTACCCCTGCACCAGCAGCTCCCTGGCCTTTGGGGAATACGACCACCGGTCCAGCAACATTCAGCAGGTGGCCCACCTTCTTTTTCCACCTTGTGGTTTCCCAGAACTGACTCCCTGGACCCAGCCTGCAGCATCTTTGTGACCCCCGGGCTCCCCCTATTGAAAAGCAGTGGGAGCAGGATGCTGTGTTTGCAACCTGCACCCGGCTGCCCCTGTGCCTCCCCTCCCCCAGTGCTCACCTAAACCCCCCTGGTCTGCCTTCTGAAGTTGTGGGTACTTACCTGCCAGCAGATCGGTTTGTGAGTGCCCCCCAGTCTCCATATGATCCCACTCTAAATCTACCTTCAACTTTGACCTCTACACCCGGCCGGCCCTGTGTTGCTAGTGGTTTAACCCGTTCTGTGCCTTGGACGAGGTCACCTCGTCCAAGGCTACAGTTCCCGTGTGCCTTGGACGAGGTCACCTCGTCCAAGGCACGGGAACTAGGGGGAGCGCTAGCGCGCCCCCCCTGTGCACCCCACCCACCCCCCCAAGGCGGGGATGGAAGGGGAAGCCCTTCCCCTTCCACCCCGACCCCCCCCACCCCCCTCTGTGACGTCAGCGCAATTTCACGTGAATTTCACGCAAGGGGAGCGACCCCTTAGGCAAGGGTCGCTCCCCTGGGGGGGGGGGGGAATTATTTTAGGCCATTTCTGCCCCCCCTGGGGGGTAGATCAGCCTATTTTGATTAGGCCGATCTGCCCCCAAGGGGGGCAAAAACCACTAGGCACCGGGGATTTTTTTTGTTTTACAGATGGAGAGCGGCACCTTGGACAAGGGTCGCTCCCCTGGAGGGGAAAATTGTATTTAGGCCATCGGCCGTTTTTTGCTACGCCAATCTGCCCCCAAGGGGGGCAGAAACCACTAGGCGCCGGGGATTTTATTTTTGGTGCCAATGTCACGCAGGGGGAGCGACCCCGTAGGCAAGGGTCGCTCCTGGGGGGGGGGAGGGGGGTGGAGGTGGGGGTTGGGGGGGCAAATTTATTTTAGGCCATTTCTGCCCCCAGGGGGGTCAGAAACCTCTAGGCGCCAGGGCAATTTATTTTTGGTGTTTTTGTTTGTTTTTTTAGAGATGGGGAGCGACCCATTAGGCAAGGGTGGCTCCCCTGGGGGTCAAATTGTATTTAGACCATTTCTGCCCCCCTTGGGGGCAGATTGGCCGATTTTAGGTCAATCTGCCCCCAAGGGGGGCAGAAACCACTAGACATCAGGGATTTTTTCTTCTTCTTTGAAATAGACATAAGGGAGCGACCCCTTGGGCAAGGGTCGCTCCCAGGGGGGGCATTTTTTTGGGAAGGCCTTATTATTAGGCCGATCTGCCCCCAGGGGGGCAGAAACCTCTAGGGCACCAGGGATAATTTTTTTTTTCTTCTATTTTTTTGTTTTTGTTTTTTTTAGGTGGGGAGCGACCCCTTAGGCAAATTATATTTAGGCCGTTTCTGCCTATTTTGATGAGGCCAATCTGCCCCCAAGGGGGGCAGAAACCACTAGACACCAGGGAGTTTTTTAGGCAAGGGTCGCTCCCCTGGGGGGCGGGGGGGAGGGAATTATTTTAGGCCATTTCTGCCCCCCTGGGGGGTAGATCAGCCTATTTTGATTAGGCCGATGAAACCACTAGGCACCGGGGATTTTTTTTTGTTTTTTTTGTTTTACAGATGGAGAGCGGCACCTTGGACAAGGGTCGCTCCCCTGGAGGGGAAAATTGTATTTAGGCCATTTCTGCCCCCTTTGGGGGCAGATCGGCCGTTTTTTGCTACGCCAATCTGCCCCCAAGGGGGGCAGAAACCACTAGGCGCGGGGATTTTATTTTTGGCGCCAATGTCACGCAGGGGGAGCGACCCCGAAGGCAAGGGTCGCTCCTGGGGGGGGAGGGGGGCGGGGAGGTGGGGGTTGGGGGGGCAAATTTATTTTAGGCCATTTCTGCCCCCAGGGGGGTCAGAAACCTCAAGGCGCCAGGGCAATTTTTTTTTTGTGTTTTTGTTTGTTTTTTTAGAGATGGGGAGCGACCCATTAGGCAAGGGTGGCTCCCCTGGGGGTCAAATTGTATTTAGGCCATTTCTGCCCCCAGGGGGGTCAGAAACCTCTAGGCGCCAGGGCAATTTTTTTTGTGTGTTTTTTTTTTTTTTTTTTTTTTAGAGATGGGGAGCGACCCATTAGGCAAGGGTGGCTCCCCTAGGGGTCAAATTGTATTTAGACCATTTCTGCCACCGTTGGGGGCAGATTGGCCGATTTTAGGTCAATCTGCCCCCAAGGGGGCAGAAACCACTAGGCACCGGGGATTTTTTTTGGCGCCAATGTCACGCAGGGGGAGCGACCCCGTAGGCAAGGGTCGCTCCCGGGGTGAGGGGTCAAATTTATTTTAGGCCATTTCTGCCCCCTGGTCAGAGCCCCGCAAGTCACCCCATCTTGGATTCCCCTGGGATTCTAGTTTTCAAAAATGCGCTGGTTTGCTAGGTTTCCCCAGGTGCCGGCTGAGCTACAGGCCAAAATCCACAGGTAGGCAGTGTTTTCTATGAAAAAATGTGATGTGTCCACGTTGAGTTTTGGGCCATTTCCTTTCGTGGGCGCTAGTCCTACCCACACAAGTGAGGTATCATTTTTAATCGGGAGACTTGGGGGAACGCTAGGTGGAAGGAAATTTGTGGCTCCTCTCTGATTCCAGAACTTTCTGTCACCAAAATGTGAGGAAAATGTGTTTTTTTTAGCCAAATTTTGAGGTCTGCATAGGATTCTGGGTAACAGAACCTGGTCAGAGCCCCACAAGTCACCCCATCTTGGATTCCCCTAGGTCTCTAGTTTTCAGAAATGCAAAGGTTTGGTAGGTTTCGCTAGGTGCCGGCTGAGCTAGAGGCCAAAATCTACAGGTAGGCACTTTGCAAAAAACACCTCTGTTTTCTTTCAAAAAATGTGATAAGCGCACGTTGCGTTTTGGGGCATGTCCTGTCGCGGGCGCTAGGCCTACCCACACAAGTGAGGTATCATTCTTATCGGGAGACTTGGGGGAACATAGATTAGCAAAACAAGTGTTATTGCCCCTTGTCTTTCTCTACATTTTTTCCTTCCAAATATAGGAGAGTGTGTAAAAAAAGACATCTATTTGAGAAATAACCCTGTAATTCACATGCTAGTATGGTCACCCTGAAATTCAGAGATGTGTAACCACTCCTCCTCAACACCTTATCTTGTGCCCTTTTTGGAAATACAAAGGTTTTCTTGATAGCTATTTTTTACTCTTTATATTTCAGCAAATGAATTGCTGTATACCCGGTATAGAATGAAAACGCACTGCAGGGTGCAGCTCATTTATTGGCTCTGGGTACCTAGGGTTCTTGATGAACCTACAAGCCCTATATATCCCCGCAACCAGAGGAGTCCAGCAGACGAAACGGTATATTGCTTTTGAACATCTGACATTGCAGGAAAACGTTACAGAGTAAAACGTAGAGAAAAATTGATGTTTTTTTCACTTCGATTTCAATATTTTTCTTTTTCAGTTGTTATTTTCTGTAGGAAACCCTTGTAGGATCTACACAATGACCCCTTGCTGAATTCAGAATTCTGTCTACTTTTCAGAAATATTTAGGTTTCTGGGATCCAACATTGGTTTCATGCCCATTTCTGTCACTGACTGGAAGGAGGCTGAAAGCACAAAAAAGTGTAAAAATGGGGTATGTCCCAGTAAAATGCCAAATTTGTGTTGAAAAATTGGGTTTTCTGATTCAAGTCTGCCTGTTCCTGAAAGCTGGGAAGCTGGTGAGTTTAGCACCGCAAACCCTTTGTTTATGCCATTTTCAGGGGAAAAATCACAAGCCTTCTTCTGAAGCCACTTTTTCCTATTTATTTTGAAAAAAACGAAATTTTCACTGTATTTTGGCAAATTTTTTGGCCTCCTTCAGGGGAACCCACAAAGTCTGGGTACCTCTAGAATCCCTAGGATGTTGGAAAAAAAGGACACAAATTTGGCTTGGTTAGCTTATGTGGACAAAACGTTATGAGGGCCTAAGCGCGAACTGCCCCAAATAGGCAAAAAAAGGCCTGGCACAGGAGGGGGAAAAGGCCTGTCAGCGAAGGGGTTAAGTTTGGGGTCATCTTGAACCGTGACCAGTGGACATCCTAACCCTTGGAGACTGGAACTGTAAGTCGAGAACTTATCTCAAAACTGCACTAACACCTTTCCCCCCAGGACTGTTCTGAAAATTGCACTGTCCACTTTTGAAATTGAAGTGTTACTTGACTGTAAACTGTTTTATTTACCAAATCTAAACAAAGTGTCTTCGCTTCATATTGCTTGACACTTACAAATGGACTTACCCTAAACAAGATCCTTTTGGTTCTAGAAATAAAGTAAAGTATATTTTTCTAATACAAATAAGTTGCCCTGGAGTTAGTCATTGGGTGTGTGCCTCATTTATTGCCTGTGTGTACAACAAATGCATTGCACTACCCTCTGATAAGCCCAACTGCTCGCCTACACTACCATAAAAGGTAACATTAGTATTATCTACTTTAGCCTCTGGGGAACCCCTGGATCCATGCACACTAAATCGCATGTTGATATAGTATATGCAGAGCCAGCTTCCTATACGTAGCTTCTGAATAATAGATGTTGTAATTTTTAGAAAGTCAAGGCATATAAAGAACTCTATTTCTATATTTAAGCAATTCTTTCATGTTACCAAGGGCAGATCTGTTGGTATCCTAAAGTACTGTCATGCGAGCCACTCTCCGGGAACAAACCTTGTAGCTGACACAGAGAGGCACCTGCGGAATCTTGATGTAGATGAAGGAATTATTCATGGCAGCTCGCTCCTTCATCTTATCGAGGTCATCCACAGGATACTGTGGGAAAGAAACAAAGGAGCTTTTACAATTACTATTACTTATAAACATCAAGTACCACACAATGTAGTCACTAGAGCCCACTGTTGTCCAGAGCAGCTACTAGCAGTGAGTGCAGAATTGCCCAGAGAGAGACCCAATATACAGTCAATGCCTCACCATGTGGTATAAAACAGAATCACCTATAGCAACACAATAAACAACTGCAAGCATTGATCGACATCCAGTGCTGCATAGCATAAAGTCATATAAGCCTTTGAGAACAGCACAATATACAGTCATCAGAGCCCACTGCCATTCAGCGAAACCCAAGATACAATCACCTGAGACTGCTGCCAGCCAGTGGCCACAATCATCAAGTGCAGATTTTATATACAGTAAACAGATCTATTGCTATCCAATATGAAACAAAATACAGTCAGCAGATCTCAATGGAGTTCAGCCCCTCATACAGTGACCTGCAAAGCACTGCATTTCAGAGTAGCAGTGCCCCATATCACATGTACAAGATATATGCAGCACTGTATATTAAAGAGACGTAAGGAGCATATATATGAGGCAATGTACACACATTAGTAAAATGCATCGTCAGGAACATGGTTTATCCACTACACATGATTAGGTACTAACAATGGGTACCATTGTTTGCCCAATGAACACCACCAGTGGCGAACCCTTTTGTGACAAAATTAACTAAATTGCATTAGAATTTGCTTACAAAAACACTTGGAAGGAGCACAATTTTCTTACCTCTGGAGCTTTGCGGAAGGATCTTCTGACCCCAGTTGTGCGGTTCAGACCTTGAGTGACTCCTTTCGCTGAACTCAGTGAAACTGTATCGTCAGCCACAATCAGCTGACGAGACTTCACTACAGGCATGCCTAGGGGTAGAGGAAGGGATTATTACCTAAACTGGCCTGGGGTCTAAGGAAGGCCACCTTTTGGATGATGTGGCAAAGAAGGGGTTAGTAAGACACACAACCAGCACAAAACTTCAATCAAGAAGGAACAGAGCAGCAAAACACAAACCCAAGTCAGATATTTCTTGAACTCGACCTGAAAGAAGTCATCAGTATGGCAAACATTCAACACGTTTCTTACAGTAATTTCTGTTTATTATGCCCTGAGCTTTTCAGGGTTAAATTAAACTCTGCTTCTTCTCCATGCATACATCACCCTCTGAGGACAGTGACCTGCTAACTCAGCAACAATATGGGCTTCCCCCTATTCTCAAGCCAAATGTTTGTCAGGTTTGCAAGTGCAAATAGGCTTCTCTCAGAGGATTTCATCACTAGTAATTAAAGACTGAAAGGAAAACATTACTTAACTTTATCTGTTACACTACTGTTATAAGTATTTTATATTCACATGCTGCGCACTTTATTCCATCTAGTATTGGGTTTATACATGCATGGTTTGCCTTGGGTCACAGTCGGCCCAGGGAAATCCCATATGTATTTAAAAAAAAGTGATACAGAGAGATTCTATCTATCTATGATTGGTCCCCAGGTCAGCCACACATAGATTAAAAAAAAGTGATATATATATATGGAAAATGTCACTTACCCAGTGTACATCTGTTCGTGGCATTAGTCGCTGCAGATTCACATGCTGTGCACATCCCGCCATCTGGTGTTGGGCTCGGAGTGTTACAAGTTGTTTTTCTTCGAAGAAGTCTTTTTCCGAGTCACGAGACCGAGGGACTCCTCCCATTTCGACTCCATTGCGCATGGGCGTCGACTCCATCTTAGATTGTTTTCCCCGCAGAGGGTGAGGTAGGAGTTGTGTATGCTAGTAATAGTGCCCATGCAATGGAGTGAATACGTATGTACATAATGAAGTTTAAAGTAATATATTTACAAATTTACAAATGTTCAAGATCAACTTCTAAACGGCTACAGGCTCCCGGGGAGGCGGGTGGGCGCATGTGAATCTGCAGCGACTAATGCCACGAACAGATGTACACTGGGTAAGTGACATTTTCCGTTCGATGGCATGTGTAGCTGCAGATACACATGCTGTGCATAGACTAGTAAGCAGTTATCTCCCCAAAAGCGGTGGTTCAGCCTGTAGGAGTTGAAGTTGTTTGAAATAATGTGCGTAGTACAGCTTGACCTACTGTGGCCTGTTGTGCAGTTAACACATCTACACAGTAGTGTTTGGTAAATGTATGAGGCGTAGACCATGTTGCTGCCTTACATATTTCGTTCATTGGAATATTTCCTAGAAAGGCCATGGTAGCACCTTTTTTTCTGGTTGAGTGTGCCTTTGGTGTAATAGGCAGCTCTCTCTTTGCTTTAAGATAGCAGGTTTGAATACACTTAACTATCCATCTAGCAATGCCTTGTTTAGAAATTGGATTCCCTGTATGAGGTTTTTGGAAAGCAATAAATAGTTGTTTTGTTTTTCGAATTAGTTTTGTTCTGTCAATGTAGTACATTAGTGCTCTTTTGATGTCTAATGTATGCAGTGCTCTTTCAGCTACAGAATCTGGCTGTGGGAAGAACACTGGTAATTCTACCGTTTGATTCAAGTGGAACGGTGAGATCAATTTTGGTAAAACTTTTGGATTTGTCCGTAGAACTACTTTATGCTTGTGTATTTGAATAAATGGTTCTTGTATGGTAAATGCTTGAATTTCACTCATTCTTCTTAGAGATGTGATGGCAATCAAAAATGCAACTTTCCATGTTAAGTATTGCATTTCACAAGAGTGCATGGGCTCAAAAGGTGGACCCATGAGTCGTGTTAAGACAATGTTGAGGTTCCATGAAGGAACTGGTGGTGTTCGTGGTGGTATAATTCTCTTTAGGCCTTCCATAAATGCTTTTATGACTGGTATCCTAAATAATGAAGTTGAGTGCGTAATTTGCAGGTAGGCTGAAATTGCGGTAAGATGTATTTTTATTGAAGAGAAAGCTAGCTTTGACTTTTGCAATTGTAGTAAGTATCCTACTATATCTTTGGCAGATGCGTGTAAGGGTTGAATTTGATTATTATGGCAGTAATAAACAAATCTTTTCCACTTATTTGCATAGCAGTGTCTAGTGGTAGGTTTCCTAGCTTGTCTTATGACCTCCATACATTCTTGTGTGAGGTCCAAGTGTCCGAATTCTAGGATTTCAGGAGCCAAATTGCTAGATTCAGCGATGCTGGATTTGGATGTCTGATCTGTAGTTTGTGTTGTGTTAACAGATCTGGTCTGTTTGGTAGTTTGACATGAGGTACTACTGAGAGGTCTAGTAGTGTTGTGTACCAAGGTTGTCTTGCGCATGTCAGTGCTATTAGTGTGAGTTTGAGTTTGTTTTGACTCAATTTGTTTACTAGATATGGAAGGAGTGGGAGAGGGGGAAAAGCGTAAGCAAATATCCCTGACCAGCTCATCCATAACGCATTGCCCTGAGACTGATCTTGTGGGTACCTGGATGCGAAGTTTTGGCATTTTGAGTTTTCCTTTGTTGCAAATAGATCTATTTGTGGTGTTCCCCACATTTGGAAGTAAGTGTTTAGTATTTGGGGGTGAATCTCCCATTCGTGGATCTGTTGGTGATCCCGAGAGAGATTGTCTGCTAACTGGTTCTGAATTCCTGGAATAAATTGTGCTATTAGGCGAATGTGGTTGTGAATCGCCCAATGCCATATTTTCTGTGTTAGGAGACACAACTGTGTCGAGTGTGTGCCTCCCTGTTTGTTTAGGTAATACATTGTTGTCATGTTGTCTGTTTTGACAAGAATGTGTTTGTGGCTTATTATGGGTTGAAATGCTTTGAGCGCTAGAAATACCGCTAACAGTTCTAAGTGATTTATGTGAAACTGTTTTTGCTGTATGTCCCATTGTCCTTGGATGCTGTGTTGATTGAGGTGTGCTCCCCACCCTATCATGGAGGCATCTGTTGTTATTACGTATTGTGGCACTGGGTCTTGGAAAGGCCGCCCTTGGTTTAAATTTATACTGTTCCACCATTGAAGCGAGATGTATGTTTGGCGGTCTATCAACACCAGATCTACAGGGAGTGCAGAATTATTAGGCAAGTTGTATTTTTGAGGATTAATTTTATTATTGAACAACAACCATGTTCTCAATGAACCCAAAAAACTCATTAATATCAAAGCTGAATATATTTGGAAGTAGTTTTTAGTTTGTTTTTAGTTTTAGCTATGTTAGGGGGATATCTGTGTGTGCAGGTGACTATTACTGTGCATAATTATTAGGCAACTTAACAAAAAAAAATATATACCCATTTCAATTATTTATTATTACCAGTGAAACCAATATAACATCTCAACATTCACAAATATACATTTCTGACATTCAAAAACAAAACAAAAACAAATCAGTGACCAATATAGCCACCTTTCTTTGCAAGGACACTCAAAAGCCTGCCATCCATGGATTCTGTCAGTGTTTTGATCTGTTCACCATCAACATTGCGTGCAGCAGCAACCACAGCCTCCCAGACACTGTTTAGAGAGGTGTACTGTTTTCCCTCCTTGTAAATCTCACATTTGATGATGGGCCACAGGTTCTCAATGGGGTTCAGATCAGGTGAACAAGGAGGCCATGTCATTAGATTTCCTTCTTTTATACCCTTTCTTGCCAGCCACGCTGTGGAGTACTTGGACGCGTGTGATGGAGCATTGTCCTGCATGAAAATCATGTTTTTCTTGAAGGATGCAGACTTCTTCCTGTACCACTGCTTGAAGAAGGTGTCTTCCAGGAACTGGCAGTAGGACTGGGAGTTGAGCTTGACTCCATCCTCAACCCGAAAAGGCCCCATAAGCTCATCTTTGATGATACCAGCCCAAACCAGTACTCCACCTCCACCTTGCTGGCGTCTGAGTCGGACTGGAGCTCTCTGCCCTTTACCAATCCAGCCACGGGCCCATCCATCTGGCCCATCAAGACTCACTCTCATTTCATCAGTCCATAAAACCTTAGAAAAATCAGTCTTGAGATATTTCTTGGCCCAGTCTTGACGTTTCAGCTTGTGTGTCTTGTTCAGTGGTGGTCGTCTTTCAGCCTTTCTTACCTTGGCCATGTCTCTGAGTATTGCACACCTTGTGCCTTTGGGCACTCCAGTGATGTTGCAGCTCTGAAATATGGCCAAACTGGTGGCAAGTGGCATCGTGGCAGCTGCACGCTTGACTTTTCTCAGTTCATGGGCAGTTATTTTGCGCCTTGGTTTTTCCACACGCTTCTTGCGACCCTGTTGACTATTTTGAATGAAACGCTTGATTGTTCGATGATCACGCTTCAGAAGCTTTGCAATTTTAAGAGTGCTGCATCCCTCTGCAAGATATCTCACTATTTTTGACTTTTCTGAGCCTGTCAAGTCCTTCTTTTGACCCATTTTGCCAAAGGAAAGGAAGTTGCCTAATAATTATGCACACCTGATATAGGGTGTTGATGTCATTAGACCACACCCCTTCTCATTACAGAGATGCACATCACCTAATATGCTTAATTGGTAGTAGGCTTTCGAGCCTATACAGCTTGGAGTAAGACAACATGCATAAAGAGGATGATGTGGTCAAAATACTCATTTGCCTAATAATTCTGCACTCCCTGTAGAAGCTGACCCTGTGCTTGTGACCATTGTGATGCTAGGCATTGTTGTAAGGGCCGCATGTGCAACCTTGCGTTTGGGACAATGGCTATGCATGAAGACATCATGCCTAGTAGTTTCATCACCAGTTTGACTTGTATCTTTTGATTTGGATACATGGTCTGTATTACATTGTGAAATGTGTGAACTCTTTGTGGACTTGGAGTGGCAATCCCTTTTGCTGTGTTGATTGTTGCTCCTAAGTATTGCTGTGTTTGACACGGCAGAAGGTGTGACTTTGTGTAGTTGATTGAGAAACCTAGTTTGTGGAGGATTTCTATGACATATTTTGTGTGTTGTGAACATCGTCTTAGCGTGTTGGTTTTGATTAACCAATCGTCTAGGTACGGGAACACATGTATTTGCTGCCTTCTGATATGTGCAGCTACTACTGCTAGGCATTTTGTAAAAACTCTTGGTGCAGTTGTTATTCCGAATGGCAACACTTTGAATTGGTAATGTATCCCTTGGAATACAAACCTTAGGTACTTTCTGTGTGAAGGATGTATTGGTATATGGAAATATGCATCCTTTAGGTCTAGTGTTGTCATGTAGTCTTGTTGTTTGAGCAGTGTGATTACGTCTTGTAATGTAACCATGTGAAAGTAATCTGATTTGATGTAGGTATTTAATGTTCTGAGATCTAGTATAGGTCTCAGACTCTTGTCTTTTTTGGGTATCAGAAAGTACAGGGAGTAAACTCCTGTGTTTATTTGTTGTTTTGGTACTAACTCTATTGCTTCTTTCTGTAGCAATGCCTGAACTTCTAGTCATAGAAGATCTATATGTTGTTTTGACATATTGTGTGTTTTCGGTGGGACGTCTGGAGGGAATTTGAGAAATTCTATGCAATAACCATGCTGGATAATTGCTAAGACCCAAGTGTCTGTTGTTATTTCCTCCCAATGTTTGTAAAACTTGATTAGTCTCCCCCCCACAGGTATTATATGTTGGGGATTTGTGACCTTGAAGTCACTGCTTGTTTGGAGGAGTTTTGGGACTTTGGAACTTTCCTCTATTCCTTTGAAAATGTCCCCCTCTATATTGTCCCTGAAAACCTCCCCGCTGATACTGGCTCTGGTAAGTGGGCTTTGTTTGTGAGGTTGTGGCTTCTGTGGTTTGCCCTCGAAACCCCCCTCGAAATTGTGTCTTTCGAAATGTGCCTCTGCTCTGTGGGGCCATGGCTTTGGCCGTGTCAGTGTCTTTCTTAAGTTTTTCGATCGCAGTGTCCACCTCCGGCCCGAACAACTGCTGTCCGTTGAATGGCATATTCAGCACAGCTTGCTGTATCTCTGGTTTAAATCCTGATGTACGCAGCCATGCATGTCTCCTTATTGTTACTGCTGTGTTGACAGTTCTAGCAGCTGTGTCTGCAGCATCCATTGCTGACCGTATCTGATTATTGGAGATACTCTGTCCTTCTTCTACTACTTGCTGCGCTCTTTTTTGGAACTCCTTGGGTAAATGTTCAATAAGGTGTTGCATCTCATCCCAATGGGCCCTATCATATCTGGCTAGCAAAGCTTGCGAATTTGCAATACGCCACTGGTTTGCTGCCTGTGCCGCCACCCTTTTGCCTGCAGCATCGAATTTTCGACTTTCTTTATCTGGAGGTGGTGCATCTTCTGAAGTATGAGAGTTGGCTCTTTTGCGCGCTGCTCCCACTACAACAGAGTCTGGTGTTAGCTGTTGTGTAATGTACACTGGGTCTGTTGGTGGCGGTTTATATTTTTTTATCTACTCTTGGAGTAATGGCTCTCCCTTTAACAGGCTCCTCAAACACTTGTTTGGAGTGTTTTAGCATTCCGGGTAGCATAGGAAGACTCTGATATTGGCTGTGTGTGGACGACAGTGTATTAAAAAGAAAGTCGTCTTCAATGGGCTCTGAATGAAGGCTGACATTATGAAATGCCGCTGCTCTTGACACCACCTGTGCGTAGCTTGTACTATCCTCTGGTGGCGATGGTATAGCTGGATAGCATTCTGGACTATTATCTGACACTGGTGCGTCATAAAGGTCCCATGCGTCAGGGTCATCTTGACTCATTCCTGTATGAGTTGGGGATTGCATCATTGGTGGAGTGGCTACCGGTGATGGTTGCGGAGAGTGATGTGGGGATGGTGGTGGTGTTACTTGTTTAGCCACCTTTGCGTGTGGCTGTTTGTCCTTGTCTTGGAAGGCAAGCTTGCGTTTCATTTTGACTGGAGGAAGAGTGCTGATCTTCCCTGTATCTTTTTGAATAAAGAGCCGTCTTTGTGTGTGATCTGGCTCTATTGCCTGTAATTCCTGTCCAAATCTATGTGTCTTCATTTGTGTGGACAGTCCTTGTTCCTCAGTGTAGGAACTTGTTTTCGGTTCCGAGGCCTGATATTTCGGTACCGAAACCTTTTCGGCTGCTTTTTTCATCTCCGACGAAACCTTCTTTACTTTCGGCGTCGTGCTCTCTCGGTGCCGACCCGTTTCGGTGCCGCTGTCTCGGTGCCGAGTCTTCGCTGAGCCACTATCTCGGGCCCGAGATTGCTGTGTGCCGGTATCTCGACAGGATGACTTCGACACCAGCTCGCCCTTTTTCGGTGCCGATGAACGGTCACCTATTTTTCGGGATAAACCATGGCCTGTTGGCGGTGGCGTCCCCTGGGCTTTAGCGCTTTTCTCGTGAGTTCTTGGTTTCGACGTCTTACTCACGGTTTTCGGCGTTTCCTCGGGATCAATCTCCTCAGAGTCCGAATCCTGGGTGGAGAATGTTTCTTCCTCCTCCTCGAAACGCTCTTGTCCTGTCGGCGCCGACGCCATTTGCAGTCTTCTTGCTCTTCGGTCCCTGAGTGTCTTCCTGGACCGAAACGCTCGACAGGCCTCACAAGTATCCTCCTTGTGTTCTGGTGACAAACACAAGTTACAGACCAGATGTTGATCTGTATATGGATACATGTTATGGCATTTTGGACAGAAGCGGAATGGGGTCTGTTCCATCAGCCTTGAAGTGACACGTGGCCGGGCCGACCAGGCCCCGACAGGGATGGAAAAAAAACCCGAAGGGCCACCGGAGCTCTTCTTAATTCGGTGTCGATCTGTTGTAACTAACCCGATACCGAACGCAAACAATACCGTCGATTTTTCCGAGATTCTAACTAACTTTCCGACCCGAAACACGGAGCGAAAAGGAACACGTCCGAACCCGATGGCGGAAAAAAAACAATCTAAGATGGAGTCGACGCCCATGCGCAATGGAGTCGAAATGGGAGGAGTCCCTTGGTCTCGTGACTCGAAAAAATACTTCTTCGAAGAAAAACAACTTGTAACACTCCGAGCCCAACACCAGATGGCTGGATGTGCACAGCATGTGTATCTGCAGCTACAAATGCCATCGAACATATATATATATATTTATTCTAGAGATAGATTCTCTATATAGCAAGAGATCTGACTTTTGTCTAGTGGCAGTTTTGACGCCATAAAGTAGCGCAGCTGGTTTATATTCCTGCTGCAAAGGATAAATATGTATTTAGCTGTGTGGATTAGTAAAGCCAGGCGTTACCTGCGCTTTAAAAACAAATGAAATACATGTGCGAAGGGGGCTAAAAGAGTCAGTTTTGCTGGGTGGTTGTGAGGGAATTAGAGGAGGAGGTCATGGGAGGATCAAAATGATTCTCGCACTGGGTGCCACCAGCGCTAAAGGCTGTGTTGATGGATATGTGGTATGGTGAAGTAATAGTGTGTCTTTTTTATTTTTTTCAGTGTCTTCTGAGAATCTGCTGATTCAGAGAAGAAAAAAAGGTAAGGTGACTGACATTTATTGTTACACCCCATCATCCCACAAGCAATTTTGTGATCCTATCTGCTTTCTACATAAGCTAAACAGTTTAGCCAGTAGCAGACATGGCCTCTTGTTGGATGACTGCTGCTGAAGCCATAACTCGGGTTATGGCAGACAGCTCTGAGCCAGGATCAGAGAGAGCAGATACAGAGACGGCATCTGAGGGAGAGGACAATCGGGTAGAATTTGGTAGTGATTTTTCAGTCGGCGGAGTCCAATCCAATGACATCTCTTCCAGTGATACTGAGGGAGATGATGCGGACAGTTGTGCTGTCCCTTCACAAGTACAGTCTGTGCAGCAGGACAACAGCAGGGTAAGCCCAACCCAGAGAGCAGGCGTGTGCGGCGGCAAGCACATAGAGTGCTCTCTTGGCAGCCCCCCGATTTAGTTCAGCCCCAAATTTCACTTTTTACTGATGACGCTGGATGTAAAGTCGATTTGGCCAACTTTTTGCCAGTGGACTAAGTCCATCTCTTTTTGGATGTTAACAAATTGCGTGCAGAACAATTTCTGAGGGAGCATGGAGACACTCTAGAGCCACGTTCTAGGGCACCCCAGTGGACTCCCACTTCACTGGCAGAGTTGAAGATATTTCTAGGCCTTACACTCAAGATGGGGTTAGTGCGGAAACTCACCTTGCAGTCCTACTGGATGACTCAAACGGTTTGGGTGATGCCCATCTTTGCACCATACATAATTCTGCTGCATTGCCCCGGTACCATCCATACCATGAAAGGTTGTTAAAAATTCGGCCTGTCGTGGAACATTTGTCTGCCATGTTTCCAGAGATCTACACTCCTGGAAAGAATGTAGTTGATGAGTACTTGATCCTGTACAAAGGGCGGCTGCTGCTCAGACAGTACATTGCGAGCAAAATAGCTCACTATGGAATCAAGCTGTACATGGTGTGTGAGAGTTTTTCTATGTGTACAGCTTGAGAGTGTATAAAGGGAAAAACTCCACCCTAAACCCTGTAGGTTGCCTTCCCACGTTAGGGGTCATAGGGAAGATTGTATGGGAGATTGTCAGGTCACTCCTTCACAAAGGTTATAACCTTTATGTGGACAATTTCTATACAGGAGTAGAGCTGTTCAGTGAGCTCTACAAAGCTGGCACTGTAGACTGCGGCACAGTTTGTTGTAACCGCAGAGGATTCCCACAGGAGCTTGTTTGCAAGAAGCTCCAGAAATTGTGTTGCGTTCAAACGAACTGCTCGCAGTCAAGTTCTTGGAGAGGCGTGATGTATACGTGCTCACTACAATTCATGATAAGAGCACTTCCCTATCACGGTTTGGGGTCAGATGGCTGAAGTCCACAAGCCCACCTGTATACCTGAATACAATAAGAACATGGACGGAGTGGACAAGAATGGCCAGGTTCTTCAACAATACAATGCGTGTCAGAAAACTCGCACTTGGTACAAGAAACTGTTTGCCCACCTGATCCAGTTGGCAACATACAATGCTTATGTTGTTCATCATCACAACCACAGGAAGACTCATGACTTTCCTTGACTTCTAGCTGTCTCTAATTGAAAGCCTCACTGCTGTTACAGAAGCAGCAGCCTCAACTTCATATGTTCTGGAGGATGTGGCAAGGCTGCACTTTGCTGATCGCATTCTTAAAACACACAAAAAGGATTGTCCATGTTGTCGCTATAAAGTGTGCTTGAAGAATGTAAAGCGGCAGGAGAGTCGTTATTAACTGTCCCCAGTGCCCATCTCAGCCAGGCCTCTGTGTCCCTACTTGCTTTACGTTGTATCATACTAAAGCAAAGTACTGGGAAATTGACTGAGGTGGAGCTGCCGTTGGGAAACCTTTCAGTGGCTGTGCATGAATACCTAATGTCCATGGGCCACTGCTTCATTAGGCAAGCAGCCACAGAATTCTACTTCATCTACGTCATGAAATCATGGACTTCCTTACGGCCTGCTCAACACCTTTATCCGCCATCAGAATGTGGTAAGTGTTCTGTCTGATTAGTGTGCATTATAGTCCCTACACTGCACACACTAGTAGATAGAACATATGCTACATTGGCAGGGAGCAGCCTGTGTGGCAAAATGTTAAAGGTGTGACTGAATGTTGAAGTGCTTGATAGGGAACTTTTGTATGCTACACAAGGACCACCATGATTGCCAACGAGAACAAGAGTAAGTGTAATAAGTCAAACAAATGTCCAGTGAGACATATTCACCAACATTTCTACTTGTTTGAAAGTGTGCAAACTCAATTTGTAGCTTCAATTTCAAAGCAGAAGTACAAGTGTTGATGAATGAGCTCCACGGGATAACGGTTTGACTTTTTACTTTAGAGACCTTTTGTAGTATTCACCATCATGTCTGCCTTAGTTTCAACAGTAGATATGCTCGCTCAGTTGGAGGACAAGGGCTCACAAGGCACACTTGGACACCCCCAACTTGCATCCACAAACTGGAAGGAGTTGGATTTAGCACAGTAAGTGTGTTGATGGTGCATGAAAGACCTGTTTTCTTGAGCTTCAAATAGCTAACGGCGTAAGGCATTAGTATATGTTCACTTGGCAATTATACAGGATTAGTCAGGACTCAGATGAGGACAGAGACATGAACTGATAAGAAAAGTTTATGGCAGGTGTGCTTTCCAAGGGATATTGCACAGGCAGAAAGTAAAGGTGGCACATCATCTACACAATCACAAAAAAGAAAAAAAAAAAAAAAGGGGAGTACGGGGTTGTTTATAAAGTAGGGGGGTCAGTAGTGTACTAATTGTGACGCTAGACCACTCGTAGTCCTCAACTAGAGGTGAAAATAGGGTGGGCTGTGTAGTGATGTTCGGTCTGGGGGGAAGGGAAGGAGCTGGGGAAAAAACAAGGAAAGGAAAGTTTCCTTTACGGACTAGGTGGTCTCACACACTATATAGTGTCATGCTTCATCATATGACCACCTAGCCCCACCCAGGTAGGACAGTGCCACCTGGGCGGACTCGACCTCACTGTTAAAAGAACAGGAGGGAGTGCGTAAATTAATCTTATTCCTGGAAATAGGGATCCAGCTATACTAGGGAAATAAAAACACCTACTCAGGTACCCGGGTAACTTTAATGGGGGTCCTGTGTGGTGTGGTTAAAAAGGATGGGGAACCAGTGTGAGAGCAATGACTCACAAGGTCACCTGTCTAAAATGGGGTAGCCGACATGTTTCTGCCCTTATGGTGGAGCTATGGAGAGTCTCTGGGCATTCATCAGGGCATTGGATCCCTGTAGAGATTCCTACTTAAACACTGCGAAAATAATCACATAGGGAAGGGAGGGCCTACCTTAACCAAGAAAATATCTGGGGAGGACCTAAAGAAAAAGGGATGAAAACAGACCAAAACATAGTGAATAATAAAACACAGCACACCACTCCACACGTGTCAAAATTCATGCATGCCGCAGAAGTGCTGGTTGCAAAATTTAAATCGCAATAGCATCGAGGTAGGTAATGCACGGTACGCATTAGGAGGGGAAGACAATTTCTTACCCTCACAGTTGAGGCTACTAGCCTCTGGTATCCTGGAGAGGGAGCGTCCCCTTATAGTAAGACTCTAAGGTTCCAGGGGAAAAAAAGAGAAAGAACAGAGGAAAAACCGATAATCATAAAGGTAATTAAAGGAATGCAGGGGAGGGGAAGAGAAGAGGAGAGTGAGAGGAAGGGAAAAAAGGGGGAAGGAGTAGAGAGAGAGGGGATCCAATGACAGAGGAAAAGAGAGGAAAAAAATGGAAATTAGAGGCAAAGATTATAGATCAAGATGGAGAGGAGGAGATAAAAAGGAGAAAGAACAAGAAGAAAAAAGAAAAAAGAAAGAAGAAAGAAGAAAAAGAAAAAAAGGAAAATAGGAAAAAGGCAGAGAGGAAAAAGGGAAAGGGAAGTGGGAAGATAAAATAAGAAAAATAAATAAAAAAATTAAAAAGGGAACAGAGATGTCTTATCTGTGTCTCCCACGCTGTCTGACTCACTGCATCAAAGGTGGGCGCTCTCTGTGCGCCTATACCGACCTCTCGTTCAGGACCGCTTGGATACAATGGTCTGGTGGTGAGGGGTAGATATAGTGGCCTTAATTAGGACAAATAGCAGCTGATGTGAATCACCGTCGCGGCCCAGGGGGGCGGGGCCGGAAGTCCGGAGTGATCCATCCAAATATGGTAATAGCCCGAAGTGGCCCTTAATGGCTTTTAGAGTGCCGGGGGCCGGAACCTATGAAAATCCACTAGGACGTGCGCCGGGGGGAAAAAACATTGTCCCCGTAGGAGGAAATGCCGGTATGGGGGCGAGGACGCGTCAGCCAGAACACTGTTACTGGCGATGACGCTCGCCCCACGAGTGCTGTAGGGAAATGTAGTTTCCCAACAGCACCCGCGGCTCACCAGCTGCGTGAGCCGCCGGGAAACAGAGCTTTCGGGCGGCTCAGTGCGCTTAGGGAGCGCAAACTGAAAAGAGGGGGGGGGGGAAGAAGGGGGGGGGGGGAAGAAGAGGAAAGGGGTGGGGGGGGAAAAAAAAGGGGAAGGGGAAGGGAGGAAGGGGAGGGGGAACGGGGAGGTAACAAGGGCAGGGGGGAGAGGATGGAAATGAAAAAAGAATTAAGAATGAAGATGAAAATAAAAGTAAAAATAATAATAAAAAAATATAAAGGATAAAAAATAATAATAAAATATATATATAAACATTTTTTTTTTATATATAATAAAAAAAATAACAAAAATGCAACTGAAAATAAGAAGGGGAGGGAGGTGGGGAACAGAAGAAAGGATGGGGGAGGGAACAGAAAAAGGGGAGGAGAAAGGAACACACAAGAGATGAGAAAGAGAAAGAGAGAAAGAAGAGAGAAGAGAAGAGAAAGTCCGTGGGCAGAAAATTCTGGGCAGAAAAAATTCAAGTGGGTTCTAGGGTTGCAGAGAGAACCACGGTATCTCATCATTTAATCCAACCGTGTCTGTGTGCAACCTCCAAATCCAGCGTTGCTCAGCCCTAAAAAGTTTTTCAGACATGTTGGTGGTCGAGGGGGAAAATTGTTCCAGGACTGTCCATGACATGTCGTCTGGGGAATGATTTTTTTGTAAGAAATGGCTGGTAAGTTTAGTAGCATCTCGTTTGCACCTGATCGTGCTCCTGTGCTCACAGATTCTGATGCTAACTTTTCTTGTGGTCATCCCCACGTACTGAAGTGGGCAAGGGCATTTGATTAAGTAGATTACGTTTTTGCTGTTACAATTGGTAAATGATTTTTGCACCCAAGGGGTTCTAAGGTTGAGGTTGATGGTGGTGGATTTTTGGGTAAAGGGGCAAACACTACAGTTGCCGCATGGGTGGTGACCAGCAGGGGGGGCCAATTGCCAGAGTGTGGTCTGTGCGGGTCGCCGTTTCTCCTTTGGTCTGGTATGGACCACCATATCACGTATATTACTTGCTCTCTTATACGCGTGTAGTGGTGGATCAAAGGGTAAGCCACCTGAAGTCAGGATTTTCCAATTGTCTTTTATGATCTTTTGAATTTCATTAGATAAAGGATTAAATGTGGTCACACAAACGATCTTGTCCAAATTTGACTTCGGTGCGTGGGGCTGTAGCAGCTGGTCTCTATTATTATTGCGCGCTCTTTTTAAAGCCCTGCTCACTAGGTGTGGGGGATAGTCTTTGGTGTGTAACTTCACAGTTAATTTGTCTGCATGTTTGCGATAGTCAATCACTGAAGAGCAGTTTCGTCTTAAACGTAGCTCACCTCTAGTTGAGGACTACGAGTAAGTTAGCATCAGAATCTGTGAGCACAGGAGCACGATCAGGTGCAAACGAGATGCTACTAAACTTACCAGCCATTTCTTACAAAAAAATCATTCCCCAGACGACATGTCATGGACAGTCCTGGAACAATTTTCCCCCTCGACCACCAACATGTCTGAAAAACTTTTTAGGGCTGAGCAACGCTGGATTTGGAGGTTGCACACAGACACGGTTGGATTAAATGATGAGATACCGTGGTTCTCTCTGCAACCCTAGAACCCACTTGAATTTTTTCTGCCCAGAATTTTCTGCCCACGGACTTTCTCTTCTCTTCTCTCTTCTTTCTCTCTTTCTCTTTCTCATCTCTTGTGTGTTCCTTTCTCCTCCCCTTTTTCTGTTCCCTCCCCCATCCTTTCTTCTGTTCCCCACCTCCCTCCCCTTCTTATTTTCAGTTGCATTTTTGTTATTTTTTTATTATATATAAAAAAAAAAAAATTATATATATATTTTATTATTATTTTTTATCCTTTATATTTTTTTATTATTATTATTTTTACTTTTATTTTCATCTTCATTCTTAATTCTTTTTTCATTTCCATCCTCTCCCCCCTGCCCTTGTTACCTCCCCGTTCCCCCTCCCCTTCCTCCCTTCCCCTTCCCCTTCCTTTCCACCCCCCCACCCCTTTCCTCTTCTTCCCCCCCCCCTTCTCCCCCCCCCCCCTCTTTTCAGTTTGCGCTCCCTAAGCGCACTGAGCCGCCCGAAAGCTCTGTTTCCCGGCGGCTCACGCAGCTGGTGAGCCGCGGGTGCTGTTGGGAAACTACATTTCCCTACAGCACTCGCAGGGCGAGCGTCATCGCCAGTAACAGTGTTCTGGCTGACGCGTCCTCGCTCCCATACCGGCATTTCCTCCTACGGGGACAATGTTTTTTCCCCCCGGCGCACGTCCTAGTGGATTTTCATAGGTTCCGGCCCCCGGCACTCTAAAAGCCATTAAGGGCCACTTCGGGCTATTACCATATTTGGATGGATCACTCCGGACTTCCGGCCCCGCCCCCCTGGGCCGCGACGGTGATTCACATCAGCTGCTATTTGTCCTAATTAAGGCCACTATATCTACCCCTCACCACCAGACCATTGTATCCAAGCGGTCCTGAACGAGAGGTCGTATAGGCGCACAGAGAGCGCCCACCTTTGATGCAGTGAGTCAGACAGCGTGGGAGACACAGATAAGACATCTCTGTTCCCTTTTTAATTTTTTAATTTATTTTTCTTATTTTATCTTCCCACTTCCCTTTCCCTTCCCTTTTTCCTCTCTGCCTTTTTCCTATTTTCCTTTTTTTCTTTTTCTTCTTTCTTCTTTCTTTTTTCTTTTTTCTTCTTGTTCTTTCTCCTTTTTATCTCCTCCTCTCCATCTTGATCTATAATCTTTGCCTCTAATTTCCATTTTTTTCCTCTCTTTTCCTCTGTCATTGGATCCCCTCTCTCTCTACTCCTTCCCCCTTTTTTCCCTTCCTCTCACTCTCCTCTTCTCTTCCCCTCCCCTGCATTCCTTTAATTACCTTTATGATTATCGGTTTTTCCTCTGTTCTTTCTCTTTTTTTCCCCTGGAACCTTAGAGTCTTACTATAAGGGGACGCTCCCTCTCCAGGATACCAGAGGCTAGTAGCCTCAACTGTGAGGGTAAGAAATTGTCTTCCCCTCCTAATGCGTACCGTGCATTACCTACCTCGATGCTATTGCGATTTAAATTTTGCAACCAGCACTTCTGCGGCATGCATGAATTTTGACACGTGTGGAGTGGTGTGCTGTGTTTTATTATTCACTATGTTTTGGTCTGTTTTCATCCCTTTTTCTTTAGGTCCTCCCCAGATATTTTCTTGGTTAAGGTAGGCCCTCCCTTCCCTATGTGATTATTTTCGCAGTGTTTAAGTAGGAATCTCTACAGGGATCCAATGCCCTGATGAATGCCCAGAGACTCTCCATAGCTCCACCATAAGG